>NC_041401.2:59065609-59383109 GCF_900747795.2 Erpetoichthys calabaricus | reverse complement strand
CCGATACCACGGTCTGAGAAATGTCTATGTTTGAGCGGCGTGTAAGGGGTTAATCACAGGCGCCGAGTGCCCGCCCCCAGGCTGCAGCTCAGAGCAGGGAGAAGGCGAGGTGAGAGATGTCAGCCGTGTGGAACTATTTCAAAGTGAATGAAGACGACAAAACAAAGGCGGACTGCAAATTGTGCTCCGCGAAATTGTCCAGAGGAGGCTCAAAAGGTAGCGCATTTAACACAAGTAATTTAATCAAGCACCCAAAATCCCAACACGACAACGAGTACAAAGAGTTTACCCACGCTTCTAAACCAACACAACCCACGCTGCAGCAAACTCTTGCAAGACGAGAGAAAATGTCCAGAGACAATCCACGTGCTGTGAAAATAACACAGGCAATTATCGAGTACATTGCATTGAGTGACCAGCCACTCTCCTCCATGTTCTGGAGCCCAGATATGATGTCCCAAGCCGCCGCTACATGACTGACACGGAGCTGCCTAAACTACACGACTCCGTGAAAAAACATATTCACAGCCTACTGCAAGCCTCCTCTGCGTTTAGTTTCACCACGGATATTTGGACAAGCAGTGTTAGCCCCGTGTCGCTAATTAGCCTAACCTCCCAGTGGATAGACGAGAGTTTCTTGTTTTTTTTTGTTAAGTTATATGACTAAAGCTGTTACCTGTAAATTTAAATCATGTTTTTATTAAGTACTCGGTATCGGCGAGTACTGAAATGCAAGTACTCGTACTCGTTTTCCAAAAAAGTGGTATCGGTGCATCCCTAATTGAAACTGTGAACATCTTATGGAACTTTGCTTAGCAGAGGTCCTTTTTGCAAGAGCCGAGAGCACATTTCAGGCGCTGCACATTCCTAAATAGCCTCTTTATATGCATTCAACACATTTTATGTTTACATTTTACATATTGTACTACTTGCACAGTCATTTCCGATAACACAAAACCATTTTGAAACAACAAAGCTATCACTGCCAGTTTTAAATTTTTGCCTTTCTGGTCCTTGCACTTATCAGTCATCACCAACACACAGTCATGCCATGCTTGGAAAAACTGGTGGAGACTTTGTGGATTTTAACTGTCAGAAGTTACCAAAACTCAAAGTAGTTAACATCATGATGCTGACTTTTGCATGTTAATTTTATTTAGAAATTGGATAAAAAATCTTGCCCTGACCAATATGCCACCCAGATTTTTTTTGCCAATATTAGAATTTATTGAAATGCATAGCCATTTTTAATATAAATATTCAAGCCTAATTTTTTTCAATAATTTGACATTAGTAGCACTTCTTTGACAAATATTAAAGCATCCAAATGTTTCTCCTTGCTTTGGATTTTTTTTTTTTTTTTTTTTCACTTTCCTCTGCAGAACCTCCAGCTCAGATAATCTTGGAACAAAGGATGCCATCCCTTAACTCCAATCCTTAATGTTTCCTTCCTGTATCTACTTTGTGATTGGTTTTAAAATATGATTTGGATTGTTGTCTTGTGGAAATATCTTCTTTTCAATTTTATCTTCATTTACTATGGGAGTTTAGTTTATAGTTTTTATTAATAATTGGTTTTATCCATTAGCTCACACAGCATTTTCTATTCCACTAGTTGCCTCATAGCCCCAAAGTATGATAGGTCCAATTTATGCTTAGATTGAAAAGGTGGTTACTCTTGAAATGCATCATTTGTTTTTTTCTAAATGGCATCTGTGCTTGTGGTCAAAAATTTTAATTTATATCATCAGCCAATAACAATTTCAGAAAGTTCCTGACTTGTCCAATTTTAAATGACAGCCTTTAGCTACTTATTCCCAAAGGGTTTTTTGGCATTATTGATCCTATCTATCTATCTATCTATCTATCTATCTATCTATCTATCTATCTATCTATCTATCTATCTATCTATCTATCTATCTATCTATCTATCTATCTATCTATCTATCTATCTATCTATCTATCTATCTATCTATCTATCTATCTATCTATCTATCTATCTATCTATCTATCTATCTATCTATCTATCTATCTATCTATCTATCTATCTATCTATCTATCTATCTATCTATCTATCTATCTATCTATCTATCTATCTATCTATCTATCTATCTATCTATCTATCTATCTATCTATCTATCTATCTATCTATCTATCTATCTATCTATCTATCTATCTATCTATCTATCTATCTATCTATCTATCTATCTATCTATCTATCTATCTATCTATCTATCTATCTAACCCAAAATTAAACAGCTATACTGCTTATGAAATAAAGAATCTGCAAATGCCTGAAGTGTATTGAGTATTTGCACACTTTGTCACTCTGAATCGGCAAGTAAACATTTCACAACTATGTGTGCATAATTGCGTATTCATCCAAACCATTATTTTTCATGCCAGTCTATGAAATCATTTCAGCTTACCGGTAGACACAAAGAAACATTACATTTTGTATAACAGATTGGGGTTCTTGTGTTTCAATTCACACATCTCCTGCTTTCTGTTGTAGTTGCCCCACAGACGTTGAGTGTGTTTGTTTGTTTTTTCCTGCATATCACATCTGGAATAAACTAAATAAATATATTCATTCTCATACCAGCTTTCTCTGGAGGTTTATGCGGTTGGGGACAGTGCCTTTGCTGGCAATTGTGAGCATAGGGCAGGAAACCGCCCTGGACAGGGCCTCGGAGTTTGTGTCACACACCACACATACACCTAAACCAGTGCTTCGCAGACACTTTTGGATTGCAGGTGGCCACTGCGGAGTTTTGAACGAGACTTGTTTACAGTATATTCCATTTCCACTGAAGGCATCAACAATTCAGTGTGGTCTTTTTTTAATCCCATTTCTAATTACACTGGCTTCAATCTCTCTCACCAATCTCTCCACCTCCTCTTCAGTTTTATTTTTCCTTTGTAATCAGGCTCATTTCTGCATGGGGGTGGTAAAACAAGTAGTATTAGAAATGGTATAATATATTGCACAGCATTATCGGTCCCTGCAGGAGTGGTGTTATACCATGAACAAGTCACAAGCTGAAAGGGCATTTTTTTCCATTTGTTTCATGAGCAGCATGATAGTTTCATTTAATCAACGTGGGGAGTTATGTGAAACTTAATAGAGGAACAGTTTTAGTGCAACAGTACTCACTGGTGTGCCAAGTAAAGTTGCAGGTACTGTAAATTGAAATTTAAAAATAGCACTGCTCAGAAAAGTAACATGCAGAGAATGTACTGCAGACAGCGTCAGGATGTGTTAATTGAACCCATTGCGCTTGAATTGTAAAAATTGTGATGCTTCAATGTTATACTATGAGCAATACTTATAGATCAGGTGTAGCATTGTGTCCTTTAGCAAATTTGGTGGTCTCTATAGAGTCAAAGCTGTGATCAGAATCTGACTCAAGATTTGTGTGTAACAGTGTTTAAAGATGCCACACAGTTTATTTCCTGCCATTTATGCACAGCTGTGACATGTAATATGAATGACATATCATAGACAATTATACATCATTGGAATGCTGTGAGCCTCACCTATCCAATAATAATGGACCTTTCACAATATGTGGCTTGACATCTTGGTGTCTTTGATAAAAGCAGATTCACTCATCTGTGACATGCTGCATTGCATGCTTTGGCATGTGTATGCAATTCACATATTTTAATAATGCAAGAGAGCAGACAACATGAGAACTTATTTAATCCATTGGAACGTCACTAGAAATGTAGGAATGTTTTACTCATGTGGAATTGTAAGTAAGCAGCTCCAGTGACCTAAATATCACTTTATTATTATTATTTGATTGATTGCCTTTATCCAAGGTGACTTATAATATTTGAGATACAATCGGTTACATTTAATTTGTTTTTACAATTGGAGCACAGGCAGATGAAATGAGTTCTCATAGTGTACACAGTGTCAATAGCAAGATTTGAAGCCACAGCTTCAGGTTTTGAAGGTCCGAGGTCCAAAGCCTTAACCATTACACCACACTGCCTGCAAATAATTTAAGCTTATGATAAAAAAAAAAAACAACAAATAAATAAATATATAATATACAGTTAGGTCCATACATGTTTGGACAGAGACAACTTTTTTGTAATTTTGGTTCTGTACATTACCACAATGAATTTTAAATGAAACAACTCGGATGCAGTTGAAGTGCAGACTTCCAGCTTTAATTTAGTGGGGTGAACAAAACAATTGCATTAAAAATGTGAGGCGACTAAAGCATTGTTTAACACAATCCCTTCATTTCAGGGGCTCAAAAAAAATTGGATATATTAAATAACTGGAAATAAAATAGACACTTTATTAATCCCAAGTCAGCAGCAGCATACTGATACAAAAAACAATATTAAATTAAAGATTGATAACAATGCAGGTAAAAACAGACAATAACTTTGTATAATGTTAACATTTACCACCCCCACCCCCAGGTAGAATTGAAGAATCGCATAGTTTGGGGGAGGAACGATCTTCTCAGTCTGTCAGTGGAGCAGGACAGTGACAGCAGTCTGTCGCTGAAGCTGCTCTTCTGTCTGGAGATGACACTGTTTAGTGGATGCAGTGGATTCTCCATAATTGATAGGAGCCGGCTGAGCGCCCGTCGCTCTGCCACAGATGTCAAGCTGTTAGGCTCCATGCCAACAATAGAGCCTGCCTTCCTCACCAGTTTGTCCAGGCGTGAGGCATCCTTCTTAATGCTGCCTCCCCAGCACACTACCGCGTAGAAGAGGGCGCTTGATAGAACATCTGCAGCATCTTATTACAGATGTTGAAGGACGCCAGTCTTCTAAGGAAGTGTAACCGACTCTGTCCTTTCTTACACAAAGCATCAGTATTGGCAGTCCAGTCTAATTTATCATCCAGCTGCACTCCCAGGTATTTATAGGTCTGCACCATCTGCACACAGTCACCTCTGATGATCACGGGGTCCATGAGGGATCTGAGCCTCCTAAAATCCACCACCAGCTCCTTGGTTTTGCTGGTGTTCAGGTGTAGGTGGTTTGAGTTGCACCATTTAACAAAGTCCTTGATTAGGTCCCTATACTCCTCCTCCTGCCCACTCCTGATGCAGCCCACGATAGCAGTGTCGTCAGAGAACTTTTGCACGTGGCAGAACTCTGAGTTGTATTGGAAGTCTGATGTATATAGGCTTAACAGACCGGAGAAAGTACAGTCCCCTGTGGCGCTCCTGTGTTGCTGACCACAATGTCAGACGTGCAGTTCCCGAGATGCACATACTGAGGTCTGTCTTTAAGATAGTCCACGATCCATGCCACCAGGTATGAATCTACTCCCATCTCTGTCAGCTTGTCCCTAAGGAGCAGAGGTTGGATTGTGTCAAAGGCGCTAGAGAAGTCTAGAAACATAATTCTTACTGCACCACTGCCTCTGTCCAAGTGGGAGAGGGATCGGTGTAGCATATAGATGATGGCATCCTCCGCTACCACCTTCTCCTGATATGCAAACTGCAGAGGGTCGAGGGCGTGTTGAACCTGTGGCCTCAGGTGGTGAAGCAGCAGCCTCTCCATGGTCTTCATCACATGTGATGTTAGAGCAACAGGCCGGAAGTCATTCAGCTCACTAGGACGTGATACCTTTGGGACTGGGGTGATGCAAGATGTTTTCCAAAGCCTCGGGACTCTCCCCTGTTCCAGGCTCAGGTTGAAGATGCGCTGTAGAGGACCCCCAGCTCCGATGCACAGACCTTCACCAGTCGTGGCGATACTCCATTTGGACCCGCTGCTTTGCAGGCACGAAGTCTCCTCAGCTCTCTGCTCACCTTAGCTGTTGTAATTGTGGGTGGGGATGTCTTTCCTATGCTGGTATCAGTAGAAGGATGTGTGGAGGGTGCAGTACTCCGTGGTGAGAGTGGGTTAGGGTGGTCAAACCTGTTAAAGAAGTTGTTCATTTGGTTTGCTCTCTTCACGTCTCTCTCGATGGTGGCACCCCGCTTCGAGCTGCAGCCAGTGATAATTTTCATCCCATCCCACACTTCCTTCATGCTGTTATTCTGCAACTTCTGCTCCAGCTTTCTCCAGTACTGCTCCTTCGCCGCCCTGAGCTGGACTCTGAGTTCCTTCTGCATGCGCTTAAGCTCATGCTGATCACCGCCTTTAAAAGCCCTTTTCTTCTGGTTCAAAAGGCCCTTGATGTCACTTGTAATCCATGGCTTGTTGTTAGCATAGCAATATACAGTTCTTACCTGAACTACAATGTCCATACAGAAGTTGATGTAGTCAGTAGTGCAGTCAACAACCTCCTCAATGTTCTCACTATGTGATCCCTGCAGGATATCCCAGTCTGTAGTTCCAAAGCATTCTCTCAGAGCCTTCTCTGCCTCAGGGGACCATTTCCTGAATGAGCATGTGGTTGTAGGTAGGACCCTCACTCATGGTTTGTAGTGAGGCTGAAGCAGAACCAGGTTATGATCTGCTTTCCCAAGCACAGGCAGCGGGGTGGCGCTGTATGCGTCTTTAACATTTGCATACAGTAAATCAATAGTCTTATTTCCCCGGGTGTTACAGTTCAAAATGTTCATTTCTAATACTTGGTTGAAAACCCTTTGCTGGCAATGACAGCCTGAAGTCTTGACATCACCAGATGATGGGTTTCGTTCTTTTTAATGCTGTTTACTTCAACGGCTTTCAGTTGCTGTTTGTTTGTGGGCCTTTCTGTTCGAAGTTTAGTCTTCAACAAGTGAAATGCATGCTCATTTGGGTTAAGATCAGATGACTGACTTGGCCATTCAAGAATTTTCCACTTCTTTGCTTTAATAAACTCCTGGGTTGCTTTGGCTGTATGTTTTGGGTCATTGTCCATCTGTATCATGAAACACCGCCCAATCAATTTGACTGCATTTAGCTGGATTTGAGCAGACAGTATGTCTCTGAACACCTCAGAATTCATTCGGCTGCTTCTGTCTTGCATCACATCATCAATAAACACTAGTGTCCCAGTGCCACGGGCAGCCATGCACGCCCAAGCCATCACACTGCCTCCACCGTGTTTTACAGATGATGTGGTATGCTTTGGATAATGAGCTGTTTCACGCCTTCTCCATACTTTTTTCTTGCCATCATTCTGGTAGAGGTTGATCTTGGTTTCATCTGTCCAAAGAATGTTTTTCCAGAACTGTGCTGGCTTTTTTAGATGTTCTTTAGCAAAGTCCAATCTAGCCTTTCTACTCTTGAGGCTTATTAGTGGCCTGCACCTTGCAGTGCACCCTCTGTATTTACTTTCATGCAGTCTTCTCTTTATGGTAGACTTGGATATCGACACGCCTACCCCCTGGAGAGTGTTGTTCACTTGGTTTGGATGTTGTGAAGGGGTTTCTCTTCACCATGGAAATGATTCTGCGATCATCCACCACTGCTGTCTTCCATGGACGTCCAGGTCTTTTTACGTTGCTGAGTTTACCAGTGCTTGCTTTCTTTCTCAGGATGTACCAAACTGTAGATTTTGCCACTCGTAATATTGTAGCAATTTCTCGGATGGGTTTTTTTCTGTTTTCACAGCTTAAGGATGGCTTCTTTCACCTGCATGGAGAGCTCCTTTGACCGCATGTTGTCTGTTCACAGCAAAATCTTCCACATGCAAGCACCACACCTCAAATCAACTCCAGGCCTTTTATCTGCTTAATTGATAATGACATAATGAAGGACTTGCCTACACCTGCCCATTTTTATGCAATCGTTTTGTTCACCCCACTGAATTAAAGCTGAAAGTCTGCACTTCAGCTGCATCATTGTTTCATTTAAAATGCATTGTGGTAATGTACAAAACCAAAATTAGAAAACAGTTGTCTCTGTCCAAATATTTATGGACCTAACTGTATGTTTGTACCTTTTGTTATAATACACTGTTTCTTAACATGAGAGTTGCTGGTTTACTTCATAACTCTAATAGCCATAACCCAGACCCACAGAGAAAGGTAAGGAAAGGTACTGTTGGAGCCATACCTACAGTCTTGTTGATTAGTAGAGAATCATATAAACAGTTAAATTTTAAAACTTATATTCTCACTTTTTACACACATGAAAAATACCATAAATAAAAACGCAATCATTTTTATTATTCCTGAAAGTTTTTATCAGTGATGTTGTACACTAATAAAGAGAACCGATTATTAATAATAATAATAATGGTCAAACAGTACTTCTGGCAAACATTTTAGAGGTCAGATCTCCATTTCCCAGCACCCGCTGCATCAATAGACTTTCAAATATCACTGTCTACATGTATTGTCATTCTAAAAACTAGCTAAGTGTTTTATTTCAAACTCTTTATGAATCAAACCACCTCAGCTTTTAGTAATGTACAATAATCCTTTATTTCTTATTGCAGAGTGTAAACATACAGTAAAATTCTAGGCAAGTGACATGTAAAGTAATGCAACAAAATGAATGCCATCCATATTGAAACATTTGTGTCTAACTGACCATAAAAAGCTAACATTATTACTTGCAGATGGTGCAATTTCATGTGATCTCTTATGGGGGAATATTTATTGATAGTTGTAGTATTTAAAAATTGACATATTCAACAGACAGACTGCTACTTGTTTTATGTTTATCTTCTGACCTGTGATTAATTTGCCACAGTGGCCTGACACATCTCCAGCTTGGAGGTACACTTCTAAAGAATCTTCAAAACAGAAACACTGTTTATTGGTGCTACCTTACAATTTCTATGAATTTGGGGCTACATCCCAGCTCAATCACTGTCTTTGTCAGGGCTGAACATTCTTCCTGTGCCTTATGGGTTTTTCACTAGTAACTCTGATTTCTTCCCCCCGCCCAACTTATGTTAATTTTTTGTCTAGTGTAAGTGAGTATGGGTGTGTCTAAGGGCACGCTCTAGCATGGACCAATGTCCTATTCAATCAGTTTTGGCCCTGGCTAAAGTTGAATTTGTGAATGGAAATAATAGGTGAACCGGCAGGCCACAAGGGCAAAAGTAGCTAAAGGATCATCGGGTGCAATTTTTATCTGAAAACAATGTGATCATAGTCAGGAATCAAACTATCTTTAGAGTCCTGGTGCTTCCTGTCTTGCTATATGGTTGCGAGACATTGATGCTATCTAGTGACATGAGACGAAGACCAGACTCCTTCAGTACTGTGCCTCTTCAGATCGTGTTAAAAAAAATGCTTTAGTTGAGTTGTTTCATTTAAAATTCATTGTGGTAATGTACAGAACCAAAATTAGAAAAAAGTTGTCTCTGTCTAAATATTTATGGAGCTGTTTGTGTGTGTGTGTAATATATATATATATATATATATATATATATATATATATATATATATATATATATATATATATATATATACATATATATAATATAGTTACATAGCATTTCTGATTAACTGATGGCATTACAACTGAGGCCAACTGTCTTAATGAAATTTCCAGGGTGAAGTTTGAATATTCAAATGTTTTAAATTATGTGAAAAAAAAAAATGGGAATAGCTCCAAAAAATGAAAAAGATGCTTGCATGTCTTTCGAGTGTCTTTGAACACTTTTTTGTTTTTGTTCTTTATTTCGCCTTATACAATTTCTTGTATTAGAAATTTGTTAGTTTTCGCATACCCCTTGGGGTCAGAGCGCAGGGTCAGCCATTGTACAGCGCCCCTGGAGCAATTACAGGTTAAGGGCCTTGCTCAAGGGGCCCAGCAGGGTAGGATCTCTTTTTGCAGTGACGGGGATTCGAACCGGCAACCTTTTGGATACCAGCGCAGATCCTTAGCCTCAGAGCCACCACTCTGCCCTGCTTTTGTAGCATTTAAGATGGGTTTCATATTTTAGTTAACTTTATTGGTATGCACAGCTCTTTTAAAGCATGGGAAATGTAAATGCCTTTCTGAAAGATTAATTTACAAAGTACTGTATAGAAACAATTTTGGGTCCTCTAGTTTAAAGAGTGTATCAAAAAAAATAAAAAAACAGGGTGATGTGCTAATTAGTCATTTTCTAATTTATAATACAGTACATCTTAATAAAGCAAGCATTGTAACACCCCAGCAATCAAAATGGAACTGAATCAGGAAAGTTAGTTTGTGTGCTATCCCTAGTCTGTTGTTCTTTCTTTAATGTCTCCCATCGAGTGTTTCTTCCCTCATTATTCATTTAAAACAGAATGTGTCCCATTAATTTCATGAAAAGGAATGTTTTCTAATACTTCACTGAGGACATAACTGAAATGGAGGATCTTGTACTGAATTAGTGATGTCTCAAGAACCAGTACTTCAGTATGAAGTCAATATGACAATTCTAAAAACATAATGGTAGTAGCTTTTTTACAGTACTGGTGATATTGAAAGTCAGAGCAGCATTTATGCATAACTGCAAGCAGACAAGTTACTTCAGAAAACACAATATTACATGAGAAAAATGAGTAAAAGTTATGCATGGAGCACAGTGGTGATGTGACAACACTGCATTAGTGTGTTTTGAGGAAAAAAAAATATAAAAAGTTTAAATGTAATTTTTTTTTAAATATACACAGGCTGAACACATGCCATGTTATTTACATTTTTATCCCATTATGGAGTTAGGTCAGAAATAGATTAATGCGTGTTTTGGGAGCAATTGATGTGGTCGATCAGATGTTTGTTGTAATTGTGTAACTTGTATGTCAAATATGTAAGAAGAGATGAAATGATGGTGAGATTGATCTGTTTTTAATACAGTGTGCCTAGGCAGGCCCAATAAAGGCTTTGTTCTGTAATTACAGTGAGCATGTTCACAGATGGCCATCAAAGTATCCATTCGTGTATCCATTCATTTTCTAACTGGCATATAGAGTTTAGAGTTGCAAGGAAAATTTTGTGTGCATCCATAATTAGACTTTTAGGACTGTATGATGTGGGGAGAAACTACACAGTGAGAGTACTAATAGCAGTTGTAGCAAGTTAAAATCGAGGCATGTTTCAATCAAATCGGCTGTTCTGCTTGTTTACACAGATAGTGAAATGAGTTGCTCCTTAGGATATTCCAAAATAAAATGTATTTAGTATTTCAATACTTTGAAGCACAAAGCATGTGTTACTATTAATACATATCCTGTGTTAACAGAAGCACATATAGTGTAACATCGGGTCACAACCGTAATTCGTTCCAAAACTCTGGTCGTAACCCGATTTGGACATGACCCGAAGCAATTACCCCCATAGGATTGTATGTAAATACTATTAATCCATTACAGACCGTACGAACTGTATGTAAATATTTTTTTTTTTCATTTTTAAGCACAAAAATAGTTAACTATACCATAGAATGCACAGCGTAATAGTAAACTAAATGTAAAAACATTGAATAACACTGAGAAAACCTTGAACAGAGAAAAGTAACATTGCAAGAATTCACGCTATAGCCTTATGATCCACTCACTGTAAACTTTTTTTTAATGAGTTTTAAGCACAGGGAAAAACATGAACATTTGAAAAATCCGTAATTTAATAAACAACCAAAAAAAGTAACATTGCAACAATGCACGCTAAGAACCGATCACTGTAAACAGAAGTGAAGTGGAGGTTAAAATCCAATAGAGAAAAGTCTTCATTAAATACGAGGTTAAAATAATGCTCGAATCAGTCTCTTTATAAACAAGAGACTTATAAACTCCTCTTGCTCGCTTGCTGCACAGGGAATGCACAGGGAGACACTGAACACGTGCGGAAATCATCGGCACATACGAACAGGAAGGGAAACTGACTTGTTTGTCACCCAAGTGTGTGGTCGTGAACAGATACAAAAGTTTGACGAACTTTTTGGTCATAACCCGATTTGTACGTGGTCAGAGACGTTTGTGACCCGAGGTTCCACTGTAATTGGAAAAGGGCATACTTTTACTGAATATAAATATGTAAATACTAAGTTTTGACATTTTTTTTTTTTTTTTTTTGAATGCAAGTTAATGTTCATGAATATAACCCCTAAATTGTGACACATAATAAAAGCACATATGTGATACTTGAATGGTAGGAGTGACTACATGCTGTTTTATAATATGTATGTTTGTATGATTTAGATATAATATTTAAGCTACTGTTACTTTTAGTATTTATATACGAGGGACGTTCAAAAAGTTTCTGTATTCTTTTTTTTTTTTTAAACTTTTAAGAATTTCAAAAACAAATGACATCACATTTCTACATAGTCACCTTCCTTTATGATGCAATTTTCCTAGCGTCGTACCAACTTTTTAATGCCATCAGCAAAAAATGTTTTTGGTTGATTACGTAGCCACTAATGCACCACTGCTTTCACATCAGGGTTCTTTCTTCATTCCTCGTGGTTGTGGCTGTAGCTGGACTTCCGGAGCGCTGTGCATCCGTCACACTAGTACTGTCATTTTCGAACATTTCAATCCATATATAGACTACTCTGCAAGAAAGAACTTTATCCCCATACTGAGCGCACATGCAGAGATGAATTTGTGCTCCCAACATACCTTCTGCCCACAAAAAGCATATGACAGAAGGCTGTTCTTCTGGTGCAATTTATAAGTTTTGCAGCCATCTTCACCACAGGGTGACAACTCTTGTACTAAACTGCAAGGGCAGCTGGCTTGCCAGATTAAACTAGTCACATGATACTCTGACATGACCAATTACTACACCTCCTGACATCACCGTTTCCAATGAAAATATAAAAGTGCGGAAACTGTGAACGACCCTCGTATTTTATATTCTGCAACAGAAAAGGGCACTGTATTGTTCGACTGAATAAAGGAGGTACATTTAATAAAAAAGCAGTTGAATGGGATTTGTTTTTGTAGTGGTATTGAATGGGTATCAAGTATTGTACAATTTTACCTGCATTAGCATCAAATACAAACATTTTGGTATCGTGGCATTCCTATGCTGAATAATTATCATGGAAAGAATTGAAAAGCTAGATACTTGTAAAAATAGCAGGGACTTCTTACAGGCAAAGAGAATGCTTTTGCAAGTAGTAATTTAATTCCCTCAGTGATGGGCTCCTCCTCTGTTGTTATCAACATGAAGGAAAGAGGATATTGTGCTTTTTTATTATCAAGAAAAGTTTTGTTAGATTTTGAGGAATAGATAATGGACAAATGATCTATAATATGTTAATGAGTATTGATACTGAGGCTGTCGGGACTGGCCACATGTGACTTTCAAAACGGAAATTAGAAGAGTAAGCAGTAGTTATGTTAAATGATAATACTGACTATAACATATTAAAAGAAAACGTGCAGCATATCTTCCATGCTTTTCCATTTTTACTGTGTAGTTTGTTAACAGGTTTTTTTTTTTTGTTTTTTTTTATTAAATTAAGGTGGCCAAAATTTTGTGCATTTTGCCTAGATCGTTGTAGCTGCTTGCTTGGTTACTTACATCCAGCTCCCCCTTTTTTTTTTTTCTTTAAGTAGTTAGTGCCCTGTTCAGCAGAGGTGTTTCATGGACAACAGGTCATCTATCTTGAATAAATTAGTATAATGTGGATTTTTTCATTTAATAAAAGCATTGTCTCAAGCTGAAAAAATAAAATATTTCTGTTGTTTTTCAGAAATGGGACTTATTTTAAATTTGCAAAAACAAGGTGAGTCAAATTTTCCTGCTACTTTTATAGTATATTCAAATACGTAATAAAACAGTTAACTGGTGTAATTCAAATAAATAAGTTAATTGGTATAATTCAGTTGTAATTTGAAATGTGAACTTTGTTCTGATGAAAGACACCTAAATTTAAGGCAATTATGAATTACATCCAAAGCTTTATTTTAATCATGTAAAACTTTATTCTAATATGTACATTATCAGGCAGACCTACTTTGGTAATGTACTTGTAGGCCAGTAGCCTGAATGTAATACTCAATACCAGAAGGGGATGAAAAAGTAGTCACATGCATGGCAAGGAGCCCTTCCCGGGTTTTACCAGTAGCAAACATAGTCATGTAAAGCTAGCTGGGAAGTGGTGCATGCTGTAAGATAAGCCATATTCATTGGTACAGCATAGTTCAGTTGTAAATCTGTATGTTTGCACATTATCCTTCAAAGTTGTGTGATTCATAGACCAATTTACCATTGCAAATGTTTCTGCAAAATTCAGTACTTGCAGTACACCAATACACTTTTGTCTAAACTCCAGGGTTTGTTGATGGCATTACAGATTGAATGGAAAGAAGTCCTCATATTCTGATGAGACCATTATCAAAACAGACTGTGAAGGTCATATATTCCATGGTTTGGTGTGCTGCTTTCTTGTGTACAGCTCAAAGAAATGGGCATTATGGCCAAAGATCCTTATGAACTAACTGTAGATTTTGATGGTTTTGGTAGATACCAGTATAATGTATTTGTATTTTACTTTTTAAGCTTAAGTTTTTTAGCAAATATCAAATGTATTACAGATTAATGTAATTAACAAAGAAGTGCCTCTTATCTCTCAAAATGCTTATTGACACTTTGCTATTCAAGTAGATTTAATTAAAGGCGTTCACCCCTTTTGAAACAAATTTCATTCATCTGATCCCCTTCATACCACCTCCGACAGCTTTGACGATTGCGCTTGATTCACCGAGGGTGACCACTGCCAGTTATGAAAAACACTTTAAAGAGCACTGTATGACATTTGGTTACACAGATTACTTTTCTGAAACACAGTATCTACCATCTTCTGAAGGCAGTGGTGTGGCGTAAAGTACTCTTTATCATCGTAGGGTGTACCACTGATCTTGGGACTTTGAGCACAACATCATTTGCCCTCTATCTTTACTATATTGTAATACAGTATTCCAAACTGGATTCCTTCTGGGTGCTGTTTTTCAGTTTCCATTATTTCATATTTTTCTATTTGTACCAAGCTAGAATGAGAATTAGATTAAATTATCAGGTACTAAAATGTTTTGTGTTTTTTTTTTATGTTGAAATTACTTTTTTTGTTTTTTCAAAGACACATACATTTAATATAAACCTAGAAGTGTGAAAAATTGAGCAGTTTCGCTCTAAAGAGGAATTTGAAATAAATTATGCATTTATTGACTTGTCTTGTGTGACAGAAAAAGATGTGTATTTAGCATGTAACCTCTGTAATAAAAATGTATTTTTGTTGATTTATTCCTTGCAGATCCCAAACGAATAGTCATTTATGATGAAGCCATGGATCGACCTGATCAATGAAATTAGTACCGCCAGCAGTTGCTCTACGGTTTTCATTTTCTGCTACAGCAATACAGCTATGCTGGATGATTATTGCTGCACCGCCTTTATAGATAACCGTCGCTTGGAACAGAAGAATACCATTGGTGTGAAGCTGTCAACAAGAATTGCAGTAGAGAAGTGAAAAGGCGGGAAGGAGAAAACAAGCCTGAAAACAAATTTTGTATAACTTGTTTCCTATTGCTGACAGAGCCAGAAGACAGATTTTAAATATGACCTCCAATACTTCAAATGGTATTAAGACTCCAAACAAATTCTCAGTTGCAAGAATTAAAGACTTGGTTCTGAAACATTTCTGTCTTTGGGCTATAAAAAGTAACAGATGACCCATTTTCAATCTTGACGTGAAACTTGCATCTGCCTATAGTGTCACAAAGTTAGTTTTCACTGGACAAATTGTTCAGAGACTTGTTGGGTTTTTTTTTTTTTTTTGCAATTTTAGAATTTGGAATTTATATATATATATATATATATATATATATATATATATATATATATATATATATATATATATAAAATATAATGTTTAAACACAAATGCATAGAATTATAAAAATGGGAATCAGTTAGCAAAATGCCTTGAAAATTGTTTTTAGATATATTCTAGGAATTGGCCATCTTTGCACCAAATGTAGATGAAATTATTTCAGTGTGGGGCTATATGAATATAGAATCAGAGTGTAGCTAAAAAATCTAAATGTTCACATTTCTTAGTAGAGTACAATATTATTTTGATTTGGCATCATTCTTTCCATGAAATCAAGTTTACCCATACAAAATAAAATTCTGCCATGGAACTCCATGTGACTTGATGTATGGGAGAAGTAAATCAATTTACTATGTGTGTCTTGCCTTGGAGTTCACACTTAGTAGTTCACACTTGGCAACATTAACTCTGTCTGTGTACAGTGGAATGTGCAACAATTATTTTTCTTTTAAGTTGACCATTATCAATACTCTTACCATATGCATTTTGAAGCATATCACATAGTAAAGAATTCAACAACAGCTGTTAAAATGAAAAGCATCATTTATTCTAGGCTTGCATTAATGTAGCAGGTGGACAACAAAAGTCTTATATTTTATGATGGCCAGTCTAGTCATCCCCTAAAACTGGCCTTTCATGTGTTTTAAACAGTTTGATAGGAGAATCCTAGATAACTGAGATGAGCATGGTTAAATCTAAAAAAAAAAAAAAATTCATTTTGGACACTACAGCTTTATTTCTTTAAATTGTCTGGCGCTGACCTTTCTTTGTTCCATGTGTCACTGATGTGTATGTTCTTAAAAGTATTCAGAATGCTAGCTAAACGATTAGGGTTTTTTTTTTTTTGTTTTGTTTTTTTCATTTTTTGGGGGAATGTTCAATAGGCACAGAGTTGGCAACCTCAGTGTTAATTTTACAGGAGGTGGGAAGAGTAATATCTGTGATAGTGTGACGGTGTATATATTTGCATAAATTATTTGGAGGTTTGTTCTTACGTATGTGCACTTTTAACCTGCAAATTTATGTGTAAGCATCACTTATTACACAGATATAGCAAGGATATTAAGGCAGTCTACAAAGTGATTTATTCCCAACATTGTTTTGAGTGAACACTGATGATGATACCCTTGGATTTTATTTATAGTGTGAATGTTTTGCCCCATTCTAAATTCATAGTTTTATCAATATCTGCTGAAGCAAAAATAGAATCTTTTGGCAGTACTCTGCAGACTGCATTGGAAGGGAACAAAAATCGAGTGCTTGCACGCCAAATGGAGGTTTCATTTGTCTTTTGATCATTCTGGACTCTAGGATTTTCAGAGGTTATATTACTGTTCTTACTCGTGAGTAGGTCAAAACTTGTGTGTGTGCAGCAGACTTGTTTTAAAGGATTCATAAAAATGCCATAGGTCTGGCTTTTCTTCCTAGTTGTAAGTTTAAAAAAAAAAAAAAAAAAGATCAAAAACAGATGGTTAATATTAATAGAATAAATATTTGCACATTTTTACTTGATATAAACTTCTTAATGGCCTCCCAAAAGGCAGTATATCACTATGTATTCACATTTTCTACACCATCCACCCAATTTCTAGTTAGTGTCATGGATAATATTTTTTAAAGTTGCTAACTACCAAAGATATTTCTAAGCAAGATATCTTCATTATGGAAATTCAGCAAATTTTATTCAAAGATATATTGTGTAAACCAGAGAATAACACTAAACTACCAATTCTGTACAGCACCTCTTCATATATTAGGACGTTCCTGCATAATAACTTTTGAGTCACAGAGGTCATTCTGCATTTATATTAAAATATTCAGCATTACTTGCTTTATCTTGTATGCTACATTTTTCTCTTTCCAAGAATCCTGAAGTATTCTTTAACTATGATTAAATGTGTTTAAGGGAGATTATACATGGTAGTGTGCTCAATACTCATAGAATGGTCTGGAGTTATTGGATGTCTCAGTTTATACTTTAGTTAGCTTCCCTCATGTGTGACATGCATAAAGCTTCATACGGTCATATTAGAGCTGTTAATTGTGGCTGTGCTGACAATCTCACAACTAGCATTTTCAGAAATTACATTTTTAATTTTTTAAAAACGTTTCTTCTCCGCTCCCATGTTAGATGGTAATGCTGATAAACTTTAATATATTTAGGCTATTTGTACACTACACGTGAGGTTTTTTTTTCTTCAAAATCTAAATATTTCAGAATAGTAAACCTTTTAGTGAAACCATTCTATTCCACAGTCATCATATTGTAGTAAATTTCTTTGTCTTTATGAAGTTTGGCCCCACAGCATAGTAAATAGTCTTTTTGGACTTTAAAATCATTGCAGTAATATACCAAATTGTTCATGCTTGGTGTATACTGGGTTTAATGTCTTTTGAGTATATTGAGCTAAAAAAATGAATTTGCACTTTATTTTGCAGAGTGTAGTGATTCTAAAATTGCCCAGTCAAGCAGACTGCTTGTTTGTGGCTGTTAAAGATCCACATTTCTGCTTATCAGTCACTCAGGTGATTTAGGAAATTCATTCTTTTAAAGAAGAGACCAATATATACTGTCCCCTGTGTTGCCAGCAAAAACAAGAATATTGCTCAGTCTGGTTTTAAAAAAACCACAAGTAAAAAAAAATGTGTTCTTCCTAACATTTGACACCTTTTGGTTTCTCGTTTTCTTGGAGACCTTTGCACACATCAGTTTACGTGCATGACCTGTATTAACAGTAATCTCAAATTTATTGGGTCAGGTGGGTAACCAGAATTTTCACTTTCTGTACTGTATGGATGGATGGCAATGGTGGTCTCCATTTCCATTTCTACTTGCTAGATCTTTAATACCACCACTTGATTGATTAATAAAGTAGTAGGGCAGGGGTGTGTGCACTTCTAGCACAGTTATAATTACTGTAGTTTCAAGGCACAGTGTTTGTTCCAGTAGTGATGGCTTGTCCATGGCAATTGCTGTAATTATAAGTGTACGCTATCTTCAGTTTAGTACTTGCATGTTGTGAGCTGGGGGAATAGTTGGTATGTATATTGTACCTCCTGGTGTTGTTTCAGCAACCAGAAGCCACCAAGCTTGTGCAGTTGTCCCCTACTATAGATGTCAAGGTGTGTACAGTTGAAATTATTCTTTCACAAATTAAATTTACAAACTAAGCGGTTAACAAATGGTGGGAGCACTTTATGACAAAACTCTTCAGAGTACTGAATAATAGCATGTCTAACACGGAGGAAACAGTGTTTTAGAATGCCTATCAAGTGATCTTTCATATTACATCTTCAAAAATTAAAATGGGACTTGTATAAATAAGTGAAGCTCTGGAGGGGTAAAATGTAATTGCTATTTTAGACAATTCAAGTATTGATTTCTTTATCTTGGTCCTCCCCATTATAAAAAAGGATCCTTATACAATTCATCTAGCAAGCACTTATTTAACAGTAATGTATATTCTTTTTAGTTTTATAAATTTGTAAAAATTAAAATGTGAATGTTTTAGCCTGCTTTTAAAAATAATTGGCAAAACAATTGGTATGGGATGTTACTTGGGATGATTCTGTTAAAGTCAGATGTCATTATTGGGTGTTGACAACAAGGACACTTAAGTGAATTGCTTGTATGATTAGACAGTGAATGAGGAGGAGTGGTACAAAACAAACAGAAAAACTTTAGTGTAACTGAGTTCACTCACATCAGGCATGTGCAGTCACAGTATACACTTCAAATGGCAAAAACTTGAAGTAAATATGGTGGTGCTTTTTCTAATCCAATATATTAACTGAAAACACTTTTAGCTGGCAGACATCCGTGTTGTGACCAGTAATGTTCTGAAGTAAGAGGCTATTTCATTTAATTGTGTGTGTGTGTGGTGGTTTTTTTTTTGTTTTGTTTTTTTTTTTTGTGTCCACAGTTTTAATTCAACGATGCGTGCAATTAAAGATGCTAGTCCAAGTGGTTACACGGTTTACTCTAATTCTATTATTACAAGCAGACATCACATCTAGTTAAGGTTGCTAATGACTATATAAAAGTAATTTGGATACAGAGGCCATACACAAGTACTGTATGTATAATTCAAGTCCAGTAAATAGAAGGTTGTTTTGGCATGTCCAAATAGAGCTGTTATATGCCTGTCATGACCTTTGTCTTTTCTGATTTTGATGTGTGTGCCATAAATTTGTCAAGGAGCAGTGTGTGGCTAATCTACCCGTCATCTACTAGTACTTTTGGCATATTTTCATTTTAACCTGCTCATGCAATATTATCTTTTCTATTCCTCCACATATATAGATCATGGGGTTAAACAGTAATTATATTGATCATCCAGTTAATTGGTCATTGAAAGCTCCACCAAAGTAAAAACTGATGTTGTTGTACTTCAATGTGCATGGAGCTATAGGTAATGGCCCTGACAGGTTTCTATAATTATTTCATTTAACTAGATACTTCATCACAGTCACCCCACAGTTTAAGTTCATTGTTATGTGCTTGAAAAATTATTGGGGGCCGTACTCCTATGGTTGATCAAATGTAAGCTTTAGGACAAATTATGCCTCCCAACTGTTTCCACTTAAAGTTTAATATAAGTAAGTTATCTGTCTGTGGCAGCCTAGGAGAGGAGTGTGACTGCCTCTGTCAGCGACTTCAATATTGTCGTCATGTCTCAATAGACGATCATTGATGTCGTACTTTCTGTCTTGCTTAAACTGTTCAGTCAGCCATATTGACTAAATCAAGTGGCTGAAAGTGAAACCACAAAGACATCAGAGTGTGAAAAACCTTTTCACTGTTGTGGAGTTGGTGTTCTTTTGGACTTCAACCCTAAATTTAATCAATGTTGTCATGGAGCCGAAGACTGCTTAATTATTCAGAATTAATTAACTTAATACAGGTGAAATGTAACAGCTTAGTTTAACTCGTTTAAAATTAAATCTTTATCTAAAATACTGCTTTGTCTTTTTAATAAACCTGATTATATTCTCATGGGCCCCTCAGGCAGTATTTACCCTGCAATATTTGGTTCAGACTGACCTGAAAAAGACCCCAGCTGTGAATTATTTTATGGGGTTTTAAAAATGTCTCTAAAGTTTAGTCAAATGCAATATTTGGTCTTAATAAATTTTAAAATGTTTCATTTTTCTTGTGTGTTTGGATCATTATTGTTAGCTGGGATCTTTAAGAAAAGTAAAATCCAGTTTTTCATGTTCCTGTTTCATCATGCAGTGCCAAACAACAGCTTGCTACCTTTTTCATGGAGATATGGTCATGTTTGGGTTTTATGTTCATTTTTACACAACAGTAATTTACAAGAACTGGATTCAAGCAAAGCATGGGCACATTTTAAGAAAAAGGTAAGTTTGTCACTTATGCACAATGTCTCATTCATTTAGAGGCCTAGCAAAGAATCTGCGGTTATGTCATTTTTATTTCCTGGTTCTTCTCTGCAACTGCGTTTAATATTTGAGTTGCTGCTTCAACCTGACAACCTAAGCAAGATTGTGTTCTTGCAACAGAAATTCTGAATGTGTTGTAATTGTACATTGTTTCGCATAGAGGATTAAGGAGCTCATCGCTCTGAGTGAAAAGGAGCCGTCTCCACTTAGTGCTTCTTCAGACTGAGAGAAGAACAAGTGTAGGGATAGGTGTGAAATGTCAGACCTGACTTGTGCCTGCTTGCTTGTTTTCGTAAGCCTTTCTTTTGATCATTTTGGCTTTCTCCCCTTGTCATGTGTAAGTGCCCAACCTGCTTTTATGTCACAAAGATGCCAGTTTTAACTATAATGCTGAATTTAGAATCTTGCCAAACAAATAACATCCTCCAAGAATTTTCAAATCACAGAATTTGTGTCCCATTATAGACGGCTGTGTAATCCACTGCTGTATTCAAGCTCATTAGACTGACGAATACAGTAACTACCACCTTGTGCTTTAACAAGGTCTGTGAAGGTTCTGTTCCTTTGGACCACTCTAGTAGTGTGTACTAATTTTCCAGTAGTAAATGGTGCTTTCTTTATGCCTTCTAACTCCTGGCCATATTAAATTATTGTCTGCCATGTATGAAAAGGCCATTTTCTTATTTCACTTTGGCTTTAGTTTAGTTACTGAATTAAACTTTTACTTGGTTGAAAGAAAAATATTTCAGATCCCTAATCCTTACCCTCGTGGCTTTAAAAAAAATAAAATGCTACAAAAGGCTGCACGTAATCTGTTCCACAATTGTGAAATACACTCACTGAGCAATTTTTATTAGGGCCACGATACTAATACTGGGTAGGGCCTACTTTTGCTTCCAAAACAGTCTCAGTTCTTCATAACATAGCTTGCACAAGAAACAATCCTTTGAGTTTCTGGTCCATGTTGACAGGATTGCATCTCATTTTCTCATGATGTGTGATTTGCATGTTTTTATGCAATTTATCATCTGCACATTAATACTCCAATCTCCCAAAGGTGTTCTGTTGGATTCAGACCTGGGGCCTCATCATGTATACACGGTGCATACGCCCATTTCCACGCTCACATCGAGATGTATATAAACTAAACCAGTCTCTCCACTAACTCTCATGGTTCCTTGTGTGGTGGGTGTGGCAACATACAATCGGCACATGCTCCCAACCCTCAGACTATACATACCCATGTTTCTGCTCAGTTTTGTATCAAAGCAGTGCTACTGTTCCTGTTTCTTGTCCCTTTCTTTTTCATATTTGCCTCCATGTTGCGGGCTTCATCAAATACAACAAAGTTGATTATCAGTTACAAATTTAATTTACTTGATTGTAATCATTCTGTAACAATATAATGGTGCGTGGAGTGGCCAAACTATTCCACCTATCATGGCTGCTTTAGCATTCATTGTTCGAAGACATCATAAATGAAAGAATTAAGAGAGAGACGCATATTTGCAGATCATACAGATTTCTTGTCCCGTGATGACAGGCTCAAGTCTGTTTAGATTTCCAACAGTTATCCCCTTGGAGCTGTGTGCTGTTAAACTACTAGGGAGTATAACGGATACCATTTTTATGATACAATGCATTAAAGTATGTATATTACATTTTAGAGATAAATTGTTAACATCGTTAAAATAATGTATACTGTTAACAATTAAATGTGGGGGCACGACAAAAGCGCTGCTGCCTCGCGGTAAGTAGGTCACATCCTGAATGTCCACTTCTTGGAGTTTGTATGTTTTCCTGATGGTTTCCTCAGCAAGCATCAAGTGCAAGGCAGGGAACAATCCCTGGATGGGGCAGTAGCTCATCGCAGGGTGAATACGAGCACACATACTCGAGTTACATCAATTTAGCATCACCAAACCCCCTAACCTGTGTGCCTGTGGAAGGAAATCGAAGCATGCTGAGGAAACCCACCAGGAAAACATACAAACTCCAGGCAGGGGACACCCGGGATGTGACCTCCTTACTGTGAAGCGGCAGCAGCTCTACCTCTGTGTCACTATGCCCCCCCCCCCCCCCCCCCCCAATGTTTAGTACATGCTTTAATGCATTTAATCATGAAAAAGATACGAAGTATACATGTTAGTATTCTAAAATGATGAGAGCTATAATATGAATGTAATGTATTCTGTGTGGTGATCACTGCTTGCAAGATCTTGTTGGTGTAACAAAAAGCCCGTTTAAGATGCACGGAGCGATTAACGACTGGGTCAGGGGACACAGAATACGAAGCATTTAATGTGCTACTTTAGTTATGATGGGGTTTCAGAAACTGGTAAATTAGACATCGATTTTAAGCAGAAGTTTACGACGTTCTACTTTGATAACAAAATAAACTACAAAATTAAAGTGGAAATTCCGTCACTAATCACAACATAAACCCCAAGATCAAAGTAGAAATGTCAAGATTAAAAGTGACAATTTGAATTTAATCTCACCATAGACCTTTTTTTTTTCTTCATTGTGTCCCATTTATCCCACTCCCTGCCCCCCCTCGGGTCTAATATATTTCCATTTGATACTCAGATGGTGGGCTGCGACTCGTCTTTTCACGTCAACTTTATCTGACTACTACTACTTTTATTTTGGGCACTGTACAACTTCCAGAACTTGAACTTTTGAGTTCCTCAATCATGCTGTACCACTCCATCAATTTCCTTTTGTTGCTTACACCGCTGCTTAAGCCACCAAATTGTATGTTTTTCCTTGTTTCCATTTCACTGAGCAGGACCGCCACTTCACATTTGCTGAAATTCTTTTCTTTACATGTGCTTTTGCCATTGTCCTTTAACAAAACAATGAATGGAAGGGGCTATCCATATTAATTGGCACATTCAAGTAGGTGAAATTCTGGGAGAAGTCTGAGTGGGGCTGTAGGTGTGTGATGTGCGTTTTAAATTTCACGTAGATTGGGATGTATCAAGTAAAAGTATGTAGAACTTTGCTTAGGTATGGTTTTATGCATCTGAATTTTTTTTGCGCATACACACATTTCTAGTTTTGTCCGTGTGCCATGTTTTAGAGTGAATTCTATGCAAGGCGTTTACATGAGGCCCCTGTGGCAACTGAGAAGACCACTGATGAACACTGAACTCATCGACATGTTCATGAAACCAGTTTGAAACGCTTCTTGCTTTGTGACACACTGCATTTTCATACTGGAAGTAGCCACTAGAAGATGAGTAAATGGTGGCCATCTTAGGAAAATGCTGTATGGTGTGAGAAGCTGAAATGATTCATTGGTATTACTCAATCAATGGTTTATGAGGCTGGCATTTGGGAAGGCCAGTAATTAATTCAAAGCTAAGTAAGATACCCATCCAGGGATGTCAAATTAATGTAAGGAGTATGAAAATGTCAATTTATGCTCACCCATGGATGTCTTTTTCATCTTTCTGCTGGAACACAAGAGTTATGAAGAGATCTATACAATTTCTGAACAAGGCAAAAGTCTGCATTAAATACTTACACTTTCTCAGTTGTAATCCAGATACATTTTCCATTTGATGTGAACATTAACTGAAGCTACTGACCTGTATCTGCATGATTTCATGCATTGTGCTGCCACATTATCTGATTAGATAACTGTATGGATATGCAGCTGTTCTGGGGCTCCTAATGATTTACTCAGTGAGTGCATAATAACCCAAAGGAGTCACTGACTGGTTTATCCCACCTTAATCTACAAATAGGGTTAGAGATCCCGAGGCTTCTGTACTGTACTATACATGACAAACTAAGACTAAGCATTTTTATAAACGGGTAGTGTTCAGCACTGTACAAAACTTTGAATTACAGGCTTTTCATGTAAATGTGGTGCTCTGTCACATCACTGGGAGTCACTTATATATACAGGAAGTAATGGACGAGGGAAAAGTCCGCTCAGTTTCTCTATGTATACAAATATTTGTTTAAAGTGTTGATAATGGTCTTTTGGTTTTTAATAAAATACTAAAAAAAGTGTGGCTTATGGACGACTCTGGGAATATTCTTGAGTGGCCCAGCCAGAGCAGGCACTTGGAGAGACCTGAAAGCAGAAGTCCACTGATGGTCTCCATCCAATGTGACCGAGGATGAGAAGAATGGCAGAAAATCCTCCAACCCAGGAGTGCAAAGTTCGGCGGGTCAAACCCAAGAAGCCTCCAGGCTGTAATCGCTGCTAATGGGGCTTTAAGTAAGTACTGAGTAAAAGTCTGAATGCTTATGTCAGTGGGATATTTCAGTTTATTTATTTTTAATACATTTGCAAAAAATCCTAAAAACCTATTTTTGTTTTGTCATTCTGGAGTATTGAGTTTGGCTTGATGAGGGGAAAAAATTAATTTCAATAAATTTGCCAAGGGCACTGTATGCTCAAGTTTTTGTGTATTTAAGCATGTGTTGTTCCTATGTGGAAGGATACAAGTGCAAATTATAGAATTGTCCAGTATGCATGCATACTCTAATCACATCTGACAAAACATGTACCATTATAGTCTTCCTAATAAAGGTCACACTTGATTTCATTTCCTTTCAAATTCCGTTTGATTTGATTTCATATTTATTTAATTTCAAGCAAACAGTGCAATTTTAAACTGTAACGCATCTTGTTTATTGCAGTAGTGCATGTATATCCAGTTTTGACCACTAGGTGACAGCACTGTAACAAGTTACACGCATGGAATGTTCAAGCTGAACTCCTTTGGTGTGTTGCACCTACAGTAGAAATGTCAATTATGTGATTTCATCTGTAAATGAATGTAAACCTCCCAAAAAAACAATTTAGAATCAAGACAGCCCACCTTACCTCACTGGTATTTTTTAAAAGTCAGTTATTCTGAATATTTCTACTGAGAACATGTGTGTCTTTTACTGTGCTTCTGATGTGTGACTCTTACTTTATGTCAATGCTGAACAAAACACACACTGATCATTCGAATAAAACATCATTATATATATAACTTCTCAGATATACCACGGCACACCCTTGGAATCGTCAAACTTTACTTTTGTCTGTGTTTATTTATACAGGCTGGATTGTGAGAAAAATCTATGTAGTCAGTAATGTGTTTATAACTCGAGGAATATTATTTACAACGCCCTCCATAATGTTTGGGACACAGGAGATTTTTTACATTGATGTATCCCTCTGCTCCACAGTTTTAATTACGTCTGAATGGTTTGGTCTGTAATTTTAAGTGCACATTGCAGCCTTTCACTTAACGGAATTTATGTACATTTTGGTCACATAATGTATTTTTTTTTTTTTTACATATTTACACCCACACCTAACGTATTCTGACTCTGAGCACTTTATTGCAGTCATATTGTGAGGATGAAGCTGCTTTCGTTAACCGTAAGCAGTGACATTTAATTAATGCACAGGACATCCAGGATGTCTCTGAGGACTGTTCAATCTGTAATTCATTTATTCAGAGGCACAGTAGCCTAGACAGACGTGATGGTGCCGTACGTGGAGGCTGGCTTGTTGGTAAGGTAACTGGCAGAACCCTCAGTGTTTCATTTGGCCTGCACTTTTCAATATAACAGCTTTTACATCTTACACCAGGGTGATAGCGACTACCTGCTCAGACACTGGCGCCTTGCGCCTCTACCAGACCCCCAGAGCACAGAGGAAAGGCGCTATAATGTTGCGCAGCCGGCTTTTCTTTAATGTGGGTGGCAAGATGACGCGCCAGGCGGGAAAGGCTGCTCTACCAGCCAATGAAGTTCTGCGGCATTGTATTTGCGTATGTATGAGGTCGATTAGCACACTCCAAATATGGGTGTGTCAGGGCGGGGTTTGAGGCGCGCTCGCGCACGCATTTTCACAAGATGATTGCGAGTAATAAAGGGGAAATTGTGTAGAAATACGATTTTTTTTGGCGTATGCATTCGGTCCGTTGTGGCGCAAAGCATTTCTTCTCTGTGTGTGCTGCTCTATAATGCACAGAAAGCGTGTCACACTGTGCAAGCATTGTACTTGAAGAGATGCCCTATAATGAACCTGACCCACCAAATGATCAGCCAGATCAGACAACGTTATAACGTCGTTTGAATGTAATTAGCAGAATGTAAAAATAGATAATCAGATGCTGCATTTACTTTTTAACCAATTAATTTCATTTGTGGTCAACATCATATCACACAGTACAGTCCTTATTCGCTAGTTCACTGGCCACATCTCTTACAGCTTACACCTTTGCATTTTGTGACTCCAGAACCGTCCGTCAGCACACAGCCATGTGGCCTCCCAGAGGTTTCCGAGGCAGAGGTGTGTGTGTATGCGGCCAGCGCCGAAGACGAGCTCGGCACAGCAGCACCATCACCACCTGAGCATCGCAGGGGGAAAGCTTTTGTAATATTGTCTAAAACAGAATAAACAAATGGTGGGCAGCGACTCGCCTTTTCATGTCGACTGTGATATCTGACCACTTCTTTATTTCAGGCACTGTGCTACTTTCTAAACTTAAAGTTTCAAGTGTGTCCGCCACGCTTTTGTTTCATTATACCATTGCGTAAGCGAACACAGTACGTTTTTCTTTACCTCCACTTCGCATTTGCTGAAATTCTTCTTTTTTTCATGTGCCTTTCCATTGTTTTTTAACGAAACACTGAATGGTCGAGGTGGGGCTGTAGGCGCGTGTACGTGCGTTAAATTTCGCGTTCATTGGGGTTTGTAAAGGGGAAGTGCGTGTCATACGCACATATTTATGCATCTGGATTTTTTTGTGCTTACACACATATCTAGTTTTGTCCGTATGCCATGTTTAAGTGTGAATTCTACGCAAGGAGTTAACATGAGGCCCCTGGTGACTGGGAAGACCACTGATGAACACTGAACTCATCGACATGTTCATGAAACCAGTTTGAAACGCTTCTTGCTTTGTGACACACTGCATTTTCATGCTGGAAGTAGCCACTAGAAGATGAGTAAATGGTGGCCATCTTAGGAAAATGCTGTATGATGTGAGAAGCTGAAATGATTCATTGGTATTACTCAATCAATTCAGGTTGGCAGTAATTAATTTAAAACATAAGTAAGACACCTACCCATGGTACCCAATGTAGGGGATATGAAAATTTCAGCATCTGCTCACCCATGGATGTCTTTTTCACCTTTCTGCTGGAGCAGAAGAGTTATGAAGAGATCAATACAATTTATGAACGAGGTAAAAGTCTGCATTAAATACTTTCAACTTCTCGGTTGTAATCCAGATGCATTTTCCAGCTACTGACCTGTATCTGCATGATTTTGTGCATTGTGCTGCCACATGATTGGCTGACTAGATAACTGCATGGATACGCAGCTGTTCAGGGACTCCTAATGATTTACTCGGTGAGTGCATAACAACCCAAAGGAGTCACTGACTGGTTTATCCCACCTAAATCTACAGATGGTCTTACTTAGAGTTTAGAGACCTGAGTCTTCTGTACTGTACTATACATGACAAACTGTTTAAGCATTTCTATAAATGGGTAGTGTTCAGAACTGTGCAAAACTTTGAATTACAGGCTTTTCATGTAAATGTGGTGCTCTGTCACATCACTGGGAGCCACTTTTATATACAGGAAGTAATGGACGAGGGAAAAGTCCGTTCAGTTTCTCTATGTATACAAAGCGTTATACAGATGCTGGTCATAAAATTAGAATATCATGACAAAGTTGATTTATTTCAGTAATTCCATTCAAAAAGTGAAACTTGTATATTAGATTCATTCATTACACACAGACTGATGTATTTCAAATGTTTATTTCTTTTAATGTTGATGATTATAACTGACAACTAATGAAAGTCCCAAATTCAGTATCTCGGAAAATTAAAATATTGTGAAAAGGTTCAATATTGAAGACACCTGGTGCCACACTCTAATCAGCTAATTAACTCAAAACACCTGCAAAAGCCTTTAAATGGTCTCTCAGTCTAGTTCTGTAGGCTACACAATCATGGGGAAGACTGCTGACTTGACAGTTGTCCAAAATACGACCATTGACACCTTGCACAAGACACAAAAGGTCATTGCTAAAGAGGCTGGCTGTTCACAGAGCTCTGTGTCCAAGCACATTAATTGAGAGGCGAAGGGAAGGACAAGATGTGGTAGAAAAAAGTGTACAAGCAATAGGGATAACCGCACCCTGGAGAGGATTATGAAACAAAACCCATTCAAAAATGTGGGGGAGATTCACAAAGAGTGGACTGCAGCTGGAGTCAGTGCTTCAAGAACCACCACACACAGACGTATGCAAGACATGGGTTTCAGCTGTCGCATTCCTTGTGTCAAGCCACTCTTGAACAAGAGACAGCGTCAGAAGCGTCTCGCCTGGACTAAAGACAAAAAGGACTGGACTGCTGCTGAGTGGTCCAAAGTTATGTTCTCTGATGAAAGTAAATTTTGCATTTCCTTTGGAAATGAAGGTCCCAGAGTCTGGAGGAAGAGAGGAGAGACACAGAATCCACGTTGCGTGAGGTCCAGTGTAAAGTTTCCACAGTCAGTGATGGTTTGGGGTGCCATGTCATCTGCTGGTGTTGGTCCATTGTGTTTTCTGAGGTCCAAGGTCAACACAGCCGTCTACCAGGAAGTTTTAGAGCACTTCATGCTTCCTGCTGCTGACGAACTTTATGGAGATGCAGATTTCATTTTCCAACAGGACCTGGCACCTGCACACAGTGCCAAAGCTACCAGTACCTGGTTTAAGGATCATGGTATCCCTATTCTTGATTGGCCAGTAAACTCGCCTGACCTTAACCCCATAGAAAATCTATGGGGTATTGTGAAGAGGAAGATGCAATACGCCAGACCCAACAATTCAGAAGAGCTGAAGGCCACTGTCAGAGCAACATGGGCTCTCATAACACCTGAGCAGTGCCACAGACTGATCGACTCCATGCCACGCCGCATTGCTGCAGTAATCCAGGCCAAAGGAGCCCCAACTAAATAGTGAGTGCTGTACATGCTCATACTTTTCATGTTCATACCTTTCAGTTGGCCAACATTTCTAAAAATCCTTTTTTTGCATTGGTCTTAATTGATAATTCTAATTTTCCGAGATACTGAATTTGGGACTTTCATTAGTTGTCAGTTATAATCATCAACATTAAAAGAAATAAACATTTGAAATACATCAGTCTGTGTGTAATGAATGAATCTAATATACAAGTTTCACTTTTTGAATGGAATTAGTGAAATAAATCAACTTTGTCATGATATTCTAATTTTATGACCAGCACCTGAACATGATACCCCAGAACACTACTCTGGTAAAATTAGACAGTCCTGGCTGGCATGTTAGTTCATCTCAGTTAAGCTTGCAACTATGAATTATTTTTAATGCAATTCACTCATTTCAACCTCCAATAGGAGAGATTGTTCAACTCAGTTTTGAATTATATTCTGTTTTGTATTAGCTCTATGAATTTTAAAAATCAGATCACACCTTGATGACTAGTTTGCCAAATCCATTAGAGCATGGAGGAACATTTAACACAAAAAGTTAAAAATTGTCTTGGAACATTTGAGTTTGCGGATATAAGAAACGACTAAATGCAACATATAACAAGGGCTAAATTAATTTCACAAGAAGTCATCAAATTCTGTTTCAATTAACTTGGCATCATACTGCATCCCGATCTTCATGCTCTCATTTATTTATTTATTTTTACACTTTACATAATAAATTTTTGTTCATCCAAGTTTTTATACTTATGCCATTTGTATGTTAAAAGGAGAATGTCTTTATTACCTGAGTGGAGCAGCCTGATATAAAGATGAAGATACATTCCTGACATCCCTCTAATTACCAGGATCCCCTGGAAGCAAATCCTGCTTGTGCTGACTGACTAAATGCAGATTTGTTGGATCTTTTATGTAGGTCATCGGGTCTTACCCTTACCTGTACTGATAGTCCATACTCAGTTTATGCAAACATTTTAAGGGAGTGCACTATTTGTAAGTATACTATTTAGAATTCATTAGCTGAGATGACAGCTTATAATTTATGGCTACTCTCTTGAAGGAAATACATGTAGGTATCATTAACAGGGTTTAATTTTTACTCTACATAAATAGCCTATCAGTATTACATTAATTTTATGGATTTGAATCCACTAAGAATATTGTAAGTTTCCCACAGAACAGAAACAAATGCATAATGTTCATTTAAGTAATCTGCTTGGGGTGCCTCTGTTACATCATCCTCACCTCTGCTGCCTCACAGCTCCAGAGTGCTGTACATTTCTGCGTCCACATGGATTTTTTTTTCATGTTCTCCGGTTTTTCTCCCATATCCTAAAAACGTAGATGTTCTGATATGCAGGGGGCACACCAGCTCCCCAAAACCAATACAGACAGACAGACACCAGGCACAAGTTCACAAGCACAATGTACATTTTATTCTGCTGTGGGAAATGATTCCCAGCAGAGTACAGCAAGCACAATAGAACAAAACAGCAATTTATTTTCTTCTTCTTTCCTCTCAGTCTCATTGTCTTCCTCCACTCCTCCCAGCAAGTGTCATCCTCCCACTCTGGACTCTGTCTCCCAGAATGACGGCAGCAGGCTTCTTTTATGCTGTACCTGGGAGTACTTCCAATGGCCTGTTAGCATGGTCTGGGAGCACCTCTGGGTGAGGTAGAAGCCCAACAAATGAAGAGCTCCACAGTCCCTGCACCACTCCCTGGCGGCACCCTTGGAACCCAAAAGTGCTGTGCCGAACTTCAATTAACAAAGGAGTTCTGTGGGAATCCAAGGCACGCTACAAACCAGGGGGGCTGCCATCTAGTGCTCTGAGGGAGGTAATGCCCTGTACATGCTCTCTCCTCAGTCCTTCCTTTTAGAAAGTGTCCAGGCCAGGTAAGGGCCCTGGTTGGCCACAGCAATGTGTAAACTGTCCATGCGTGAGTCCATTTGAGTGTGTAATGCAGTGGATTGGCTGACACTGATGGCTGATTTCCTGATGCTGCTGAAACTCACATTGACCCCTGTAATCCTGAGCTGAAAAGATTTCAGTGCTGGAGAAATAGTGTGTTTCTACTCCTAGGACAAGATTTCCAAATGCTAATATAAAACCAGAACTAGTAACAAATCAGATGCTTTCAGCTGTATGTTAACAAAATTAAATATAACCATTTATTTATATTTGAAAATCTTTATTAGACAAATGTAAGATTTGTGTGGCATGTTTTCCATAAAGTGGAGTCTTCCTACTCTCTTCTCATATCCCAAAGACATGCAGTTTAGGCTGTGTGGAAACCAGGGGGTGCACCAGCCACCCAAACACCTGACATGACAGACTCAGACACAAGTGAAGTCAAATAAAAGGGTCTTGTTCCGTGGGAAACGTTTTCCACTAGCACTAATTACATTACAGCCCAGGAATCAATCAATCTATCTATATATCTATCTTTCTATCTTTCTTTCTTTCTTCGAGGCAGCCGGCTCCTTTTTAAGCTGCAACAGAAGCATTCCAGGTGTCTCATTAGGGAGGTCTGGAATTACTCCCAGGTATGGCGGAAGCCCAAAGTAGGGCTCTGCAGGTCCCACACCAGCTCCTGGTGTCATCCACAGTGCTTAACAGAGCTTGTGCCGACAAATATTAATTCCCATACAGCCCTGTGGGAATCCGAGCTGCTGTCTCAACCAAGCGGATGTGCCAAGTAGTAGTTTGGAGGAGATAGCGCCCTTCAAAACCCATCTCCCCCGTCCTTCCTTTAAGGAGGCATCCCGATCAGGTAAGGATGTCAACCATCCCTCAATGCTGGTTGATTGACAGTGCCCAGCAGCAGACTGGTACCCATCCAAAGTTGGTTCCTGCTCTGGTCCACTCAGTGGTCCCATTGTAGGTTTGAATCTATTTTAAATCCTGCAATGAAGAAAATGGATTCAGAACTCAAAAGACCATGCCCCTTAAATGCTGCTCTGTATTTGGCTGCATGCATCTTTCCCTCAATTCTGAGCAGTTCCACATTCCTTCCACTGAGCAGGACCCTCATAACATGATGCTGCCACCACCATGTTTCACTGTATGGATGGTATTAGGCCCGCAATGAGCAGTGTCCGGTCTTTGCCAGACATAGTGCTGGGAATTCTGCTCAAAGAGTTCAGTTTTTGTCTCATCAGACCAAAGACTCCATTCCCTCATGCTCTCAGAGTCCCTTAAATTCCATTTGGAAATCTCCAAGCAGGAGTTAACCACACTAACATAAATGATCGATTGATGGAGTACCACTGAGATGATCATTCTTCCAATAGGTTCATTAATCACAGCAGATGACTTCTGAAGCTCAGTTAGAATGACCATTGGGTTCTTAGTCACCTCACTGACCGAGATCCTCCTTGGCTGGTTACTCAGTTTGGCTAGATAACCAATTCTAGGAAGAGTCTTGGTGTTTTCATACTTCGATTATTTCACAATTTAATGAGGCCACTGTGTTCCTGGGAACACTCAAAGCTTTAAAAATGGTTTTATACCATTACCTTGATCTATGCCTCACCACAGTTTGATTGTGGGGGTAGAGTTCTTGACTTTGTTTTTGTGCTGATGTGGGATTGTAGCACATTATATACACAGGTGTGTGCCGTTCTAAAAGATATCCAATCAATTCAGTTTGCCAAAGCTGGGCTCCTGACATCTTAAGGAGAATTAAAGCAAACAGGATGAATTTGGCCACAGTTTGGAGTGCTTCAGAAAAGGATCTGAATAGTTTTATAAATGAGCCATTTCAGTTTTTGATTTTTAATAAATTTGCAAATCTTTCTGAAAACATGTTTTCACTTTGTCTTTAGTGGATACTGAGAGTAGACTAATGGGCAAAACTGGCAAATTTATCTCATTTAAGATAAATCTACAACACAATAAAGTGTGCAGAAAGTGAAGGGGTCTGAATACTTTCTGAATCCACTATATATGAGTATGCATATGTATAAAACTCTTTAGGTACTGGTTGTTCAGTTTTATTAGAAAACCAACTGGTTTTTTTGATCCTAGCATCTAGGAGAATTTGTCACAATTCTTCTGTAGATTTTGGCTATCCCACTTGAAAAAGACAGAAAATAACTAAAAAAGAAGGGGAGGGCCCAGATGCACAAGTGCATAAGATGATAAATACATCAGAGTCTGAGAAACAAACGCCTTATGGGTCCTTAGTCAGCTTCTACCTTAACTACATGCCAAATACCAGTGTCATCTGCAACAAAGATGACTCCAGGATGCTGGCCATAACATGCTGTTCCAGTCATCTGCCATCCAATGTCTGCGTTCTTTTGCTTACTTTAATCTTTTATTTTTATTTTCCACATTTTCCACTTTGAAACTCCGTCTATTAGGCCAGCAACCAGGCACACATTCTGATGTCCCTATCATTTTATGCAGTTGGAACCTTGGGCCTTCCCCATTTTTCTATCCTGGTTAGATTCAGTTTGCCCTCTTCTCTCTAGACAGTAATAGATGAAATCTTCAGTTTCTTGGCAATCTGTTGCATGGAATAGCCTTCATTCTGGAAAAAAAAATAGATGGACATGCTTCTTGAGAAAGCAGTTTCACTTTGGCCATTTTTGAACTCAGGGATGACGTTTAAGAATGCCAAGTGAACAGGTTTGTCTAATAACTACACTCTATGGACAAAAGTATTGGCACACACCTGTTAAAAATCAAATCAAATCAAATCAAAAAGCCTTTTATTGTCAATTCACTATATGTTCAGAACATACAGGAGAATCGAAATACTGTTTCTCTCTCATCTTCGTAGTACAATAAAATATAGAAAGTATAACATATAAGATAAATAACATTAGAACTTGTAAGTAGACCTGTGTACAATGTGCAATAGTCAGTAGTGCAAAAGCCAATTAAAGTAAAAAATGAGAAGGTGCATTATTGAGTAGCTTATGAGATGTACAAAAAGACAGACAAGCAGCAGATGTAATATTGAGTCTTTATATAATACCAGCTGAGGTAGGGTACTTGGTAGATTATTGAATTCTGGTGCTTCAATCAGACCCATTGCCACAGGTGTATAAAATCAAGAACCTAACCATCCATCCATCCATTTTCCAACCCGCTGAATCCAAACACAGGGTCACGGGGGTCTGCTGGAGCCAATCCCAGCCAACACAGGGCACAAGACAGGAACCAATCCCGGGCAGGGTGCCAACCCACCGCAGAGAACCTAGCCATACAGTCTCTGTTTACAAACATTTGTGAAACAAAATGTGTCGTTCTGGAGAGCTCAGTGACTTCAAGCATAGTACTGTGATAGGATGCCACCTTTGCAATAAGACGGTTTGTGAAATTTTATTCCTGCTGGATATTCCACAATCAGCTGTAAGTGGTATTATTGGAAAGTGGAAGCATTTAGGAACAACAGCAACTCGAAGAGGAAGACCGCATAAAGTCACAGAGCGGGGTCAATGACTGCTAAGGTGCATGGTGCGTAAAACTCGCCAACGCTCTGCTGATTCCATAGCTGAAGAGTTCCAGACTTCCACTGCCATTAACTTTGCAATGGGAGCTTCATGGAATGGGTTTCCATGGCCAAAAATCTGAATTGCAAGCATCACATCACTAAGTCCAATGCCAAGCGTTTGATGGAGTGGTGTAAAGCACCACACCACTGGACTGTGGAGCAGTGGAAAAGTGTTCTATGGAGTGACAAGTCACGCTTCTCTGTTTGGCAGTCAGATGGGTGAGTCTGGGTTTGGCAGATGCTGGGAGAACGTAACCTGCCTGACTGCACTGTGCTAACTATGAAGTTTGGTGGAGGAGGGATAATGGTATGGGGCTGTTTGTCAGAGTTTGGGCTAGTCCCCTTACTTCCAGTGAAGGCCCATCTTAATGCTTCAGCACACCAAGACATTTTGGACAATGCTATGCTTCCAACTTTGTGGAAACAGTTTGGGGCAGGCCCTTTTCTATTCCAGCATGACTATGCCCCCAGTACACAAAGTAAGGTCTGTAAAGACATGGTTGGATGAATTTGTTGTGGAAGAACTTGACTGGCCCACACAGAGCCTTGACCTCAACCCTATCAAACACCTTCTGTAAGAACTGGAATGGAGATTGTGAGCTAGGCCTTCTCGTCCAACAGCAGTGCCTGACCTCATAAATTCTCTACAGAACAAATGGGCACAAATTCCCACAGAAAATCTCCAAGATCTTGTAGAAAGCCCTCCAAGAAGAATGGAAGCTGTTATAACTGCAAAGGGGGGGATCGACTCCATATTAAAGTTTATGTATTTGAGTGCAATGCCATTAAAGTCCCTGCTGGTCTAATGGCCAGGTGTCCCAATACTTTTGTCCTTATAATGTAGTAATTTATCAATTAAATTGACTAGTTAATGATAAGGTAGGGGCGACACGGTAGCGCAGTGGGTAGCGCTGCTGCCTCACAATTAGGAGACCTGGGGACCTGGGTTCGCTTCCCGGGTCCTCCCTGCGTGGAGTTTGCATGTTCTCCCCGTGTCTGAAAGGGGTTTCCACCAGGCACTCCGGTTTCCTCCCACAGTCCAAAGACATGCAGGTTAGGTGGATTGGCGATTCTAAATTGGCCCTAGTGTGTGCTTGGTGTGTTTGTGTGTGTCCTGCAGTGGGTTGGCACCCTGCCCTGGATTGGTTCCTGCCTTGTGCCCTGTGTTGGCTGGGATTGGCTCCAGCAGACCCCCGTGACCCTGTGTTCAGATTCAATGGGTTGGAAAATGGATGGATGATAAGGTAAAGGAGTTAACCATAAGTCATATGTGAGTATTAATTAGAATTTAGTTATTTCAAGCACTAATAGACATAAGTAGTGCCTTGGTTGTATTTTTAAATCAATTTTATGTTATCTTAATAAAAAAGACATCCATTTCTATCAAAAATATTAAAATTTTCTGGGTTTGTCCAGACTTTTAACTGATACTTTATACACGGTACACTAGCAGGAATGCCCCCCACTGTGGCTTGTAGAAGTTGGGGCACTAACTAAATTTCAGAATAAAACATCATCTCTGGTGTTCCCCTGTACAGACTGAGAATTTGCAGAATAAGGATGGTGTGGATTCGCATACTGGATAAACACCCACACAAACTCACATTCAGCTGTCTCTCAGATTCTATCTCTCTCCCATGCATATACATATATATATTGTGGAAGATCAGCCCAACTACATACAGATACCAGGAGACACAAGTCCGAAAGCACACACAATACAATGCACAAATCACCCAATTAGACTCTGCCCTTTACTTTCTTTTACTCTTTTCCTCTGCCGACTCCACTCTTCTTCTGCAAGCTCTGTCCTCTGCCTCCTGACTCCGGCTGCCTGAATGGAGTGAGGCAGCCTCTTTTATTCTGCACCCGGAAGTGCACCAGGTGCTCCTCTATCATCTTCCGGCAGCACTTCCGGGTGTGTCAGAAGTGCTGCAGACCAAGGCTCTGGAGCTCCAAGCCCGTGGCCCGGATTCAAACCAGGGGGGCTGCCTTCTCGTGTCCTGGGGGAGGTACTTCTGTTGACATGTCCTCTTCCTCCAGTCCTCTCCTCAGAAGGGCGTCCCGACTGGGTAAGATCCTCGGCCGTCTGCCACAATTAATATACAGTCAGGACCATAAGTATTTGGACATTTCATAATTTTGTCTCTGTATGCCACCACAATAGATTTGAAAGAAAGCAATCATTATGTGATTGAAGTGTACACTTTCAGCTTTAATTTAAGGGGTTTACCAAAAGTATCAATTGAGTCATTTAGGAATTACAGCTTTATACATGGTCCCCCTATTTCCAGGGGCTCAAAAGTATTTGGACATTTGACTTTAATGATTGATTGCTTTATTTCAAATCATTTGTGGTTACGTACAGAGCCAAAATTCTGAAAATTCTGTGTGTGTGTGTGTTTGGGTGTGTGCATGTAATTAAATGTATGGAACTGTTATGAGCATTTTTACTTTAATACGTTTTTTCTTTATTGTTTATTTTTTAAAACCTGTTCTATTGTTTGTTGATTAGCATTACAGGTTTTTGGTGGCTTTATTAGATGGTTTTAGAGTGTAATCAATAACTTGATCAATAGCTGATTATCGAAGTAAGATATGCTGTTGTTAGAATGGAACAAAAATGCGGAACAGCTGGAGATACCAGTAGGACTGGCTGTAAACCAGGGAGTCATGGTTATCTCATACGCCTTTGCTCGCCTGTATTCTAGGTTTTGAAATCACTGGGCTGTTGACTGATAACAACTGAAAAGTGTAATGCTGACAGTTTGTCACTAGAGAGCCCCTTTCACCAATTTAAAAAGACGCCACTGCACAAGACATTATTGCAAGTATTCCAAACTGTCACATCTACTTTAAATAACTCCATTTTCTATTAATTTTTTTTTGGATGTGTACCAGGAACTAGCTTGCGACACTTCATCTGTCCATTGCCATTTCCACAAAAACAGTCTGTGACACGAATAGTGAATTTATCTGCAATCTGTTTATTTACCGTAGATTATAGCCTTCTCTGTGATGAGGGTCTTTGAATTTTTCAACTATGTTAGGAGCACAGGGAGCTTTACAAGCTTTGTTATATGGGCTGGAGATGGTGGCACTGACCAAAAAACAGAAGGCAGAGCTGGAGGTGGCAGAGTTAAAGATGCTAAGATTTACATTGGGTGTGACGAGGATGGATAGGATTAGAAATGAGTACATTAGAGGGTCAGCTGAAGTTGGACAGTTTGGAGACAAAGTCAGAGATTGCATCGCTTTGGACATGTGCAGAGGAGAGATGCTGAGTATATTGGGAGAAGGATATTAAGGATGGAGCTGCAGGCAAGAGAAAAAGAGGAAGGCCTAAGTGAAGGTTTATGGATGTGGTGAGAGAGAACATGCAGGTGATGGGTGTAACAGAACAGGATGCAGAGGACAGAAAGATATGGAAGAAGATGATCCGCTGTGGCAACCACTGACGGGAGCAGCAGAAAGAAGAAGAAGAAGGGACACAGGGAGCTTTAACACTTTTAACATTTTTACAGAAAATGGAGTGAAACCTTATAATTATAATGCGAGTGGTTTATTTTAGTCTTGCAAAGAACTTTCTGTTTTGTCAAAGGTATGGGTGGACTGGAGGCAATGGGATAGCATGGGGAGGTACCAAGATGAAGTTCACTGGACAGACGACATTCGTTTGATATTCGCAAACTGAACATCACAGATTCTGACAATCAAGCACACGTTGTAAGGCAATATTTTTGGGAAGAGTTTAAACATGCTGCACCACTTGTCCTACCTGTAAAATGTATCTGCGTTTGTCTTCTTGTGCCTCAGGGGGCTGCTGTCTCTTTGTGGGATAGTTGCCATAACAGCATATGCTGTGACAGCAAATAAATAAATTAAGGATTTGAAACGTGGCGTATTATACAGTGCCTGTGAAAGGCAAGCAACTTAAATGACTGACAAGGACAACTATCCAAGTGTATTTCTCCCTCTCCGCATCACACACACACACACACACACACAATTTATTTATTTATATATTTAAATGTGCAAATCAAGAAATGCCAAGTTTGTAAAGTGTAAGCTGACATGCTGAGTGATTAGGCCGAACTCCTACCTCCAAGTATTCTGGTTTCTTAATTATAATCAGAATTCATTACAGGCACGTAAACAATCCTTCAAAAAGTGTTCATAATGACAATGCACTGTATTTACAAAATAAAGAAAAATACTGCATATGTAAATTCTGCATCACCCCATAGCTGAAATGACTAATGAAAAATAAGATAAAGAACAAACTTACAGCAAGGAAGACAGCACTAAAAAATGAAAGCTACAAACTTACACCTGAAGAAAATAAAAGAAAACAAGGATATTAAGCATAAAGATATTATGGTACATTCTGGCATTTGGACGACCACCCATAAAGTAGCTGGTCAGATGTTAAGATCAAACAAAGCTAGCATGTGAAAACAATATAAATCAATATAAAAGGGACAGTTATATTTAGTTTGCATGTTTGTAAGTCAGGGTCAGTAGTGTTTAAAAGAGTGCTGGCCCCCATGTTTTGCTACCCTATGTGACTGACTTATTTGCATATAGGAGAGCTGGCCCTGCAATGTTATGCCATCCTAATTTTCACAGTTTTAAGAAGACAGACTCCTTTGTTACATTGTAGTTGAATTTTGCCCAGTCCAGCATGAGCACCCGAGTTAAATGGACTAGTAAATCTGGCATCCTCCCATGTTATGAATGGGATTTACTGTGATGTTTCTTGTACACTAAAAAAGGATTAAATGGCATTGGGCCAGCCTCGTTTGGATTAAAGTCAGGTGCCTTTTTTAAGTGACAGTAGAGTTTTGCCTGAACCAACGCAGCTACGTGGCTTAAATGAGATTTGCTGTGTTATTTAATGTGCACTGTAAAGGGTTAAGTGGTGTTGGACCCCCCTAAGTTTCACAGCTTTGAGTAAAGGCAGACTCTTCTTAACTTGCAGCTGAGTTTTGCCCAGCCCAACGTGGATACCTGGGTCAAATGAACTGGTAAATTGACCTCACCTACAATGGATCAGTTTACCATCACCACTTATTCACCTACATGTCCTTGGAATGTGGAAGAAATCCAAAACACCAGGAGAAAGTTTAAGGCATAAACAAGGAGAATGTGTGAATAACATTGCACAGCCAAATTGCCAGTGTTACATTAACATTTAAAGTGTACATATGGAAACACTCTTTCCTCATACACTTTTCTATGAAAGACTTTAGCACTAGGAGACCTAATTTATCACTTATGATTTTACTGTACAGACCTGAAATCAAAACTGTCCCAACACAGCTGTAAAGTGGCACCATTGACCTTTGTACCACAGTGTCGGCCCTTTTGAACATAAACATTTCTTTGAACGCTATAATTATACAGCACTCAATATTCCCTGGATAAAGTTTTACAGTTTGGGTTCAAAAATATCATTTAAAAGTAATTAGATTACCTTTTTGCAGTCTTCTGCTTTAGTATTTGCCCGGCTCTTGTGTTTATATCCTGAGGGAAGACATATTTTAAGTTCCAAAAGTACCTGAATAAAAATGCAGATTCCATTTAAGGCCTCAAGAAAAAAACACACTAACTAATGAAAAAATGGATATGACCCCTGAAAAATAAGGTGAATTAATAATATACAGTATTTTGCATTTCATTAAAGAGAAGGGGCCTGAGTTGCCTCGAAAGCTTGCATATTGTAATCTTTTTAGTTAGCCAATAAAAGGTGTCATTTTGCTTGGATTTTCTCTACATTCATAATGGGTAACATGATACAACACCCTAGTATTAAAGAGTATTAATTTAAAATAGCACAGTAGAGAAAAATATTTTGTAGTAAGTAGTAACAAACTTGTTATTCAGCTGATTTTATGGTTTAATTTTTAAAACGTAGCTGGATGTCCTCGAATTATATAAGACATTGCAAAATTTTAGTTTCCCAGTTGATTTGTTGAGCTCCCTGTTCTTTTTTTTTTTAATTAAACTGCCTGTCACATTAACACAAAGTTTTATTCATCCATCCATCTTCTAAACACGCTTATCCAGAGCAGCTGGAGTCTTTCGGGGGAAAGGTAGGAACCCCTAATGTTTAATCTTTAATGTTAAAAAATTGCTTCAGAAGACAACTTGAAATTCCCCTCATAAGTTCAAAAATATCACTCATTCATCTATTTTCAAACCTCAAGATTAAAGTTGGCTACTCTATCGCAGCTATTAACTCTCATCTTATTCTATCTTTACAGGTATACTGGCCTATCTAAAGCAGGGGTCTCCAACTCCAATCCTAGAGAGCCACAGTGGCTGCAGGTGTTCATTCTAACCCTTTTTTAAATTAGTGCACTGCTTTAGTTGCTAATTAACTTCTTTTAAATTAATATTAATTGACATGTTTTGTAAGATTTGTTGCCCTGAATTTCTTCATCGTTCCTCTGAATTGCTTCATTTCTTTTTTTAAATGGCATCCAAACAGAATGAAATGTGCAGTGAACCAACAGAAGACCAACTAGATAGATAGATAGATAGATAGATACTTTATTAATCCCAATGGAAAATTCACTAAGTCAAGGCCTCAAACTCCAACCAATTTCACTGCAACCAGATGCTTAATTAGGAGCCTATTCTTGTTGTTAATTAAATCCATTCTTTAATTCCATGGCTTGTAGCTGCTCTCATTACGCAATAGCATACATTTTCGAAATTGTTGATTTTCTCTTTTCTACGAGCACTGATAAAATGTTTTGGAGACCTTCACCTTTCTTTATTTTCATATACTGTTTGAACGACACAGTTTGTTGGTCATGTTTTGGCTCATTTTGTATCTCATTATTGTCTGGCTGCTAATTAATGAAAAAGAAACAATTAAGGTGTCTGAGTCTTCAAGAGCAACTCAAATAAAATGAATTCAAAAGAAATTAATTAGGAGCAAAAACTTGTTACTAATTTAGAAAAGGGTTAGAATGAAAACCTGCAGCCACTGGGGCCCTCCAGGACCGAAGCTGGGGATCCCTGATCTAAGGTATACAGGTAAAGTTCAGGATCTGTCGCGCATTCATTCTCTGAAGGTAGACATGCCGTTTAACTTAACGCATACGTGTTTTGTTTGTCAAAAGAAAATCAATTTAGAAAAGATGGGGATGTGCCAGGGTGGCACAATGGGTAGCGCTGCTGCCTCGCAGTTGGGAGACCTGGGTTCGCTTCCCGGGTCCTCCCTGAGTGGAGTTTGCATGTTCTCCCCGTGTCTGTGTGGGTTTCCTCCGGGCGCTCCAGGATAGGTGGATTGGCGATTCTAAATCGGCCCTAGTGTGTGCTTGGTGTGTGGGTGTGTTTGTGTGTGTTCTGCGGTGGGTTGGCACCCTGCCCGAGATTGGTTCCTGTGTTGGCTGGGATTGGCTCCAGCTGACCCCCGTGACCCTGTGTTCGGATTCAGCGGGTTGGACCATGGATGGATGGATGGATGGGCCATGCCCAGGATTCCAAGATAAAGAGGAAGTAAAACAGCACAATCCGATTCAGGGAAACCTATTCCAGGAGCATCAATCGCATGGAAGAAGCGAATCCCTGGGCGGGACATCAATCTATGCTACGCAAAGGAAAACTTGAAGGTTTTTTTTTTTTTTTTTTTTTTAACAGTGTGACCCGATATACAGCTTATTGAGATACATATTTTCAGATGAGGAAAACATTTACTTCAGTCTAATAAAATCGATGATTTTGGCGCCACTGTGAAGTGATCCCTTTTAAAATAATACTTATTGGCGAGCACTACACAGTTTCGATTTAATTAAGCAAGTTTTAGATTTTAACAGATAATCTCATAAAACTGGTATTTTGTGTCAATCTCTTTCTTAACTGTGGACGATTTTTTTTCTTTCAGTAGTGGAGTTGTCAGGAGCGCGCTACCTGAGCGGCTGTTCCAGCTGTCATGCCCTTCCTCCCCCGGTGCTGCTCACAGCAGAAGATGACTAGGCGGCATTCTACAGATTTCCGCCCGGCGCTCGCGCCAAGGCTAGTGCTCGTTTTGCTGAGCGCGGCCCCGACACACACATTCTGTCTGCTCCATCACGGCACCGCGCTTTTGCGCACAAGTCGAAGAAGGGTGGGGAAACGGAGAAAGGACGGCCAAACCTGAAAGTGCGGCTTGTTCAGTAATCGTTAGGGTGAGCGATCAGAAAGAGAGGTAAACACGGCAACAGTAGACGGCATGGCAAGACGCCGAACTGAAGATATAATAAGATGAATTCATGCCACACCGCCGGGCTGACTTGAGCAGCCGGAAAGTATGAGGTGTAGAACTCTGTCGAATTTTACTTTTAATTTAATTTAGACAGAAGGCTAATTAGTTAGCTGGTTTCTTCTGCAATAGTTTGGGGGCTAAAGAAAAGCAAACATGTCATTGAGCAGTGAAACCAAGAAGACAAGTCGCAAGACTGGCGTGAATTTCTGCGACACTCCGACTACGATCTCCTCCGAGGAGCCAGTGGACGCGCCCTCTACTGTCAACCAGGTGCTCCTGGAGCTGCTGGGTTACTTTGGGAGAGCTTTTCTTTACCTGTTCCCTGTCTACCTGATCGGCTACTTGGGGCTTAGCGTATCCTGGCTGCTCTTTGGTTTGATGGTGTGGACTTGGTGGAGGCGGAATAGAAAGTGGAAAAAGTCCCGTTTAGCGAGGGCACTGGAATTTTTAGAAAATGAAAAGCAACTCATTATCGAAGGAATCAAAGATCTGGACCTCCCTGCTTGGGTAGGTATCTCACAGTTATCGGTATTATAAAGTATGAACAGATGTCGGGTTGCCTTCAGGAGTTTACAAACTGATGGTAAAAAGTCCTTTAAATGTGATGCTTGGCTGTGATGAAACATTTTCCCTACGTTAAACATGTCAGATGGTAAAGACGCAAGGATGCGGTATGACAACACGTTGCTTTCCCTCTCTTTTTGAATATTCACCACATTTCAAGACAGGTCTTAGTACTTGGAGAATAACGAGGACCCTTCTGATATTCGATTCATTTATTTGCTGCTAATAGGCGGCATGTAGGAGCAGTTATTTATTTTGTGGAGTAACATGCAGAAATTCTGCATGATTGGCAGGGTATAAAGTATGTAATAAATGTGTACATTTCCCCTATTTAAAATAGATGTTAAATTTGCAAGAAGCTACTTGTGTTGGAAATTTGAAGGTATGTTAGAAATTAAAAAAAAAAATCTTTGGGAAGACAAATGCTAGTTTATTTTTTCTTTTAATAATTTTCATGAACCTATTTGCTGTGAATAGTCAAGAGTTTCAACATATGACAGGCCATAAAATACTGCAGTAAGCATACATTTATTAATCTAACGATTTTTAAATATCGACTGTTCGTTTTTTATAATTGCAAAGGTTGTGAAAATGCTGATTGCCCATTTTTATAAAAAGCATCAATATCATTAAAATGCATTTGTTCCACTTGGGAATTCTAAAACTGTGATTGTCTGAATGGTGTCTTTGTGGACTAAGGAAATGTGCAGAAGAGAATGAACTCTAGTCTTGGCACTTTTTACAGAAGCTTTATTGTTCTATATAGTGCATCTCAGTGGCACACGTTCGAACTAAAACAAGAGGTTTTGTATGACATTTAGAGATCTCGGAATACATTTTAAATGCACTGATAGATAGATATCCTAATTTTAAGAATTCTATCTATCTATCTATCTATCTATCTATCTATCTATCTATCTATCTATCTATCTATAATATATGTGTGTGTGTGTATATGATATATGTATATGAATGTAAAAATAATATAATATAGATAGGTAGAGATATAGATTATAATGTGCATACACACGCTGTACATGCATTTTCAAGGTCTTTTAAAATGATATCCCGGACACTTTCACATAATCGAAATGTATGTTAAAATCTCTGAAATGTGTTTTGAGGGGTCTTAAAATAACAATATTATGTTAATTTTGATGTATCTGAAATGCAATTCAAGATGTGTAGAAATCACTTTCTGCAAAAACTTTTCCATTCCTTCATTAGGACCTCCTGTCATTTTAAGATATCTTGAGATTTGTTTGAGATGTATTGCACGGGGAGCTGTTTAAATGTATCTGGAAAAAAAATTCAGATATATCTGAATGATGAGGATGTTATTGCAATGTATCTTGAAATATAATCAAGATCTTGTAATAATTTCAAATTGTAGTTCAGTTATTTTTTTGGATATCTCATATTTATTTAATTTCCTGATATATTAGCAAGGTGTTTCTGCTCTATTTGAAATATTGTAAGCATATTTTACGATGTGTCAAATTTTATTGCAAATACATTTTAAGATATATTGTATTTAAAAAGGCAAAGGTTTTTTGAGATATTTGAAAATCATTTTTAGGTTTCACAAATGTATTTCCAGATATCCTGGGATAACTTTTTTTTGCCCATTTTGAGATATTTTAAAGTAGAAGGATAGTCCTATTGACAGAATGGGAAATTTTACACAACATGATTTTGAGATATCCTAAAATGGATTAGAGATTGATTTTGAGATATAATGAAATGCATGTTATATCTCAAAAATGTAAGTTAGCTTGTGAAGGAACCTATTTTGAAATATCTTGAGTTTAGGATAATCTGAAAAGATATACTGTAGTTTAAAATGTGAAATTCCTTTTGAGATATTTTGGGTTGACATAGTTTTGACTTCACGTTAGCCAGCTACAAGGCAGTGAGTCTCAAATTAGGCAACTGATAAATGTTTTGGTTTCTGATATTTTTTTGTATATTTTCAATATGGTATAATTGGGGAGAAATTGACTTTTGTTGTTTTCACTGCTGAAATATATTTTTGGTTTTAGTGGCACTTTAGGAGTTTCTTTAATTTTTATAGCAAAAGAGGAGAAGGGTTCTGTATAGTGCGGGGTTGTAATGTTTTATGTATCACTGTTTAGCTTTTTATTGAAAGTCATTTCCAAAAGAGATGGATGATATTGTTGTGCTGTGTATAGTATTCACTGTCTGTTTTATTAATTTGTTTTTGTCACTGTGATTGTGCAATATGTCTTTAACCTATTGTATATATCGTTTCCTTAAGGAGGAAACACGTATAATTATATTGTAGTATGTTAAAAGCCAATACATGATAGCTCTACTTTAAAGTTGTGTTTGCAGGTCACCAGGTAACTGCAGCTAAATTTATGTTTAATGGTTGTGGATCTTTAATGTCAAAATGGAGAAGCCAGGCTTTTGCAGTGCAAGCAACTAACGAAAGACAAAAATGTTTTTCTCTATATTTCGTCTTTCTAAACAGGATTATCATATAAAATAGACACATTTATATTCAGTCTATATACGCACCACTGAACTAAATCTTCATCTGGCATAATTTGTCTCAGTTAATTCTAGTTTACAAATGTATTTAAAAACTGTTAAAGACATTTCCTTTGGAGATACAAAAATCACTGTATTTTGACATAAATAGAAACATTAAGTCACACATTATGCAGCAGTAGCTTTAGCTTGGCCTTTTTTTTGCTTAAAATACGTTGTTTGAGAAAAATGTAAGTCCATTAATTAAGATTAGCACTTCGACTGTTCCACAAACTCCCTGATGGCTGATACTTTAAAATGAAATTGAAATTTGTTTACTTTTAAAAGTCCTTTTTTCTGTTTTTTGATTAGTGACTGTGTCGCCAGTAATGGTTTGTTTCATAATTCCCCTTGGGATTAATAAAGTATCTATCTATCTATCATTATAAGTGGGCATGACTTCACTTTAACCGTACTATTCATTTTGAGTAGTCCGTGCAATGCCAGCTCGACTGACTGTAGCTCAGGTTTCTTTTAGATACTAACGAAGAAGCCTGGAGCTTCATTTCCCATCGGCTCATTTTGTAAGTTATTCTTATTGGTCAATAATGCTGGAACAGTTTCTCCAATTTTCATTCAATGATGTATACAATTTTTAGATCTGCTACATTTCCACAAGGGCCCCTGTACCAGAACCATTATCTCACTCCACCACCACCTCTACATTTTTTTTTTTTTTTTTTTTTTAAAGTATGAAATTTGACCAAGTACTTCTGATATTAGTTGCAAATAGCTACACATATCTTTGTCCTGCAGATTTCATGGATCTTGATGAACTGCAAGTGTTAAAATTTTAGATGTTGTTGAATAATTTCAAAACCTTTCAGGCGATGGCAGTTTACATCTGTCAGTTATGACTTGTGAATGCTTTTGTGTGTTGCATGGCTCTGTCCATTTGTTTCACAGCACAGTCAAATACAATTTTATTGTTATGCCCATTTTTGATTTTACTGTCATTATACATTCCGAAATTGTGATCTGGTGCATGTTTTGAAATAAAATATAAAATGAAAGATTACTTGCAAACTATGGTCACCATACTTGGCTAACATATCATGGGTGTCATGCTCTAAGGCTTAGCTCCTCTTAGGCCCTTGAGTCTGACATTGCATACACATAATTACATTTGTGTCTGTTCCATGGGCTATAAATACAGTAGTTGTAATAGATATAAATCAGTGTCAAAAGAAACATGATGTATGTTGTGATCTGCTGTTAGGCACATGCCACCCAGACACACCCGCCATAGCTGGGTCCTTACAGCATATCAGTATGAACTTACAGGAGGGTACAATGTAGATCAGGACAGGCTCATTTGGAATCAGTTATATTATGATTTACTTATTTGAAATGCCTACCATTTGAATCCTATGCTTTTGACCTATATAGTGAATTAATTTTATTATGCAAGTATGTTGTGAAACTGAATAAATGTACTACGTAAGCAATTTTCTATTGTTTTTTGTGTACGAAGAGAATATTTTAAATTAAGTTGCAGTTTACTTTTAATGGTGGTATCATTTTGATACACAGTGAGAAAGCTAAAAACAAATACTAAATGAATTTCAATATATAATGACAATTTTGAATTTGTTTTTTTACTGTATAAAGAAAGCATAATAGATCTAAATAATGAGTGTTAAGAAGATAAGTAAAGGTTGATTTTTGCATAATTGTTATTTAAAATTGTAACATTTATATTAATAAATGCTTATAGGTGTGGTTTTATGTATGTAATTTTGTCATTTTGGAGTTGGTTACTGCTCTGAATTTGATGTTTACAGGACATGGCCCAGCTTTCTATGGACATTTATTGAATATGGAGATACAGAAAATACATTTATAGTGAGATCTTTTTTTGTGTGTATGGTCTATAATTGTTCCTTTTTTCTGCTGTAGAACTGTGCACATAAAACTGTGTGGTTGCTTCATACATATTGTTAATGAAAACACTGATAAACTGGTGTATCATAAATAGTTTAATCCTATAGAAGTTTTACAGCAGGAAATTTATATGGAAAAATGAAATCCATATTTTAGATTAAAAGGCAAAGAAGTGTAACAGAGCTAATGTAAGCAATCCTCTAAAGTACCTAACAAGTTTAAAATAGAACTTATTTGGGTAGGCCCGCACAATATCATTTTAAGAAATAATGTTACATAATGCTTAAATAAACAAAGAAGGTTGTTTTAACTTTATATATGGTAGAAAGAGAGAGGGAGAGACAGCTGAATATGCACACAAAAGGCAATGAAAAAACACCTGGAACTTAATATTTAGAACTGCTTATTCCTTATTGCTGTCTGTTATAAAGGACATAAACTTATGAGATGTATTTACTGTTTGAACAATGAGATTATTTTTGAAATCTCACTTTAATATTTCATGTTTTTTTATTTATTTTTTTTTTTATAAGAGATGTGAAACTTTTAGTCTTTTTTCACACACCTGTTATTTTTTGGATTTAACAGCAGCTTTGTCTTCCTTGAGCAGGGTAGACTTTATGATGCGACTGGGAACCAGTGAGAGATTCAGCAGGCATGTAAAAGACAAAAGAAAGAATAGTTCCCAAATTTGGAAGATAAAATATTTAAAAAGGCATGTGTTTTAACAGCAGACACTAGTGTCTAGTTACAGTAGCACCAATAAACAGAAATAATGTAAAAGTTTGCCTTTATCCTAATCTTGGAACCACAAGTACAAAGCAATAATAAATCCTTAAGCTTTATCTGGTTTTTTTAGACATTTGACAGTTTCTGGTGAGAGATTTTACAGATACAAATGGAAGGATTAATTTCTTCATTCTCTATGCCTCTCAGCTGCATGTTACACCTTTCTGTTGTATTTTACTCTCATTTTTTTTGTCTGATCCATTTCTTATTCTTGCATATGCCAACACACCTGAATAATAATGGGTGCATAAGACTATCAAGGTTTGCAAAGTGAGTTTTTGGTCTTTCTTCATGCTGACCTTTTTATGAGGTATTCCATGATGACCTAACAAGATGTCACCTTATATAATTTAACAATGTTCCTCTCAGTTGTAGAGCATTTTTAATTTGCGTATGGTAAGCAGCCCATATATATTTATGACTATACATATACGGTATGGATAGCAGCTTGAAGCTGATCCTCCAGCTTGGATGTTGGATATCTCTGGGTCCACGGTTTTTCTGGCCGATTCTCCAGTTAACTGTAAACCACCCAATCTCACTAAGATTGTACAGGTGGCAAACCAGCTGAGGGTAGGGAAGGATGCAAGGATCTGTGGTATTCGGGGTGAACTTCTCCATGTTGGTGGTAAGGCTGTCCTCCTGGCATTGCAAGAAATCTTTGCTTCCATTTCGGAGACAAGCACCATTCCAACTGACTGGAAAACTGGACTTTTTTCCCTGTCTGGAAAGGGAAGGGTGATCGCCTGGATTGTGGCAACTACAGGGGGATAAAGCTGCTGTCGGTGCTGAGCAAGGTCCTTGCTAGGGTCATCCTCAATAGGATCCGTGATAACTTGCTCACCTACCAGTGACCGGAGCAGACTAGTTTTATACCTAAAAAGTTTACCATTGACCGCCTCCTGGCACTGAGCGTTCTCATGGAGCGCAAACACGAATATGAATATGCAGAGTTTCTTTGCAGCCTTTGTCGATTTTCATAAAACGTTTGACTCAGTTGATCGAGCTGCCATGTGGGACATCCTGAGACTTCGCAGGATCTCCTCAGGGTTGGTCAATATCATGGCCAGCCTGTATACTGGTACTCTGAGTGCTGTGCAGAGTGGAGGCAGAACCTTTGCATTTTTCCCAGTTGCTTCTGGGGTCCGTAAGATTTATTTTCTTGCTCCTACTCTATTCAGTGCTTGCATGGACTGGGTGTTGGTCAATGTTGTTGGGTCCAGCAGCAGTGGAGCATCTGATGGTGAAACTGAGCGAGGAGTCTGAGTGTCTGGGTGGGGGGGGGGGGGGGGGTTCATAACATTACTGGAAAGGGGTGTATGGTGCTCTCGATATCTGTGCAAAATGACAAAGGTCCAAGTCTTTAGAATCCTGGTGCTTCCTGTCTTACTATACGGTTGCAAGACACGGATGCTATCCAGTGACATGAGATGAAGACTGGACTCCTTTGGTACAGTGTCTCTTCAGAGAATACTTGGGTATTGCTGGTTTGAATTTGTGTTAAATGCGTGGGTTACTCACGATGTCCCAAATGAGGCACATTACCTGCATTGTGAGGGAGCATCAGTTATGGCATTACGGCCATGTGACACAAATACCCTAGAGTAATCTGGCTTGCAGGATCCTCATTGTGGAGGATCCGAGTGGCTGGACCAGGCCAATGGGATGCCCATGTAACACCTGGCAGCGGCAGATAGATGGTCATTTCCAGAGGGTGGGACTGGACCGCTTGTCTGTGTGGGGGATTGCCAACCAAGATCCTGAGCTGTTTCATCATGTGATGGGTGTACCAGTGCATGCTCCCCAACCTGACCTGACCTGACCTGATATACTTTTTATATATACAGCATGTGTATAATATAATATGGTGTGTGGGTATGTACTTTGTATACAAAATATTATTTTCCTATTTTAATCTGCAGTAAAATAATACATATATATAGAAATAAAGATATATACTGTGTGTGTGTGTGTGTGTATATATGTGTATATATAATATATAATACTGTGTATATATTTCAAATAACTGATTTCTGCACTTTTTTAACTTGCTGCTTTGCATTTTACTTAAGTGCATTTTGTAACGCTTCTTGTGAAGATATAAACTATGAAAGATGGCTTAGGGTTAGATGGACTAAGTACTTTCTTCAAGATATTATGCTCAAACACTGCACTTTCAGTGAAGAATTTTTATACATGACCAAAAAAATGAGAGAGAAGATTTCAGAAGAAATCCAGGTCAACAGAGGAATAATAAAAAACGATCCCGTTGTTGACCTGGATTTCTTCTGAGGTCTTCTCTCTACGTCTGATGACATGCAGTCAGGATAATTGATGACTGTAAATTATACTGGTTTGAGTAGGTTCAAACGCATGCTTAAGTGTGCTCTTTACTGTCCATGGATAGCTAGTACTGTTTGGTTATGGTGTAAAAATGTAAGGAATTTAGAGAAAATCCCAGCATTTAATATATGAGATGTAAAGGAGCGTGGTGCTTCAGGCACAAATTCATTGAAGTCATGCAAGTATTCTTGTTCCTTTAAATTTGCTCATTTTTAAAAAGTGACTAAATGTATTTTTTGTGACTTTTTAATTCAAATCCTCTGAAAGTAAACATGTTGTAAATTATAGAAAAAAAATCTTACGGTCAAAAGGATCTTGTTGCTTCATTTAAAAATACATTGTGTGGTCATTAAGATTTTGAGCACTTCTGATGTTTGTCATTTGCTCTGACCAGCCTGTTGCTACAAGTGATCCTCAAATACAGATAACTGCAGTAATTTGCTTTTTGAACATGATGAAAACCTTCTTTTTCATAAATTAAAGTAATTAGGCTACCAATATTTTCACTATTTTCAAGTTAATACATTTTTGTACTTTGTGGACTTAAATTGTGTTTGTCAATGTATACAGTGAAAGTAAGAATTGAGTGGTGTCTAGCTTTTGTCTCAGCAGTTGTAGTGAATATGCTTTCAACTCGCCCTTGAATTGTAAAATGACATTTCTTGGTGCAGGACTACCTGGCTGTATGCACTGCAGCTCAATAACATTTTGCAAGTAATAACATTTTGCAAGGTACTATGTATCACAACGTGTTTAACCAAAAATTTGCTTTCTTATGCACTTTAAATTGATTGGTTGATTGAACAAGAAAAGGAGCAATTTTATTTTTGTTGTTCATTATAGAATTCAGTCTTAGAAGCTGGGATGCATTCTGTCTTTTTTGTGTATATGGCTTAATTACAATTTTTTGTATTCTTCTGAAGGAAGAAGAACTGTATACAGTTTGCCTAATCTCAATAAGTTAGAGATCTGAAATATGAAGAAATATTATATATTTATATATGGTTTGCCTATTTTTGATCAGTTAGCAATATGAAATGTAACTATCTACATTTTTGTAGTTTATTCTCTTACAAAGATAAAACAATTAGGAAAAGGGCAGTATAAACAAAACAAAGTAAGGATCTCTTCATCTTGTAACATTTATTTTACAAAAATATTAGCATTTTTCACTATCTTGCTGCCTTCTAAACTTGTTTTATTGTGCTCCACAAGCCTTCAACATTTTTCATTACAAGATCAAGGGTACCCAGAGCGTTTTTTTGGGTTAATGAACTCAAAACAGGAGCCATTTGTAGACAAAATGCTTACCATGCCAGGTCATATGAGAGAAACCAATTAAGAGACACGTCTTTAGGATTTGGAAGGATACCAAAGTGAACGTGATATGCTTTGTGGAGTTATGCTTGCACTTGCAGTATTTATGTGGAATGCATCCACTAATTTCCAGTTTTGTTAGAAAGTAAACGGACTTACCATTAATGCATTCTCAATTAACTCTCAATTTGTATATTTTTCCAATTATCTATACCTCATTTGAAAGTAGTGTAACCATCATTACATATTGAAAATACAGTACATTCTTGGCTCAAACACCTGAGTAACTGCTAAACTTGCCTAACAATATGAAATGTGGTCCGCATTACACTAATTACCATTTTAGGAAGTTACAATATTTTAAAGACCGCTTACCTTTTATATTTGATTTACTTTGCTTTGTGCTAGGGGTCTTTTATTCCCATGTCACTAAACTCTAAAAGAAAATCAAGCAATGGATGCAACAAAATTGTTTAGCACCTAAGTGGTGTCTGTAGATGCAACTGAGACAGAGCTTTCTGACCCTTGGAAGTACATTTCACTCCAGAATGTCTTGAGATTTCATTGTTTCCTGCACAGACTAGAGGCATGCCATACCAGACGGAGCAAAACAGCCACAAAATATAACCATTCTTCCTCCATTTTTTTTACAGTAGATATGTGTTCCTCTGTTTAAAAGCTTTGTTTTTTGCGTCTGTGGGCATGGAGCTGCCATGACTTGCCAAAAAGCTTCAGTTTTGTCTCATTTGTCCAAAGGACATTCTCCCAGAAGCACTGTGTCTTCTTTAGCAAATTCCAGTCTGGGGTTTTTTTTTTATGTATTTCTTTCAACAGTGGTATGTCCTGCTGGATGTTCTTCCATTGAGTCCACTATCACTCAAAAAGCGACAGATGGTACAATCAATCACTGATGGACCTTAACCTTGGAGTTCAGCTTGTATCTCTTTGGAAGTTGTCTTTGGCTTTTCGTTTTTCATTCTCGATCATTTCTGGGATCGATTTTCCTCTTCCAGCCATGTCTAGGGAGGTTGGCTATAGTCCCATGGACCTTAAACTTCTTAATGATATTTGTAACTGTTGTCACAGGAACATTGAGCTACCTGGAGATTGTCTTATAGCCTTTTCCTTTAACAAGCTTGTCTACAGTTTTCTTTCTGATCTACTCTGGCAACTCTCTCCTTTGCTTTCTTTGTTTCATGCTCAGTGTGGGACACATGACGATCCCAAAAAGCAGAGTGACTACTTTTCCTCATTTAATAGGCTGAAGGACTGATTGCACCATTGAAAACTTATATGATACTAATTAAAGAAAGCTAATTTGAAAAATCGCTCTGATCCAGTTAGTATGAGCTTTTCTAGGTACCAGCAAATGTGTCCAGGCTATTTTAGAATATCTTTGTAGAATAAGTAATACTATATCTCTTTCTACACTTGCTTTGCGTCACTCAATGAAATATCAAAGGCATGCAGGTATACATGGGACAATTTGCTTTTCATTTAATCACTTTTCAGGAGGAGTACAACACTTTTTCAATGAGCTAATGTAAGGGTACCATGTCTGTATGTGTCAATGTGGTTATACAACCTCTAGGCAGAAAACAATAGGCTATTTTGCATAAGCTTTTCATTTTTTTTTCAATGTGATAAAGTAGTAAGTTACTTTATCTGACTTTATTACTATTACATTATTAATCAAAGTAAGATATTAGCTCACACCTCCAATGACAAACATTTTCAATAATATTTATTGGCATATTAGAAGTATATCAGTTTTTCTTTTTTGAAAATAATTTTTTTTCTGTGGGTACAGATACAGTGCAATAAGCAGTTTAAATTTATTTTTGTGTAGTTAATTTTTATATCTCCATTATTAATGTACAATAATGGCTCAAATGATCTTAAACTACATAGCCCTCTTGTTGAACCGTTTTGTTTCCTTTAAACATTTTGCCAGTGAGTCTGATCCCCATTGGATCCTGCCAGTTATTCAACTAGCCTAAGTAGTTTCTGGGCAAATTCTTCCCCTGCATTGTTTTGAATTGTAGGAAAGATTTGTATTTTTGATTCATGTACTACTGTACTTCATTTTTTCATTTGCTAAAGAAAAATTCCATCAGTGCTAATAGTATACAGTATTTGAATTGTGCAAGGAGTCTTTCTCAGAAAGTACGAATCTGGATTTTTTAACCTGCAGTTGAGAGCATATTTTTCTAACTGGTATAACACCTTTGTGTTGGTGTGTTGTGTAAGATCTAGAAAATCTGAGAAATAATGTACCGATCTATTGTGCCAATTACATGTCAAAAATATTCTTGAGATGTAAAAATTAATATGCATAAGGAAATTTCATGAAATTGAAAAATACTCTTGGATGAATGACCTAATGCATTGATGGGCTTATCCCTATATGTGAATGAAATCTCATGACACACACAGCTCCCCCAGTGCACAAATGTTTAATGTCTTATTGAAGCCAGGTGTTGGTTTACAGTACATTATTTAAATTTCCACTTGTCAAACAGCTACTGGCAAAACACAAAGTAAAGAATTTTTGAAAGTAGAGTATAACAACAATGACAGTATTATTGTTGGTTTCCATAGGAAAACATATAAACATTTTTTGGCTTGTACATCTTTTGGAGCTTATGCAGTAAAGTCTTGGAGCTTCAGTGAAGTTAATTAACTTGCTTTTATGAAGTGCGATATAAAAGGAGCATCAAGTCTAGGACAGTAAAGGGGTGGATAAAAGGTGATGTTAAACATACAATGGGGTATAGAGCAAATAACATTTACTGTCAGTGATGTTTGTATGCACTGTGTTGTAGAACTAATAGGTATCTTGCATTGTGTATGAGTTGTGATTACAATATCTTAAGATTACATCTTGCCTGAAGAAGGGGCCTGAGTTGCCTCAAAAGCTTGCATATTGTAATCTTTTCAGTTAGAAGGCAAGCAAAATGACACCTTTTATTGGCTCACTACATTCATAATGGCTAACACGGTACAACACCCTAGTACTACAGTATCTTAAGGTAAAGCTCAGTGCAACTGAATACCCCCTGACTTGGTCTTTATCTAAGCCAGTTTGCTTAGGTATTGGTAAACAATGGAAACTCATATGTGACCAGGGTAACCTGTCTTTGTTTTGTAGTTATAGATATGATCATAGGTAGTACAGTTCATGCTTCGTGTTTGAGTTTGTGCTCATTCCTGATAAAGATTCTGAATTGAGCAATGTGTTTACTGTTCTTGCACACTCGGTCTTTGTAGGATTTCATTTTTTATTAACCACTAATTGCTTTTTTATAGTATATTACATACTGTTTTGAAATGATCTGTCACGGTTCTGCACAATGTCATTAATTAAAACTGCTGTGATACAAGTATTTAATACATTTTCAAAGAGTTTAGAATTTTTTGTTAATTATAATTGTACATTGTTCCAAAATGTTTACAGTGAATATTCTATTTTCATATTTTTTAAATAATACAGAGATAATACAGGTTAGTATGTGTATAATTTGAAACATTAACCATTTATTCAACATTAGATCTTCCATTACCATATGTAAGTTTTGTTAATTTTCATATATGTCATTTCATAATAATTTCATTTGACTTGTGTTGATTTTTTTTTAACCTCTAGACAACAAAAGCATGATTTATGCCTACTGACCCCAAGGGGTTTATCCGCTAATGTAATACGTGCGTTCAAAGCTCTCCTTTTCACAAAACCTTGAGAAAATGGGAATCAGTAATACAGGCATGTGGAGTGTTGTTTTATGCTATTTTGACGTTGCTGATCATGAATATGATCATATTTTTGAAATATGATTCTTTATGGCGGCACGGTGGCGCAGTGGGTAGCGCTGCTGCCTCGCAGTTGGGAGATCTGGGGACCTGGGTTCGCTTCCCGGGTCCGCCCTGCGTGGAGTTTGCATGTTCTCCCTGTGTCTGCGTGGGTTTCCTCCGGGTGCTCCGGTTTCCTCCCACAGTCCAAAGACATGCAGGTTAGGTGGACTGGCGATTCTAAATTTGCCCTAGTGTGTGCTTGGTGTGTGGGTGTGATTGTGTGTGTCCTGCGGTGGGTTGGCACCCTGCCCAGGATTGGTTCCCTGCCTTGTGCCCTGTGTTGGCTGGGATTGGCTCCAGCAGACCCCCGTGACCCTGTGTTCGGCTTCAGCAGGTTGGAAAATGGATGGATGGATGGATGATTCTTTACTGGTGGTCCTAGCTCACTAAGGGCTGCCCCCAGAAGGTTAAAAATGTAATTTCAAGCATAAGCATGTGGGGTATCATTTTAGACTATTTCAAGGTCAGTAATTACGAATATGTTATTTTTAATCCTTTACTATGAACCTCTAACAGAGGGAGAAAAATGACAAATTTCTATTGCAGTTATAAATATTTAAGTTGATTGCACACATTTTAAAATTTCAAGTATTTGATGCAAGTATTCTTGTTTTATTTTGTACTTCTGCCTCAGGAAGTAAATGTTTGTCAACACCCTGAAATACAACTTTACCTAAGACTTTTTTCTGGCATTACATGGTAATTAACAGCACATTTTTTATTATTCAGAGAATATAATCTACTAAATTTTCTACATGTTTCTGAAAATTTCAATAACTTTAAGTTATACTTTATTTTTTTAAGTAATGTTTATTACACTGTATAGTGCCTTTCATTATGAATAAAATTACATATTTTGGTAGAAATTAACATTGTGGGACGCTTTGTAATTATCTCTGTATTTGACACTATTTTAATTAATACTCAGTAGCTAACTGATATGTGTGAAATGAACTGTTTTTGTTTGTGCATATATATGTGGAAGCATAAGCTCTTCAAAAAATCCTTTTAAAATTAAGGGATAATAACAACTAATATGCCCTTTATAAAGAAATCGGGACATTAACGAATGTCACTGTTGCCAATTTTAACTCTGTGATACCTGCAGAAATAAGTTTTAAACAAAAACATTTCTTAGCTTAGCAGTTTTGTTTTACTGTTAAGCTAAGGCTTGTAAATGTAAATTGCCCTTTGACTTATTGTACTCTTAGGTTAAGCCAGCCAGCATGTAAAAGGGTTTGGCTTCTGTTGTTCAATTATTTACAGAATAGATTATTTTTCTGAGACAATTTAAACCATTTCCAAGGTAGTAATAGTTTAATAAAGGGGCCTTGTACAGAGTATAGATGCCCTTTTCGTACTATAGTGGTTTTATGTGTTTTCTATTTTCTTCTGCCATCTTTAGTTGTTAACTTCATCAAGAATATGTATGATGTGTCTTTGTAACTCACAGGTTGTGTAAAAGCACATAGACAAACATTTAAAGTAATAAAAATATTTGTTCTGTTGTGGTAGGTGCTATACTTGATATTTTACTAATTTCTCTGAACATAAAGTCTTATGGTGACATAAGGTATTATCTGTCATATATCTTGGGCCACACTGTGCATAACTTTTCTGTTTTGCATATGCAAGCTTTCGAGGCAACTCAGGCCCCTTCTTGCCTGAAGAAGGGGCCTGAGTTGACTCGAAAGCCAAGAAAGGGGCCTGAGTTGCCTCGAAAGCTTGCATATTGTAATCTTTTTAGTTAGCCAATAAAAGTTGTCATTTTGCTTGGCTTTTCTCTACATTCATAATAGCTAACACGGTACAACACCCTAGTACTACTGTTTTGCATATGATTCCTTAATTTAATATGTTGGGCTATATTTATATAATTGTGTTTACAATTGTGGAGAGGCATGTAATTGGACAGTTTTTCATAGTCATGAGTCATTCATTAAAAAAAAAAAACTTAGGAGACAAGTCAAGGTAGAGTAATCAAAATGAATCCCAAACTTGCCTATTGCAGTACAGTAACACCTTTACTTTCTTAACCTTACTATATGCTGAGTAACAGTTTATACAAACCTCTTTTTGTACTGCAAAGATGAATAATATCCATTGATCTGGATATAGGTGTCTTACCTCTTTACAACATTTGTTCTCCAAATATCCACATCAGTAAGGGGCAATGGATAGATGAGTGGACAATCACAAAATTATCCATGATACTCTGCCATTATTGAATGTGTCTTACAAGACTACAAGACTGAATAGGCTACAGCTGAACCAGCCACATTTATTCTTCCTTTTCAGTATTTTTGCACTGACGCTTTACTATGCTGTTTCGTGCTTTCTGCTGATGGTGCCTATGGATTTACTGTCAGGTGATCTGACGGCTGTCCTATAAAGAAAGAGACCAGAAATCCTCCAGTAGAGAGAGGGGAGAGGGTGCGTGTTCACAAACAAAACTTAACAGAAATACACTTCTCCCTGCAAGGTATCCCATAATACGGGCATGCTGTTATTTGTTATCATTGTAGTTCCTTACAGGACATAAGCCTGCTACTCATATAATGTGCTCATTCTGAATCTGATTATGCATTTAAAGTCATTTTGTTCAAAAATCACTTTCCTAATGGATTTTTGAAAGTTGTTTAGCAACTTAGTAGAGGCACCATAGAAATTCCTAAGATTTTTTTTCTGATGTTTAAATTTTTTTTATTTTTTTTTACATTCAAACTGTACTCTATGCAGCTCTCATTTCAAATTAAAAAGAGTGTACTATTTTTCATATAGAGACTACATGAATTAAACAATGTTATTAAAGTATCTAACATGCACCAGAAGATGCAAGTAATTTATGTTAATTCATTTCAAAAATAATCATTACATCTTCCGCGCTGCTTTAAGTTAAAAGGTTGTGCTATATGGAAAGATATTATGTTTACCCAGTTTCAGCATTATCACAACTTTCATTTCATATGTAGTGTATCTGCAAACAAAAGTTAAGAAAATATTAAATATAAAAGCTGTTTTTAAAAAAGAGACATTTATGAAAGGGATGAGGGCATGTAACCCAGTATTAGATAGATTGGCTGTGGATAACATTTGTGGTAGGTACTGGATTTAAGCAGGGATAAATGAAGCATGGTTTTGAGGTGTGAATAACATATATAATACTATAAAAGCATGCAATGTGGAAAGCTGTCAGAATGTAATGATGGCGACATCATGGCAGCGATGCTCTTTAGCCTGGCTAAAGAAGATCTTTGCATTTGTACTCCATGGCAGAGGTCCAGATGGTCTGCTTAGGTTCAAGTCTGGGATAAGCCACAATGGGCACAAATAACAAATCTGGTGACTGGTGTACTACATGTTTGTAATCATTAATCACGTAATAAACTATTGATTTTGAACTCCATTGCACTGAGTTGTAATGCTGCAAATAATCTATCTTCTGAATCAATCACTGTTTTAATATAGAGCTATTATTATTCCCATCTATTTATTTGTTTAATGTAGTGAAAAAAGATTTTCCTTGCTATGCATTTGTCCTTACTTATTAAGTATATACTTGTCATTTCATCCTGTTCTTGAGTACAAATAATTAGGTTTCCCTTTCTGATGAACCGATTATGTCAGACTTACAATACAAAAGCAATAACTAAGCAGACCGACACCGCAAGATCACAACACTTAACACTGCTGCCAAAGCTCAACATTGATAATGTTTTCAATAGTAAGTAGAGTCTGATCATGGCTGATTCATTGGTCTTCTACGGGAGGAGAAGTAGTCCATCATCAGAACACATCCCGGCGAATTCTACGACTTGCTGGTGCAGTTGGTTGTACAAGGAGCTCACAGTGGTCCAGGAGGGACTGTGTATCATGTGCCAACTTCTGTACTGTTTGTGAGAGGCAGTTTAATTTCACTGCAATACTATTATACATTCTTTTGTCATAAAATTGTGTTCCATTTCCTAATAGGAGAGGGCTTGACTACACCCAGCTGCCATTGTCAGGGAGTGACAGTCATTAATCTGGCCAGCTGTTTCCCTAGACCTGTTTTCAACAGAACATGTGTGAGAATTTGCTAGCTACAGTCTGATGCAGTCTTCATAGACTATTGTCTCCATGAAGGAGCAGTTGCACAATGTGCTCTTGGATGTGCCACAGGATGCCAGTCAGTACTTAACATTCAATGCCATATTTGATAGTTACTTGTAATGTCCAGCCATTGAGGCTTTTACCAATACCAGTGGTTCACCTGTGTAGCTCCATTCTGGACTAAAAAAAAAGGTATTTGTTTTCTGTGCTTTTGTAATTGCGTCTTACTTTTGTTTCACTTATACTATGTACTAACAAACTTTCATAAATGTTGGAGCATTGTTTGTCAGTGTACGTCTTTTTTTTTGTGGTACAGAGTTTACTTTAGTCTAGTTGGTTCATTATACCTAAAAATGTTAACTTAATTCAAACAGATGTGAAGTGTTTTGTTCATTGCTAGAATTAAATATAATGTACAAATACATTTTTGAATGTATACTTTTAATGAGACTGATTTTTCTGTGATTTATCATTTGTTTCTTGTAATTTTGTATATATCTTATTTGTTTTATGTCTTACAAATAAGAAGGAGCTTAATTTCAGGTTTCATTTCTGGTTTACACACAAGCTCCCCACGACCATAACATGGGCTTAAGCTGGTTCAGTTAATAGATGGATGGGTGCATATTTATTGTTAGGACATCATGATGACGGTTGTTCGCTCCATAGTCCTCAGTTCAAATTCCATGTCTGGCACCTTGTGGGGAATTCTCCTAGTGTCTGAATAGGTTTTTTGTGAGTACTCCAGTTTCCTCCAACATACAGATGTCCAACTCTAAATTGGCCCAGTATGAGTAAATATATTTTTGGGTGAGTGAACCCTAAGAAGGACTACACCAAATTCAGAATAGCTTCTTGTGTTGTAGTTGGTACTGCTAGGATAGCCGAACCCTGGAGTAAGGAGATTAAAAACTGAATACATTACTATTTATAAGGAATATATTCTATCCACAGTCAGTTTATAGACAGAATTGGAATATTGGGTCACACAGTTAAGTCTGTGGTTGGGACTGAACCAGCAACTGCAATGCAGAATACAAGTATATCACCAAACACAAAACTGTCTAAAAAAAATAAAACAACAAAAGTGCAATTGTATAGCATTTGGATAAAGTTGTTTACTGTTGGCTCTGTTGCAGTGCATATGGGAATTCCTCATAAATGCTGCCAAACATAACATTACTCTCAAATTTTAAAATAGGAGAAAGTAGCCAGTAGTCAGTGAATTAGTAAAAGGCATTACAGTTGGTCTCCATGTTTACTCTGTTTAGGCCATTTTCTTCACAACCTTTTTTCCTGGTTTTATGTGCATGGTATCAGATTGCCACATTTAATACTGCAGTAAAATCCACCTACATATGCCATGATCATGCAAATATTAAAAATAATTTATAAAAAAAGGATATGAAATGGAGGTTCAAACATTCTCTGTAAACAGTGCTCGATTTGTGCTTGGGGCTTAGCTGAACTTAAACAGATGTATTTTTTTTTTTTTTTACCTTGTCTCTCAGGTATCAGCCCTATAAGCAACTGACTTTTCTGATACACATTTTGTTCATCAAATTATTTCCTTTTTTTATATCTAGCTATTTGATGATAAGTGGAAATTGAAAGACAATTGTGTTTTGAATAAAAACCTTGACAACCTCACAGTTTGTATTTCCTGGTGTCCCAGTTTTTGTAACACAACCGTATTTGAATACATCAATAGAAGATGTGTTTTTAAACTGTAGTCTTTGCATGTGTGTCTAGGTGATAAATGTAAACTTGGATTATGTGCTTGGAGAGAACTAATAGCCCTTACACACATTTTTCCCCATGTTACTGTTCTTCTTAATAATCTATTAGACCTGCCAGTAATCCTCACCACTCCAGACACTAAGGTTCCAATCTCTGCAAGTTCACTGTCTGCTGTGTTTGCATGTCTTTCTCTTATTTTTTGTGTTAGTCTGATTAACAATGCACATTGCCCGAGGTATCTGTAATGAGTCGCAAACACATTTTTTGCAATGTCTATCTATCTATCTATCTATCTATCTATCTATCTATCTATCTATCTATCTATCTATCTATCTATCTATCTATCTATCTATCTATCTATCTATCTATCTATCTATCTATCTATCTATCTATCTATTACCAGGCAAAATGGAATACTGATCTAACATTAAAGACACCATGCTGTTGATAAGTAGAAGCTGACACTGTCTACAAGATTTATTAATAATTGAAACTCATTTCAAATACATAAGTCTGTAGTTGAAATGTAAGTTACTGAACCAGACCAGCAAGACTGAGGCCAGAATCCCAAGTAAGAGAACATGTTTTGTTTTTGGTGAAATTTATGAGTTTGTAGGATAAATGTATTCTGCCTATGAAAGCAGTTAACTGACAACTCAGAATAGTGTTCGGAGTATTGACAATATAGGTATGTTTGTCTGTATTACCCAAGAGACTGTTTATATCTTTTAAGTTGAAACATAGCTTTCCTGTATGAGTGGGCTCATGATAGTTTTCACATTTTACAAATTACTGGAATTCTGAGGTTTGTCTCCTATTTCATATGCAGGCGTGACCCCACTTTGCTCTTTATGTCCTGCAGTATGTTCAATTTGGCTATTCCTGCTAATATGACAAAATTTTACATTAGTAAATATAGTGTTAATAGGCAAAATGCACACATTAGAGTTCTGTATTTGGTCCATAAGAGTTTTGTCACTCTCAAAAACTGCATTGCCTATGTTTGTTTAAATCTTTAGGCTTATATTTAGCTATGAGTGACTCAAAATAAACAGCAGTAAGTGAAATTTCCATCTCTTTAATTCAAAAGAGATATTATTTTAGTATCTGATAACAGTGCCGCTAACTTAATCTGTAATGTGCGGAAATTAATCGGTATCCTATCTATGCAAACGTTTGGCATTATCCTTAATTCATCCTTAAATCTCAAAATGTTTAGTCACAACATTTACCCAATCTTTTTCTACTCTTTCTGTCTTATGGTAGTGCTTATTTTAGTCCACTTTACTTTCTGGATCTAGAAATGGGATTTCAACCAAGAATTTGGGAAATTAGCATCACCTATAATAGACAGTTGCCAGACCTGAATTGTGTTTTACCATAATGCTGGATATTTGACTAAAGTTCTGTAAGTTGAAAACCAAAAGTGAAGATGGGTAGCCAGTAGAACTATGTCAAGTACATTTGACTTGCCTTTTGCTGATTTTTTTCTGTTTTAGTAAACCAGAAATCTGTTGTAACTGGAATTTTGATTTCCACTCTACTATTGTTTGCTGTTGGCCTTACCATGATGTATCTATTCTTTATCATTTACTGATGTTAACAACTTTGAGAACCTCAATCCAATCATTTTTTGTATCCTCTCATCTAGTTCAGGGTCTTGGTGAGATGATAGCACCAGCAGGCGCAAGGTGAGGAGCAATTCTGCACACTGCGCCAGTTTAAAATTACAAATTAGTCTAACAATCTAATTATTTATAAAAAGTATGGAAAACTGCAAGTTACAGGGCACCACCTTTGCCATTACTCAAACATGGGAAGTCGCTACATCTGTCATGGTCAGGGGCTATCACCAGACTCTGAACCTCTTTAACTGTCTCAGGACGCACAAAGTATCTCTAGAAATTGATATTTTCTAGAGGCTTATGTGTCATAATTAAGAGTTTTCGCTTACTGTGTCAAGTTTTAGTTTGGCAGTATGTCTACTAGGGTAAGAAGGCACTGCAATGGATGGTGTGCTCTACTTCATTGGTTGTCACCACTACACTGAGGATTTTCTTTACATTTGCAGAATGTATGAGCTTCTTGTTCTTGTGGCCATAAAATAAAGCATTATGAATATTATTGAGTATTATGCACAAATTTCAGATTCACACCCATGATGAAACAGGAGGAATGTGCAAACTGGGGGGAAAAAAAAAAAAAAAAAGATAATGGAAAAAGTATTAGCACCTGGATGCAAATCCAGTAGTCTAGATCTGTGAGGCAGTCTCATTTTTATATATAAGCTATAGGTATCTTATACAGTGCATCCGGAAAGTATTCACAGCGCATCAATTTTTCCACATTTGGTTATGTTACACTCTTATTCCAAAATGGATTAAATTCATTTTTTTCCTAAGAATTCTACACACAACACCCCATAATGACAACGTGAAAAAAGTTTACTTGAGATTTTTGCAAATTTATTAATAATAAGTATTCACAGCCTTTGCTCAATACTTTGTCGATGCACCTTTGGCAGCAATTACAGCCTCAAGTCTTTTTGAATATGATGCCACAAGCTTGGCACATATAAACGTCTACGGGTGAAAGTGTGTGTGTCTGTCTGTCTCTCTGTCCGTCCTGGAAGTGCAAGGCTACAGCATGAAGCTCAGAGAAAGCGACTCTGTCACCAAAGTGAAACCGCTGAGAAAAGAGAAACACATTTAGCCGGTAATACACAAGCGAGGCAAGCACATTGGCAAAACAAAACCTCCGAGGAGAGAGAAACTCTGTTAATATCCGATAGACAATGGAGGCGAGCACATCGGCAAAACAAAATTGTCGAGGAAAGAGAACCTCACTTAGCTGCTAATGCACAACTGATGCGATTGATTGATTGACTGAAGTGCCAGAATCCATGGTTTCTAGGAGCCCGGGCTTTTTACAGCATGGGCTTACACAGCAAGTTAATATATATTTTCTATGTTTAATTTTGTGGTTTTACTTAATGTTGTAGTTTGTTTCAACTATTTGATAAATATATACACCCCTCAGAGCTTTATTAAAGTGAAGTATGGTTTATAAAATATGTATGGATTTGAATTGAATGAAGAACAGGTGAATCTTGAGCATGCATGTCAATAATCAGATTTAAAGCATAATGGTGGATATGGACAAAGGGAATTGGACACAGCAATACTAAATAAAATTGTGTTAAGTTTAGTGAAAAGAGAATTAGGAAAAATTACAAAATGAGGGCTAATGAACAGAGACTTGCATTATTTGTAGGAACATTGTGAGTCTTGTACCCACTCTTCCACCTGCTTAGTTTTATCCAAAATTCTTAAAGGATGAAAAAAATCCCATCACAAAAATCACAGTTGACTTACATTATTTGACTTTATTTAAAGGGAAAAACACATTGTATGTTTATTTTGGTGATGCTAACTAATATTGAGCAAATGGCACTCTGCTTCCATTAAACTCTGTGTTTTTGCTAGGACCAATTTGAAGCTGTTTTCATCAGTTCAAATTTCATTACAAGTAACTTTTCAGAGAGTTGAAATAAAAATTAAGTATAATCAGGATCAATGAATTCATTAAGAAACTAGTAACTATGTTCCTAGACTGAGTGTCCTGTCCTAAACATTTCTGTCTGTAAAATGACCTGCAATATGAATTTATTTATTATTACAATAAAAACAGTTCTGGTTCAGTTTTGTAACTTTGATGGGGTTTTGTGTTTTTTGTTTGTTTTTTTTGTTTAAGATATCTTCTGCTTTGTGCATCATTTATGATGAAATGATTTTACGATTGCATCAAACATTTAGTGATAAGCGTAATGTTAGCTGAGCTGACTCCTCCACCACCAAAGTTGTGTAATGTGTGTTGTTCTACAAGTGAAGAAATCAGATAAGTGAATATAAGTATAGAACTTAAGTTATTTTATTCTATTCCTGACAATAAGCACAAATGCCTGTTATTCATGTTACAGTAATGGTCATTCTGCACCCAAGACCAGATTTGCATTTCTTTTAAACTTTCAGTAGTCTGTTTTTTCCCTCAAAATGAAGGTTTATAAATGATACTAAAACTGTTAAATAAATCCATTTTTGTGGCTACTAGCACTTCAAGAAAGTTGTAAAGACAACAGAAAGGGCAATATTTTAAAACACAGGAAATAACTGTTTAGTTGTTTCTTACTGGAGAGTAAACAGTTTCTTGCTTTAAAAATATAGATTTTTTTTTCTATCATTACATTGACTCTGTAGTTGAGTAATATCTGGGTAAAGCAATATGCTGTCAGTTACTTTTGAGTATTGAGCAGACATAACTATTACATTCTTTGCATTTTTATAGACTTCTGAAAATACACTGTTGCTTTGCTGAATAATACATTTTAGGAAAATAGTTAACTGTACTTTTCATATTAATAGCTATTTACATATGTAGTTAAATGCAGTAGTCATAACATTAACATTTTTTATTGTTTAGAATCCAATTTACAATAAATGGCTATAAAAACAATAATTATAGTACAAAATAAGTATAGATGTCTAAAAAGGGATCGGCATGATGGGTCACCGTTTAATGCAGCTGCCTCTCAAACCCAGCTTTAGTGTCCACATCCCCTGCTGGTCATTGTCACTGTGTATTTTATCCAAATCTTCAGGTTTTTTTCTCACATCACAAAGGTGTGCAGCTTAGGTTGATTGGTGACTCTAAAATGTTCCACTGTGGATGTGTGTATGTGTGACAGCAGTTCTTGTAATGCAGTGACACTTCATCCCAGGTTGATTTCTACCTTGTCCCCCATGAAACTGAATTAGATTAAACAAATTTCAAAATATTATATTACTGTGCTAGGAAAAATGAGCTTGTACCTTTTATAATACCCGAGTCCTGCTTTATCCATAGTGTGCAACAATCAGAATCATAATGTGCTGGTTTGGAGCACACTGTATGCTCTGCCTAAAAACATTCATTATAAAATGTTTTATTGTAATAAATCCTTGAATTACAACTTTTGGATATAAGAAAAAATGCCATGTTTAGTTTGCTTTCTTTCATTGCTTGTCCACAAACCTTCTCCCTTTCCAAAATGTTCTGCAACTGCACTGAAGAAACATGGAAATATTTGTTAGCAACAACTATTTAGTCCAAAAATGGCTTAGCCATCTAGTTGATTTGCTTTCATATTTCTTAAATGACTACAAACTAGGAATGCCAAATGAATGAGAAGATTACAAACTCTTCAGAATATTAACATTTAATGACCTGACATTTTGACATTATTTTTTTTTATAAACATTTGATGGTAAAATAACAATATTATACTAGATCTAATAACATTTTTTAGTTTTCGTAAATTTTACTGATCAAATTCAATTTTAACATTTATTACCACAGCCGAGATCATTACATTTTATAACATTTGGCACACCATTTGTCCTGTAGACATCTTGAAGATTATTGGAAGTAACTGTTACAACTTAAATGATACTCTGTCAGATGATAAGGATGAAATTAAAGGTGAAAAAGGGACACAGTTTTGAAACCTAAAAAACATTTTTCTTTATAGCTGGTAAATGTTGGTCAGTGAGAATTTCACTGTACTCTGTACACATGACAGGTAAATACAGGTAAAATCTCGTTACAATGAATCTGGAGGAACTTAAAAAAAAAATTTAAAAAATTCGTTCTACTGATAAATTTGTTATAATGGAATTCTGTTTACAGTATTTAATTTTTTTATGAACATAAAATTAAACATACCTGTATTTACTTCTTTAAATAGTCTGTTACTTTTGTCTGTACAAAACATTTAGTTACTGACGTTAGCAGTGCGTCTTCTACTTGTTTCATGGCGTCATAAATGTCATCATTTGACATTTGAACATGTCAGAAAGTTTTTGATGCGCTCGAAAGCAGCCAAAGCTTCACCAGCACTTGTTTTCTCCTTGGTAACTACAGGTATATCTTCTTTATCATCACTATGACTCGCTCCTGGAGCTTCAATGTTGGTCACACTATTCAAAATTTCTTGATCAGTCATCTCACTCGTGACAAGTACCTGGTCATCAGCGGTGACAAACTCATTGAAATTGAGCTCTGCAGGGATTCCAGATGACCTCCTTGCAATAGTAGCCCACAGCTCACGGACTAATGTGTCTTCCACAGGATCTTCCTCATCTTCACCGCCATCTGGGTTGAAAGCCATCTTAATTATGCCACTCTTTTTCCAGCACTTCACAATTATGTCCTTCGTGACACATGACCAGGCACTAGCGATCATTTCTATGGCTTCCTTCACGTTAACTTTAGGCTCACTTTTTTCGCAAGCATTTTATAGAAAAGTGTCTTCCTGTAATGTACTTTCACATTTCGAATGATGCCTAAATCCAGAGGTTGAAGAACGGCGGTGCAGTTTGGTGGTAGGTACTCTATGCGTACATTTTCTAAGCGAGGAATTGCATTGTGGACTGAATGGTTGTCAATGAGCAGCAGGATTTTCAGATTCTTCTTCTTTTTCATGTCCTTGTCAATCTGTTTAAGCCATTCTCCGAAGACTGGGGTAGTCATCCAAGCGTGCTTGTTGGCTTTATACTCACACGGGAGAAACGTCACATTTTTAAAACAATGAGGCTTTGCCGACTTCCCAATGATAAATGGCCGAACATTTTCTGTCCCCGAGGCATTACAACAAAAGAGAGCCGTAAGCCTTTGCTTCGATTTTTTTGCCTCCGGTACAGGGATCATACCTGGGCAGCCTAGGTGCGGTGTGGTAGCAGCTTATAGAACATCCCTGTCTAGTCAGCATTAAAAACATGGTCAGGACTGTAGAGAGCAATCCATTTCTTAATTTCACTGGATCTCCATTCGTTTATTGTCTCAAGTGGAGCTGCTGACTCTTCATCACAGATTGCTTTTGCTGTGATCCCAAAGTGATCTTGAAAGCAAATCGGCCATCCCCAACTGGCAGTAAAGTCTTCATGCCCCAAGGCAGTAGCCATTGATTTCACATTCCCCTGGATGAGTGCCCCAGTAATCGGAATGTTCCTCGCACGAACAACTTGGAACCACATAAAAACTCCTCTTTCAACATCTCCAAACGCTGCAGTTTGCAATACGTTTGCGCTGGGGCCGAAGGTTTGCTTCCTGAGATTTTTGCGCGGTGTTTCAAGAAGGTTGAGAGTGTTGACAGTGAAATTCCAAATTCTTTTTTTATTTAAACCAGAGTCCAGAGCAGCAACATCCTGAAGCTTTTTTTCTAAGGTGAACTGCTGTCGCTTTTTCGAGTCGGCCATTTTTTATTGAGGGCAATCGAAAAACACAACAGAACAAACAAAGCAAAACTTTTAACACAACTTTTAACAGCGAAGGAAACTCTGAGGAACTTTTACAATGTTTCTCGTCAGGATCTTTCTACAGAAGTGAGCTGCAAATGCAGAACAGCTTAGAGCCTGTCAGAACCGCTCAGAGCAGGTCTAACTGCGTTTCTTAAAGAAAAAACTTCACAAAGTAAGCAACTCTCTTCGTATTCCAAGGCCTTTTGGGCACTTCGTTCTAATGAAAGTATTGCTGACTGTATTTCGTAGTAACGAGATTTCTATAGACTCGTGTCATATGGGGAAACTGTCGGGACCATAAAAATACTTCGTTGTAATGAAAATTTCGTTGTAAAGATATTCGTTGTAACGGAATTTTACCAGTACTACTAATTAAGAATTATAGGTATTCCTTTTTTCATTGTTAACTAGTTTGTCTTCTCAGGTGGTTTCTTTATTATAAACTTCAATTTGTTCAAATTTCTTGTTTGCTAGAGGAAAATTATGTATTCAGCCATGTTTATATGTTTACCTTTGAGAGTGATTTTTGCTGATTAAAAAAAAAAAAAAGATTCCAGTTTTGCCATTCTCTCAGCACAAGCAAAAGTTAAACAATACAACATTTTGAAAATTATACATTTGTTTGCCTTGTGTGAAAAGACAAAGTAACAAGTGAAGAAATGCGAAATGCATATGAATTTGATGGAGAGATTATTTCAGATGTCAAAACATGCAGTGCAATTCCACAATCATGCCATTACAAAGATCTTTTATGGGATCATATGTTTGATAACACTCAGTTGTATATAGTTTTAATAAACTCCTTTTAAAGAGGCAGCCTAGGTTATGATTGTGGGTAAATGGTCATGCCATTAGAATCTTCAGAAATGAATGAAGAAAAAGTATAGTGAAAATATCGGGCATTTCAAGCATATGTAATCTTGTAAAAGAAAAAAAAAGCAGCACAATCTGCAGCTAAACAGCTTGCCATAACAGAAGTAGAGATGAAGTGCAGTACCAGGGGAAAAAAAAACCAAGATGGTTGAAAATGATTATGGGCACTTAAGCCAAATGACAATAGCAGCATTGTATTGTGTAATGTAACAGAATACAGGTTAACAACCACTGTGTTTGGTTTCCCCTTTCACAACTGCGGATTAGTTCATTTGAAATGAAAAACTGTTGACTTGCAACATTTAAAACAAGGCACACAGCCACAACATAACATCAATTATAGTCACACCCCATTTTAAGTTAAAATACTTATTTCCATGCCTTGTTAACTTAAGGGTTTTATGTATGTATATTGCTGCTAAAATCATACTTTTTGCATCACCTGCCATGTGGTGACTGACCAGCAGTTGCTCATCTTTGGAATACCAGCCACATGCCAATTTCCTGATTCTTTCACTTCTTCTCTTTCTCTTTTAATTTTTATAATTCCTCTTTGCTAAAAGGCACAGTTTTTAACCCTGTATATCATAGAAAAATAGGCCATCCGGTACTAATATTAAAGAATGGCTGTCGGACTTGACTGGTTAGGAGCTGGGTGACCAGTGATTGGCGATGTGGGAATCTTTAAAACCTTTTTGACATCTGGTATGACTATTGGCTCCTCTTCTGGATTTCTGTCACTACGTTTTATTGCCCTATCTCTCCTCACAGGGCTAGGGTGGGGGTTGGTGCTGGTTGGTAGTTTGTTTTAATTTGTATTTTTAAAATAAGTTAGGCGTTTCATTCTTGTATGTATCAAAAAAAATGAAAATATGATCAGGACATTTGGATATCTTCCCTGTTTTGTTTGTGAAATGTGTAGTGAGGTCACCGAGGAACACTAGAAAGTCTCCACTTCTCGCTTTAACGCAAGATTTAGCGCACACGGTGCTTGTACTTCATCATATCCCAACATAACCTACAGGTTACCACTCAATCTACACAATGCAAGCAATGGTCAGACAGAGATGTGCTTATAGATATTCAGGAACAAGTGTGCAGTTAAAAGTAAATGCTATAAAGGGGGGAAAAAAAGCAAAGCAAAAGGTGACACAAAAAATTGGCACTATGCAACTGTTAAGTAAAGCAAGTACAGTATAAAATTGCATATTGACACTGTTTCAGGAAAGCATTCACTCCCTTGGAAGTTTTTCACTTTTTAATGTTAAACAATATTGAATCACATTGGATTTAATTTTGTCCTTTTTGACATTGAATAACAAAGAAGACTCATTAATGTCCGTGTAAAAACAGATCCCTGCAAAGTGATGTAAATGAATTAGAGAGATAACACACAAAATAACGGATCTCATAAGTATTCACCCCCTTTAATATGATAAGCCTAAATTATCACTGGTGTAGCCAGTTAGTTTTAGAAATCACAGATTTGGTTAAATGGAGATCACCTGACTATATTCAAAGGGTTTCAATTGGCCGTAGTATAAATGCTTCTTATCTTGACGGCCCAACTTGTTGTGAGTCAATATCTTGGCCAAACCAACACAATAAGGAAAAAAAGAACACTCCAGGCAGCTCCTAGAAGGTGGTTGTAAAGGACAAGACAGTCGATGGATGTAAGAAAACAGATCAAAAGGTCAAACTGTTGGAGGAATATTATTTTTTTATTACTTCTATTTTGCATTCTATTGTATTTTTATGCATTTAATAAATAAGATACACTCTTTTAATATTAGAAATAGATTTTTACATTTTTCTAGTCTCAGAAGTTCAAGTAGTGCGGTTTGAGTGTCAGGAGTTTTATTAAAGTGTTAAGCAGGGTTAAGGATGTTATTATATACATGTCTATGGAACAATAGCGTGCAACAGGTATCCAAACCTGCCAAGTCTCAACATCAGGTTCTAGGACCAGAGATTTGGAACTCCAGGGTGAACATTAAGGGCCCTAAGGCCACCACTGCCTCCAGACCTTTCACCCCTTAGCCTGGGAAAGAGAAATGAATAACCAGGGTTTCCCTCTAGGCCTGGATCTAGGCAGTCCAGATTTCAATCCAGTTGAGAATTTGTGGCTGAACTAGAAAAAGACCGTTCACTCCTGATCCTCATGCAACCTGGCAGAGCTTAAGCAGTTTTACAGAGAAAATGGCCTGACACCGAGGTGTCCAGAGGTGCAAAGATGGTAGAGACCTCTGCACACAGACTCAAGGCTATCATGGCTGCTAAAAGTGCATTTAAATATTGAATTCAAGGAGCTGAATACCTATCTATCAATTATGTATTGTTTTATATTTGCTGCTAATTTAGATCACTTTGCAGAAATCTATGTTTACTTTGACATTAAATAACCCTTTTCTGTTGATCAATGTCAAAAAAGCCCAATTAAATTCATCATTATTTAATGTTGTATAACAATAAAATGTAACTATTTCCAAGGGAGTGAAAACTTTTTTACAGGTACTGTACCTATTAACCATTTTAACCTGTTCTCAGCAGCATTTATAATTTACAGATGTTTATGAAAGATTTTATGACTGTAGTTTTGACACATTTTGTGGTAAAGAGGTGGTTTTGTCAATGGATTGTTGATGCAACTTAACTTGTTTGCTTAATAGTATAGCAGTAATTTAGAAAGAATTAATTGTGTTTAGTGTACAAAAACACTTAATGGTTTTATTTATTTTATTTGTGGACATTGTTTTGCAATGTGTATGCACTGAGTTTTGTGTTCACAATATCGGAGAGACATATATTACCATTTTTACCTTGTTGCTAAGTTCAGCCATGCAAATAAGGTTTGTTTCATTTTTGCATGCAGACATCCTCAGACATTAACAGAAGTTCTTTCTTCTGTAAAGAGTGCTTAATAGAGCAATAGATTTACCACATTGGTATGAATGATATCTTCTTTACTTTTTATGTGCATTGCTTAGATAGGGAAGTCATTCAGTTAATTCGGGGGGAAAAATACTGTTGAATTTCATTCTGCATATTTTGTTTTCTTGCTGTCCATATATACCTACCAGTTGATTTTACTACAACTGATTGAAATTGATTAAAACTATTCATGCTTAAATTTAATAATTTATAATAATAAATAACTTATTGCATTAAAGTTAACACTATGCTGAATACATGAAGAATCTTATATAATCTTACACTGTACCAGAAAAACATATTTGGTTAGTCAAATATGAACAACAAACATTAAAAAAAGGTTTACTCTTTTGATCATCTCCCTTGTGTATCTAGCTGAAATGAAACATTCAATGACCTCTGTAGTCCTTCGGTACGTTTGACTAGTATGGCAGAATACATGTTTAAATTATTCAGAAATAAGATGTGTAATGCAAAACCAACCTCTGGTTTTGCCTGTCTTAGTTTAGTTTTTAAAAGGAACTTTATGCTTCTGTTATTAGAATAAATGTTGTTTATTTATGTAAGTACAATGAACCCCTAAAATAAATGTTTACCATTCATGCTAATTTGATTTTTTTTTTTTATTTAACTTGGGCACCAGTTTCTGGAGGTACTGATCTTGGTTTCTGTTTTAAATACCTTATTCCAAAATCAAATTGTGTTAATTATATCGGGGTGACAAATTTACACAAACACAATTGATGATATTGGTCTGCAATCCAGAGTTAGTGCATACGTTCTCAGTCAAGCCACTGTCAGTATGCAATTTAGAAGTTCTTGTATTTTCTTTGATGTTTTTCTTAAGGCTCTCCAATTTCTTACCACATCTCAAAGATGTATGTCTTAGATCAGTGGTCCTGGAGGACCGCAGTGGCTACTGGTTTTCATTCCAGCCAGTGTCCTAATTAGAACTCCGTCCTTGCTGATAATGACAGTTGGTGTTTAACTCTATGCCTTGTTATCGCTTTCTTTCATCAAATACAAATTTTAGTTACTTTGTAGATCAGAGGTCCTTCAGTGACAGTCCTGGAGGTCTGCTTGTGGTATAGTGGTTCCACAGCTCATGTCAGAAGGGCCAGTTTTAATTAAATAATCAACGCACTCGCGGCTTAGAGAGGGGGCGTGGTAAGTGTGGCGGATTGGTTCCCGGGGTGATTCGTTGATGTGGGCGATTCTCACTTAAGTGCACAGGTGAGGAGTCATCCGCATCTGTAATTGTTCCCGGGAGCTGCTGTTTGCCACAGCTGATCCACGTCCCTGTAATTAAATAGAAGCATGATGCAGATAGCAGGGGGATGAACAAAAAATCAAAGAAAAGAAAGACGGAGGTTGCAGAGGAAGGAAGCAGTATGGAGAAAGCTGGTGTGAGTGAGCGCTTGTAGGCAGCTGGACAGTGTGCCCTAGCGGTGTGTATGGTCGACACCGAGGGCAGTTGGTAGTGGTCGCTCCCACTGAGCATTGCGAAGAGCGGGAGTGACCAGCAGAAGGATGACTCACTGTGGAAGACCGCGAGAGTCGGGAGGCTTGGGTGATGGATTCCCCAATGTGAGCATCCTGGCCGTTGGGGGAAAAGCCAAGTCTCGGTCTGGAGGGAGCGCAACCGAAGCCAGGAATCGGGAAGCCTCCAGATCAGGAATGGAAAGAAGGTCAGCTGCAGGTAGGGCGACTCTCCTGTTGCAAAGCCTGATGGGAGAAGCAGGGGAGTCACCGGTAAAAGAAGACACCGGGCTTTGTGTTTCTAAAGGACTGCTTCATGCCATTGTTTTAAGCTTGTTTTAAAGGATTCATTAATTGTTTTTTTTTTTTTAACCTCCCATTCACTTCTGTTTTAATGGATTATTTATTTAAGGAAGATTTTGAAAAGCACTGCACTTTATTTAATTTGGACACTTTTGTTTTTGTTGTTGTTTTAACAAAAGCACTTGGCACTTTTATACACTATCCCCTTGCTCTATTTGTTGTGCCTCACTGCCAAGCTCATCAGTGACATTACCGACAGTGTCGGGTTCAAGGGCTCCCAAACGCAAGATGGGAGCATGGAGCAGAACCCGCATTGTCACATTTGGTGGCAACGGTGAGATGAGCCGGCAGTGGGGACAGAAGAACTGGAGACAGAGCAGCAAGCGGGATTGGTGCCAGACTTTTTACAAAAGAACCCACGGACCCAAGCTGGAGGAGGACATTTTAAAGGACAGAGCTTTTTAATGGACATTTATTTATTGATTGTTTTTATTGTCTTTTAAAAGTTCTTATTCTTTTATGTCCTGTTTTAAAGGGAGCTTGGGTAGGTTTTATTGTAGGATTGTTTTAGTGCTTTCATGTATTTAATGGTTTTAGTGCAGTGGTAGTGTGCCCAAGCTGTGGACCTGGGCCGCCAGTTGCATAGGGTTGGCAGTGGCATGGAGCCTTCATTTGCAGCTGGAGGCTTATGGGAATGTGGTATAGTGGGTCCACAGCTCATGTGAAAAGGGCCAGTTTTAGTTAAATAACGCACTCGCGGCTTAGAGAGGGGGCGTGGTAAGTGTGGTGGATCGGTTCCCGGGGCGATTCTCACTTAAGTTCACAGGTGAGGAGTCGTCCTCATCCGTAATTATTCCTGGGAGCTGTTGATTGCCACACCTGATCCGCGTCCCCGTAATTAAATAGAAGCGCGAGGCAGCTAGCTGGGGGATGAACAAAAAATCAAAAAAAAGAAAGACGGAGGTTGCAGAGAAAGGAAGCAGTGTGTAGAAAGCTGGTGTGTGTGTGAGAGAGCGCATGAATGAGAGCTCGTGGGCAGCTGGACAGTGTGCCCTAGCGGGGTGTTTGGCCGACACCGAGGGCAGTTGGTAGTGGTCGCTCCTGCTGAGCATTGCGAAGAGCAGGAGAGACCAGCAGAAGGATGACTCGCCGTGGAAGACAGCGAGAGTCGGGAGGCTTGGGTGATGGATTCCCCAACGTGAGCATCCTGGCCGTTAGGGGAAAAGCCAAGTCTCGGTCTGGAGGGAGCGCAACCGAAGCCAGGGATCGGGAAGCCTCCAGATCAGGAATGGAAAGAAGGTCAGCTGCAGGTAGGGCGACTCTCCTGTTGCAAAGCCTGATGGGAGAAGCAGGGGAGTCACCAGGTAAAAGAAGACACCGGGCTTTGTGTTTCTAAAGGACTGCTTCATGCCATTGTTTTAACCTTGTTTTAAAGGATTCGTTAATTGTTTTTTTTTTAACCTCCACTTCATTTCTGTTTTAATGGATTATTTATTTAAGGAAGATTTTGAAAAGCACTGCACTTTATTTAATTTGGACACTTTTTGTTTTTGTTGTTGTTTTTAATAAAAGCACTTGGCACTTTTATACACCATCCCCTTGCTCCATTTGTTGTGCTTCACTGCCGAGCTCATCAGTGACATTACCGACGGTGTCGGGTTCAAGGGCTCCCAAATGTAAGATGGGAGCATGGAGCAGAACTCGTCACACTGCTATGGCTGTAGATTTTCACTTTAACCAATTTTTTGATTAGAACCCTTTTATTTACTACTGAAGCAATGTTTTGTTTTTTTTTGGCTTAATTTTAGTTCTCTTGCCCGTTACCATTTAGAACCCTTAATTGCCTATTTTAGATTTTAGCAGCTGCATTTAAGTTTTAATTGTTGCCTGCTTTCTTAAACAGACATTATTAATAAAGAGATGCAGATAACGAATAAACCAGCAGTTCTCCAGCTCACGTGCTTATCATAAAGTATCTGTGATAAAAATATTTAGAAATGAATGAGAGGGGAATTGGAAGGACCATTAAGTTTAAATCTGTTCTGGTCCACAAAACACTTGGATAATGTTCTCACAGAAGGAAACTCCACAGTGCAATTAAATTGCTCTTGGATGAAATCAAGCACTAACAAGCTAAACAGTTCAATACCAAGTTTCATTATCAGCATGGACTGCTTTCTAATTAGGAAACTAGTTGGAATAAAAACTTGCAGCCACTGCAGCCCTCCAGGACCGTGATTGAGGACCCCTGTTTTAGATCATTTGGAGATTCCAGACTTCCCTAACATGAGTGGGTGTGGTAATAGCCATAGATGAGTTTTTCCTGCATTCTGCTCTCATCCAATCCAGCTACAGAAATTTAATAGAAAGATGGATTTGATTTTATTTTCTTATGTCAGGTAATGAGAACAATTATTATAGTAATGTCAGAATGGGCTTAGGTACCAATGCTGTAATTTGAAATGTGGGTTCACATAACCATCTAAATGAATAGATGAATTGGAGGAAAAAAAAGACAGACTACAGTTGCATCAGAAAAGGCTGCTGTTCTTCTCTATACAGATAAATATCAACAGATCATAATCTGTCTATAAAGAATTGCATTTTTAATGCTCTTTGGCTATCTTTAGAATTTGCATCCAGGAGAATATTGCTGATATTTACAGGCTGTCATAAAATGTTAGCATGGTGTAGGCCGCAGTCCACTTTATGCTCACTTCATTTCTGAATTTGATTCACCTCCGGCTTGCACATCCTGTGTACACAGCAAGCAAGCCTTTCTACCACCAGATTTGATATGCAGATTATTCATTGTTTCTGTGTCAAAATGTATATGTATATCTTTGTGTGGTTATTTTAAAAAATAAAATACCTGTACTTTTACATCTGAATTTCTGTGGATTTATGCTTGATCCAAGCCAAAAATAACATTGAAGAGAATGATTGTCATAACTGTTATTAGGTGTATTCCAGGACCCCTCTTGTGATTTATATCATTCAGTTGTTGTTTTTTTGTTCTTTTTGTTTTCCATTCTCCAAGACCACAAATAACATTACTGCATATTTGTAATTAGTAGCAAGTGTGAAATATATTGGCTGCTTTAATAGGTACAATAAAATCTATTAAAGATATCTGGTGTAAGAAAAAAAATCCTATTGGACAGGAACGATTCTTTTGTTTTGAAACCAAGGAGATTTCAGTTCTCATAAAGCCTTAATGCCATTCATTAACAGCTACATTGGTAGCTGTTTTATTGGAATTCTTTACGCCTTTTCTTGGTTTACTTAGTGTTGCTGATATATCACTTCAGATATCGAATGTGTAAGTTTACAGCTTGTGGCCTTAGTCTTGGCGGTTCTGTTTTATTGCATTATCACTAGCAATTAGGTGGTCCTTATTACATCTAGAGAGATCTGCTGTTGATTGTAATTAACATTTTAGCTTGTGTGAAAAAAGCTATTTGTCAAACAGCAAAGGGACATGTTGGTTACCTCCAAAAGTGATGTCTTGTTTTTATTTGCCCCATTAAAATTCTTATTGATTTTGTTTGTTTGAAAGGGATTTTGCTTTGTCAACTAATCTGGAAGTGTATTGGAAATGAGGGGGGCTCTTTATGGCTTGGGAGCAGGAGTGCATGTCGAAGGCGTGCATTAGCACTTTCTGTATAGCTAGAAGTATGTGCCATTACAGTCAGGAGTTAATTTATACATGTTCTTTAAAGTAAGAAGTTAAGATTCCAGCAATTATTTGCTTTATTATAATGAGCTTGTATGTGCAGTATTTAAAATAATCCCAAGATAATGTCAACCTGAAATTATTTCACTGAGATGTTTTTAAATGAATTAGCAAAGGGTTTTTATATTCAATGCTGCTTTACTTTTTACCTTTACATATTACACAGAAATATGAATATATATGAAAATTGTCATTGAGATAGAAAAAAGTTGAAGCAGTGACTTATAATAAAATGTTATGCACTGACTGATGATTGTACATGTTCTTGAAGATTAGGGGCAATGCTGTGCTACTTAGTCTCTTCATAGTACTGAAAAATCGTAATGTCTTCCCTAGTCATAGAAGGATGTATCCAAATTCAAAGTCCATACCATGCAACATTAACTGCTTTCAGAGGAAATGCTGCCACATTAGCTTGCAGGTCCTCCTGACTCCTTTAGTTTTTTTTTTTTTGCATAAAGGATGGGTGCTTTTATGAAAAGGAAAATTTTGTGAATATGAAATGTTAGATTTTTTTTAAATGGCTAGATAGGCAGCATTTACACTATATTTAGGCAGTTAAATGGCCTCTTGGCATAAAGTGTATTTTCTAATGCAGTCCTGGCCTCTGCAGTATGCAAATACTAAAGTTGCCGCTGTGGTGGATCACATTAGACTTTGACTTAAATCTTTCTCAAATAAGGAAATAATTTTTAGTTTTTCTTTGCAAGTGTTTTAAGTGAAGAACGTGCTCTTTCTGACAGTTGAGATTAAAACCCGCTGACTTATTTAGTACTCTAAACAGAATCAAACAATTTTGTATGTTGCCAGACGTTACCCTTTTATACAAATGACTGTTTTTACTTCTGTTAATTATGCATTCATATTTTATTGTCGCAACCAGTTCTGCTGCCTCATTTCTTTATGATTGAAAATGTTAATATTAGCCAAGAGGATTTAATTTCCATATTAAAGTTCTCTATTAAGAGTAAAACCTATTTCATAGCTCATTTTCGATCAAATGCTGGGGTTTGTCAACAAACTAAATATAAATTCCTTGAAATCAAAATAAAATTTTAAATCTAACAGAAGTCAAATGCTTTGACTATTTTTTAGTAAATTATGCAACATAAAACTATATATCATTCCCCATGACTACAAAAATAAATTATTACGTAATGTAAGAGTAACTTGCCAATAGAGCATGCTTTTAGATATCACAAAGCAATACATGTATTAATACATGGGGAAAAAATACTATTCACACAAAAATAAAAATACAAATATATGTTTAACTACAACAGATACTCAATGTCTAGCGATCTGGATTATTTATATTAATTATTTTTTGGTAATGAAAATATTAGTGTCCGTGTCCTGGGTCTGTGTTCCATGCCTAGACCTTGTCTGTGTGGAGTTTGCATGTTCTCCCTGTGTCTGTATAGATTTCCTCTGGGTACTCCAGTTTCCACTCACATTCTAAAGACGTGAAGTTTAGGATAATTGACAATTTAATTGAACCGTGTGTATGTGGGAGAGTGTAGGCAGTAGGGGGCTTGTGAAGTACATTGTGCCCACTTCACAATGAATTCCTCCTTTGCTCCCCATACTGCCGGCTTATTCTCTGCCCCCACAACCTAAAACTGGCTTGAGTATGTTATGCTATGTGCTTTAGTTATGTACAAAATAACCCTCTGTTAATAAAAATATTGCGTATGGCTGATAAAATTAGACTGTTTACACATACCCACTTTATTTTTTTAACTTCATGTACAGTATTCCTTTATGCTGTGTCCCCAGACTCTGGACCCAGTGCTATGGTTTGTTTCAATATGATATATTAAGTTTCACAGAAGAAAATCTGCTGTTGTCATTCTACTATATGTTTGTCTTATTAAAATAGAAAATTACAGTTTTTTTATGCTTGCCAAAATGTATGGCATATAGCTTGCAAGCTTGTTATTATTCTTAATATACTTATCATTCAAAAATACAGCAGCAACCATTTAACTTGAAATACTTCTAGATGTGCTTACGTTTATGATTAAAAATAAGTGTCAGGATTAGATAGAAGTCCTGTATTAAGTGGCCACCTGGAATGCCTTATTTTACATATTAAAAGTTTAAAATGTAACAGTTTTTCTGACTTTCTTGTATTTATATATATTTTAGGTTCATTTTCCTGACATTGAAAAAGCAGACTGGTTAAACAAGGTAATGGTCAATTTTACTTTATTTATTTATTTATTTATTTATTTTTCTCTCACATTGAACAAAAAAAAAAGGAAATTTTGGATTCTTTTGTAATTCAGACTGTTTTATTTAGAAGAATGTTTAGCATGTCTTAAACTCTTACTGCATGAAACAGTAATTTGCTCTGTTAAGAAAACCAGTGATTTTTAAATCATTAGGGGTTTACTTAGATGGAGAAAAGTCTTTTCCAAAAGGCATACTTTACTCTGTGTCAGCCCAAAGAAGAATTTGTGCCTTGAGTACGTTGATATGAGCTGACAGTTTCAAGCTCCTGTGAGGATTTTGTGTGCTCTGTGATTTGACTCTGAAATTATATTTAATTTTATGTGCTATTCATCTTTATTTATTTTATGGCACTTTTATGCACCTTGTGCTTTTGTATAATTTTAATGTTGCTGTTTGTGTTAGGCCAAAACAGTAAAGTAAACATTTGCAACCAGCTATCACATAATCAATTAGCTAAACATTTGTCAATCTGTTTACTTTTGTTGCATGTTAAACCCCTGAGTTTCTTAAGTTTGCTTGAAGAGTTGCACCAGAGAGCTCTATAGGTCACATTCTGAGAAAATTATGAAGAAAGCACAATACCAATATTTGTATATATGCAATGCCTCAAATGGTATAACTATTATTTATATTTTTAATTAGATTATATGTTTATACAGTATATAATATGTCAGTAAATGCAAACAGTAGCCTTAAAACTATTTTATTTAATCTGATTGAACCAAAATGTATCTTTCCTACGTAAATATGTTTGAAATAAATAAACAAATAAAATGTTTTCTCAGTTTTAATGAAAAAGATTTTTTTTGTGTTACATAAAAATGTTTGCACATGCTTCATGCTTGCGTCTTTTCTGCATTTATGCAGCATTCAAACTGTACAAAACATAATTTAGATACCTACATTTAAACAGCACAATAAGTAAAATGAAAAGCACCTCCTCTATGCCCGCATCAGTGAATAAGACATTATAATGAGCAGAATACAATCAGGGAAGGGCCACGAAATAAGAATGAAACAGAATGCGAGTAAAGTATCATTTTCGGAAAACTCAGTTCTTGCCTCTCTATATTACAATGCTGATGCTACATTTATGAAAGTGTCTGGCTCTGGAGTACATTTATAAAGGTCTTCGTTTTCAGGGGATGTAAACACTGGGATAGTGTGGATGATAAGTGAAAATGGAGACAAATGCCTCCATTTTTAAACAAAAATATGGTAGAGTAGACAGGGCCTTATATTTCCATTTCTTTAGGAGTCCTCACAAATGCCATTTGTGAGGAAAAGGTGTTGGGGAGTGATGATAAACTTACTGGAGGTTTAAAGAAGTGGCTTCAAATAAAGAATACAGACTGGTACAATAGGTGAATACAAGTTTTTGTTTCTTACCACTTAGGTATGTAAAGTTATTGGAGCTTTTATGCAAAATGAGGAGTGTAGCAAATGCAACATGCAGTCTTATGGGTGTATATTCAAATATTTTTTTATGAAATTAGTAGTAATTAAGACCACATATTGCAGAACTCCCTGGACAACCCTTATATATTTGATAGTACTTTTAACATTCTGTTACTATTAAGATTTTGTTACTTATTTTCAGAAGTAGCACAATATTTATGCTGAATATGTGACAATGAATGAAATGCAGTGCAGTATAGTTTAAAGTATTGAATGCAGATTGATCAGTTTGTTTCCTGTGTGGTGTTTGACATATGCTACTATAGACTGTGTTCACAGTAGCATATACTGTACTAAACTATGGGATGGGGGAGTGCGGATGTGTCCAAAGGCAAGAGGAGAGGAGGAAGGGTAAAAGAATGGACAATAGGGAAGAATCTTTGAATGTTGGCAGTATGACTGGTAAAGGGAGCGAATTAGCCAATATGATAGAGAGAAGTAAGGTTGATATATTGTGCATGCAAGAAGCTAGATGGAAGGGTAGTAAAGCCAGGAGTATCAGAGGCAGGTTCAAATTATTCTACCATGGTTTGAATGGGAGGGGGAATGGGGTAGGGGTTATCCTGAAGGAACAGTACATCAAGAGTGTTTTGGGCAAAAGTGTCAGACAGAGTGATGATTATAAAGCTGGAAACTGAGGATGTGATGATGAATGTTGTTAGTGCATATGCCCCACAAGTTGGGCATGTAATAGATGAGAAAGATTTCTGGAATGAGTTGAATTAAGTGTACCTAAGGGAGAGAGAGTGGTGATTGGAGCAGATTTCAGTGGACATGTTGGTGAAGAGAACAGAGAGGATGAGGAGGTGATGGGTAGGTATGGTGTCAAGGAGAGAAATGCAAGTCAGATGATAGTGGATTTTGCAAAAAGAATGAATATGGCTGTGGTAAATACATATTTTAAGAAGAGGGAGGAACACAAGGTGATGTACGTGAATGGAGCAAGATGCACACTGGTGGATTATATCCTATGCTGGAGAGTCTGTCTGAAGGAGATTGAAGACTACAAAGTAGTGGCAGGGGAAAGCGCATTTAGGCCGCATAGGATGGTGGTCTGTAGGATGACATTGGAGATCAAGAAGAAGAGGAGGAGAGTGAGGACAGACCCAAGGATCAAATGGTGGAAGTTGAAAGAGGAAGAAGTAAGACAGGCACTGAGTGGCAGTGAAGAGTTACCTGATAGATGGGCAGCTGCAGCAGAAGTGGTAAAGGAGGTAGCTAGAAGAGTGCTTGGTGTGACAACTGGACAGAGAAAGGAGGACAAGAAAACCTGGTGGTGGAACAGGGAAGTACATGAGAGTATATAGAGGAACAGGTTGGCGAAGAAGAAGTGGGATAATCAGAGAGCTGAAGAAAGTAGACAGGAGTACAAGAAGATAAGGCATAAGGTGAAGAGAGAGGTGGCGAAGGCTACAGATAAGGCATATGATGAGTTGCATGAGTAGTTGGACTCCAAGGAGAGAAAAAAGGACCTGTACCATTTGGCTAGGCAGAGAGACTGCTGGGAAAGATGACCAGCAGGTTAGGGTGATGAAGGATAATGTTGGAAACATACTCACAAGCAAGGAGAGTGTTGAATAGATGGAAAGAGTACTTTGTGAGGTCAATGAATGAAGAAAATGAGAGAGAGAGAGAAGGTTGGATGATGTGTATATATAACGAACCAGGAAATGTAAAAGATTAGCAAGGATGAAGTAAGAAGAGCTATGAAGAGGATGAAGAATGGGAAGGCTGTTGGTCCAAATGATATACCTGTGGAAGCACAACGGTGTTTAGGAGAGATGGCAGTGGAGTTTTTAACCAGACTGGTTAATGCAATCTTGGAAAGTGAGGGGATGTCTAAGAAGTGGAGAACAAGTGTTCTGGTACCGATTTTTAAGGACAAAGGTGATGTGCAGAGCTGTAGTAACTACAGAGGGATAAAATTGATCAGTCACAGCATGAAGTAATGGGATAGAGTAGTAGAAGCTAGGTTAAGAAGGGACTTGATTATTAGTGAGCAGTAGTTTGGTTTCATGCCAGGAAAGAGCACCACAGATGCAATGTTTGCTTTGAGGGTGGTGATAGAAAAGTGTAGAGAAGGCCAGAATGAGTTGCATTATGTCTTTGTGGACTTGGAGAAAACATATGACAGGGTGCCTAAAGAAGAGTTGTGCTGTTGCATGAGGAAGTCAGCAGTGGCAGAGAAGTATATAAGAGTAATACAGGATATGTACAAGAGAAGTGTGACAGTTGTGAGATCTGCACTAGACGTGACGAATGCATTGAAGGTGGAGGTGGGATTACATCAGGGATTGGCTCTGAACCCTTTCTTATTTGAAATGGTGATGGACAGATTGACAGACAAGATTACACAGGCATTCCCTGGACTATGATGTTTGCTGGTGACATTATGATCAGTAATGAGAGTAGGGAGCAGGTTGAGGAGACCTGAAGAGGTGGAGATATGCCATAGACAGGAGAGGAGTGAAGGTCAGTAACAGCTGGACAGAATACATGCGTGTGAATCTAAGGAAGGTCAGTGGAATGGTGAGGAGGCAGGGGGTAGAGCTGGTGAAGGTGGATACGTTTAAATACTTGGAATCAACAATACAGAGTAACGGGGAGTGTGGAAGAGAGGTGAAGAAGAGAGTGCAGGCAGAGTGGGGTGGGTGGAGAAGAGTGTCAGGTAGGATTTGTGACAGATGGGCACCAGCAAGAGTGAAAGGGAAGGTCTACAAGCAATAGTGAGACCAGCTATGTTATATGGGTTGGAGACAGTGGCACTAACAAATAGATAGGAGACAGAGCTGGAGGTGGCAGAGTTAAAGAGGTTAAGTACTATATTTGGTGTGATGAGGATGGACAGGATTAGAAATTAGTACATTGGAGGATCAGCTAAGGTTGGACAGTTGGGGAAACAAAGTTAGTGAGGCGAGATCGCATTTGTTTGGACGTGCAGAGGAGAGATGTTGAGTATATTGGGAGAAGGATGCTGAGGTAGAGCTGTCAGACAAGAGGTAAAGAGGAAGGCCTTTAGGTTTATGGATGTGGTGTGAGAGGACATGGAGGTAGTGGGTGCAACAGAGCAAGATGCAGAGAACTGGAAAATATGGAAACAGGTGATCCATTGTGGTGACCCCTAATGGGAGCAGCTGAAAGACGAAGAAGAAGAAGACTGTATTCATAAAAGATCACATTATCTACCTCTCTGTCATTAAGTAAAGGATAAAATCTTTTATTCTTTTGTGCCTGTATACTTTCTGAGATTACTTTCATCCTTTGGCATCCATATATTTAATACTATGATTGTATTTTTATTAATTATGTAGAATTTAAATGATCAAGAAAGTAATTTCACATAGGACCACCTGTCTGCGCTGTAAATATTGTTATAAACCTGAAGAAAGATCAATGGTTCATTATGTGAAGATATATTGTCTTTTTCGTAAACAAGAATAACACAATGGACTGTCTCCAAAGGACACAAAAGCTATGTAAATGTGTGCATGGCCCACTTCATTAGTGAATAAACACTGAAATTTTAAAATGAACACTGAAAAGACTGTTAGGGTGTTTTAAAAAATGTATAATCCATAGGTTGCCTGTAGTCTTTTCAGTCACTTTACTGAAAAATATACATTAAATTGTGAGAAAAAGTTTAATGGTATCAACAAGTTAAATATTCAAGCTCTGTTGTCCTGCATGTCATGTGATATCATCTGTGTATACTTTGTCCATATTTCCTGAGATCACTTTCTGTCAAGGTTTGAACCCGACTCGGGGTCTCCCTCTTCCAGCTTAAGCATGTTGTGAAGCAACAGCTTGGGCTTCAGTTCTCATATTAAAGAGACTTTAGTTAGTCTATTTTGGTGAAATCTATACCCAGGACAGGTAAGGTGCTAATTGATACAAAATAGCTCCCATGTTGTTTGTTGTGATAGCAAAGCCAGCTTGTTTTGTTTTGATTGTAAATAGTAGCCAGACTCATTTTTTCTTTGGAGAATTTGCTATCTGTTCCTAGAATAAACTCTTAAAAGACAAGTTACAAAATATTTTGTATGATATTTCCAGCTATACTGTATCTAGTGGTTTGATTTTATGAAACTGACCCATTTTATTATAAAACCGTTTGCATCGTCTATACATGTATGTATTTATTACTCCGATGTATTCAGAATATAATCTGTTGCCTGGTAATTGTGTTGTGGCCTTATGTATTCTACCCAGATTATTTAAACAAACAAAAAAAAGGTAAAGAAGTAACTTTTAAAACTGAATAATTTATTTGTTAATATCTAATAGTTAGTTTTGTATGCCAGCATCCTTAATAATAGGCCTTCAAAGTTAATCTTCTTTTAACCAAATAATAAACTTAATGAATATGGTCATCAGTCAGGTCATGCCCAACCTAAAAAGTAAACAGCACTGGATTTTTGTAGCTAAACAGAGAGTGTAAAGTTATGCTCATAAACTGGCTTAGAATACTTGCTTAAAATGGAGGCCAACATTTTTAATTATAAAAACTGATCACCTTAAAAACTAAACGGTTTCATTTCAGTTAGTTCTTTACAACTTTAGATGGCGTGCCTGGAATCCGCCCTGCGGATTAAGCAGTGATACTGTGCATATTCAGCACAGTATTTTTTTTCTCTCTGCAAGAATGCTATTGCAGCATAGCCACAGGGCGGAAAAGTCAGCAGGCTCAGCAGATTGAGGACTGTACTTTTAAGATAAAGTCTATAGTGTAGTGACATTCTATTTACTCATCCCTTAGGAGGACTTAAACATGCAATATTTAGCTGTCCACCTCAACATTTAATTCTTGAAGATAGACTGCTGGGCTATATAGTGTACATAAGATCGAACATGATCTGAGGAATGTAAGCAACACTTCTATCCATTATAAATGTACGCAATGCCTGAAAGTACCTTTTTAATCCTGTAACAAGAGCCAAAAGTGCTGAGGTTGGAGCGGTTTGTCAAACAAGAACTTTTCTTTCCATTGTAAGACATTCAGTGGGGAAAATACATTAATTATTCATTCAAATCCATTTACTGTATTGTGGGGTTGTGTGAAGTTCATCCCAAAAGCATCAGGCAGAAAGTAGCTTTCAACTCTGGACAGGCTGCTGTTCATTTCAGAGTCACATTGGTCTTTTTCTTTTTGAGTTTTTTGTAAATTGGCCCAGTTTTAGGTTTTGCCATGTCCTGCTCCGTGAGTTACTTCTTGCCTTTTGTCAATTTCAGTCAGGGTAAACACAAGCTCTGTCATGCCCTGAACTGGATATTTGTATTACCAAATGGGTGGATAGATAATATATAAATTGCTTTAATTACTTTATTCATTCACTTTTCAAAATGGAATAATATGCCAAGAAGATTTAGAATTGGTAGCTACTGAGATTAGGATTATTTTAAAACCATAGATAAAGTTAAAGATAACAATGTTTTGCAGAGAATGCTGAAAGCATACGTGGAATCTGCACATGAGTACAGAGGATAAATACTCAAAAAGAAAACTGTTTACAGTAAGATTAAACAAAAAGGACTGAAATGTCTTTTTAGAGTTGTGCAATACAAAGTAATTGTATTTGAATGTTTCCTTATACAATCTACATGTTTTGTAGCATGATGAAAAATGCACAGGTAAGTGAGCTTACAGGTTTTGCATCCTACCAAGTTGATTAGATTTCAAATGTGGCATCTTTCTTCAGTTCTTCAGTTGATAGAACAAAAAAGGTAAAAAAAAGAAAGAAAAAGAAAAAAAAAAAGTAAGTGAATAGTTATTTTATGTCATCAAGCTGTTCCGCAGAAGACACATTTGTCCAACAGATCCAAAGCTGAAAACACCAAGCATACCCGGTTGTTATAGCCAGTCTTTTACCTGTATTTAGCTTTGGAAGAGGTTTACTACTTGGGCTGCATGCACAAATAACCAGTGTCTAAAGAGACTTGAGCTTGGCTCAACAAGAGGCACCCCAAGCCTCACAGTGTCTTAAATCAGTAGGAACAGTAATGGTGTAAAACATATAACAAGTCAACATGCAATGATCTGCATTAGCTAGCCATGACACCCGAGCTTCACATTTGCCCTTTACCTTTTAATTCTAGTTGCTAAAGCAGGCCTGGCCTTACTTTGGAATATACATGGAAAAGATGCTTCAGGATACAATTGAACCAGCAATCAGAGCATCAAGCATACATCTTAAGACATTTACTTTCTCTAAGATTAATTTTGGAGAAAAGGTAAGAAGTTTAAATTTCAGGAAAGGGAAGAGGACTTGTGCTACTGGTTTTTAAAAATGTTGTTGTCTTGATAGGCTCTCAAAATTAATGGAGTGAAGGTATACACAAAAGAAGTGGACAAAAGACAAGTGATCATTGACCTCCAACTAAGGTACAGTTAAAAAGAATAGATTTTAAATTGAAATGTCTAACAGCTATCTGTTTTTTAAGTTTGCATTTTAAAGGTTCTGTAAGCTGGCATAACCCAAAGAAATTGTTTTTGCATCATGTTTGCTGAAAAATGCTGAGCTTTTATCTTTACCAAGGAGCAATTGTCACATAGGGTGACCCATTATAGATTATCTGCAGGCTCCTTATCAAGAAAGAGCTACTGTATATGCTTCCTTGCATATAGTGTACTATGTTTGTTTTTCTTAATGCAATAACTATGTATTATTTTACAAAAAAGCAGTTAAGTATTATTTTTTAAGTAAAAACAGAATAAATATAAGGACTTGGTGGCATTAATAAATTGAGTTTGCTCACAAATTTTTGTACTTTTGTTTTTCAAAACTGCGAAGAGTTGAAAATTAATTGACCCATTTTTAGTACAGAAGATTTTTTCTTTTCTAATCCTTTCTGTTGAATCTTTCTCAAACAGGCTGCCTGTCATAAGCCACAGTTACTGTCTCTAGAAAGCTGAGCAAATGTGGTTTTAGAGAGACTTATCCATTACAGTAATATAGATTCTATTAATAAATGAAAAGTTGAGCAAAGAAAAAAGTTGTCAGTGTAAAGAATGATGGATATCTTTTTTTGTATCTTCGATAATTACAAGATGTTACTTTCTGCTGACTTCATCTACTTTTGTTTATCTTGTATACGTGCTATACACTGTATTAAAAGGTTGTATATTACTGTGACCTTACACAGTCGAGGTTGTTTTACTGTTTTGCTTACAGTAAAAATTCATTAAAATCAAAGCTGAGTCAATACTGTTAAGTATTTCATGCATAATGTGAATGAATAGTGTACACAGGAGCACAACGATCAGATTTGGATCCATCAGAGGGTGTGCTGCAGCTTTTGCTTGATGTGCACTGATCCCCTGTGATACTGAGAATGGAAATAAAATATTATAGAAGGAAGTGCATTTAGTTTGTTAATTATAGTGTCAGCGTACATTGCCAAATTAAAAATAAGCTTGTGGAACAGCATGACATTACACCAGAAAACTCTGTTCATGTTAAGGTGACCGGAAGATGGACTTTTGTAGAACCACAGGTCAGGCTTTGGGATTTTGCTGAGTTCAAACGTAAAACTTTTAAAAGCATGATGGCTATTTTATAACTTTATAAACATTGTTTTCAAGTTCATCCAATTTGGTACAAATACATTTGTATAGAAATTGTATGCAAATGTAAATATTTGCTTTTTGCTCTCCTCCTCACTCTGCTTGTTGGCTGCTATTGACAGATAGTGAGTCTGCCTTTTCATATGCGAAGTGATCCCTTGCTCATGCTTGCTGAAAATTTCCAGGGTAAGCAGGCTAACCAAAAATAAAAATTATACATATACAGTATGTGTGTGTGTGTGAGAGAGAGGATTTAGAAAGTATTCAGACCTCTTCACTTTCTACACATTTTGATGTGCTGTAGAATTGCCTTTTCCCTATCAATCTACATTCAGTAAGCCAAGATGGCAAAGTGAAAACATGTTTCACTTTCTGAATTTACTGTAAATATATATAATACAGAGAGAGAGAGTGAGTAAAGTCATAATCATAGTGACATTACTGAATTTGGAATTATTCTAATCTTTGGCTATAGCTCCATTTTCAAACTATTTCATTGCGTAAGAACAGATCAAAGTTTCCCACACTAGTCCTTAGACCTTATTATGTATACCTTGTTTTGTAATCACGCTTCAGTTTGTTACACCCTTCAGTTTGACTTCTAATGCAGATTCACTCTCAAGTTCCTGTTTTCTTTTTCCAAAGACATTTAGCAAGGATGTCTGTAACAAACACAGATGAAGTATATATTAATTTTCTTGAACTTGCTTTGTAATGTTAAACCACTCTGAACAAAAATTGTACAGACACAAAGTTACATCACTACTTCAAGATGTTTCCTTTTTATTTATTTTGAACTGCAAGCTTGCAGATTTCAGAAATAAGTAGCATGTAAAGGCAGGCACCAGAAGTGCAGGGCTGATATCTTTTATTAGACTTAACATTTAATGATGAGTAATTTGTCCTCTTTATGACACACCATGATTTTCACCATTAAATTGTGTGGTACACTTTTATATAGTCAACTAACTTACATTTGGTAATCAGCCTAATAAAGTATATTATTATTATGTAATTAATTATATATAATAATTATAAATACATGCAAGAATGTCAAAAAGTTGTCTTCTAGTCACTTATAACAATAGATAAACAAAGCTGCACTGAGAAGATAAATGGATGAACATAAAATACCTTTCCCTAATGTAAAAAATGATTAGATATAGCCCTAAACATATTAAGAGAACCGTGAGTTTGAGGATGTTTGCACAAAGCCAGCATGTGTAAAATTTTGCCACTATTGTATGGCCGTCACCCCAAACAGCGTCATTGTCATAATGTGATTGACCACTCTTAACCATCATTTCTGAAGTTTACTGGGAGAGGAGATTTATTTAATAGAGAGATTCTAGCTTTGCTTTCCTCCATTTCATCATTCCATTTTATACAACTTTGCAGAGTGCCATTCTGGCCTCAGTTGGCTGAGAAATCCTTTGGGAGTTTTATTTTGCAGGCACACCAAGCAGCTGCTGCTCCAGGGGGTTTAGCAGACAAAGTGAGAACACTCACGGCTCTGCACTGAAAGGAGGGAAGCCCTGCTTGTTACATAATAACACAACGCTTAAGCATGTTTAATTATTTTTTAGTGCACGATTAATTTGATGGCAGTATAGTATTCTGTTCATAGTATGTAACAAAGTATTTGGTTCCGTACAAATATGTGTTGCATTATAAACATATGGAAAAGTTTCATCTTACGAAACTGGAAAGATTTTTTTCTTTTGCACATTGCTCATTTTTGAACATTGGAATTAACATTGGCATCAAGGGAGTTACCCACGTTTTTCAAGGTTTTCAAACTGGAAGGTAAAAACATGGAGATTGAAGTGGTCATATTCCTTAGTAAACCTGAAGAACCAGTCCGTCACAAAGGCGTGCAGACATGTAATGTCCTGCATATCATTTTGTAAAGCAAGTAAATTTGACTGCTGAGGTAGAACTAGGAAATGGCCTTAAGGATATCATTGTCTCCCAGTCCCAAATCTCACTCCGTGTCATTCTGTGTGTAGCTAACCTCCTACCCAGGTTATCTGTAAGGATATCATTGTCTTCTACTAAAATGTGTTAAGTTTTACTCTCTGTCTTTCTGGCTTCTACCAAGTAGTGCAGTAAAACTATAAAAAGAATACAAGTGTGTATTAGTCAGACTTGTTTTACAGGTCACATGCATATTTTATAATACTTTAGGTCAACATTTGTTACCTCTGCATTTTATGACAAAATGGGGGGACACTAGAGCAAACCCTCATATCCAGAAAGACAATATTATAGAGCTATACAGGGTCAGAAGGATAATTTATTATCCAAAAATACTAACACAAGGAATGGTAAAAATGGAAGGAGCAACTAAACCGTAAAGGACACAAAATAACAAAGACCATATCCTTTTTTGGATAGGCATCAACACAGTCTATATAGTGTGCTTCTTCCCACCTCCTTCTCCTTTCTCAATATATTGGTCTCCTCTTCCTGCTCACAAGGTGAGCTTTTGCTTCTGCTCCCCCCAACTCTGAGCCCATCTGAATAAAGAGAAGTGCCAGGTCCTGGAGCAATTCTGATGCCATAGAAGCCCCTCAGGAACCATTTCCAGACCAGTTTTCTTTCCATAGTGGACAAGCAAAGACTACACTTTCATTGAGTTTCTGTGGAAGGTTCAGAGACAGTGGTATTGCTATGGCTGCCTGTTTCGGCTTTGAGGATTCCTTTTCTTTAATAATGAATACCTGGCTAGGAACAAACTGATGAGGCTTCCCATCTGAGATGTTTCCTGTCATACTTATTAAGCTTACCATTACAGTGCTAAAATTAATAATCTATACAGGTACATGTGCAGTTGAAATATTTTTCTGAATATGCAGGAGCTACGGGACTTTTCAAATTTCAGATATGTGTGTATTCAAAGAAACCATTAAGGACAAGGTGTTTAAGAGTTTGTAGTGACTGAATAAGCAGAACTAGTTACAAATAGCATGAAACAAATTCATTAAGTGTGTGTTTTTTTTCCATTTACACTGCTAACCAGGCTGTGATTATTAAAATGCAGATGTAGCAATATTGAAATATCCATCCATTTTGTTACCCAGTTATTCTGTATAGCTTTTTGAATTGTTTTGAAATAGCCATTGTGAAGCAAGTAAAAGGAAAGAATTGTTTTCACGGATTACTTGATAAGTTAGTGATGATTTATATTGGACAGGTACTTTCCTTTAATGTACTAGGTCATGGCAGATTGACAGCTTATGTGGTATGTACTCCTTGCAGTACTGATTGTGCGGCAAGCTGTCAAATTGTACACTTTAAGTTCAGCTGAAATCTCCTTCAAGAGAAATCCTGTTCTTGGTAAGTCCAATTTGCCCACCAGGCAGCCACCAGTGCAACTTCACAATCATTGTAATGTGTACATAAACGTTCAGGAATCAGGAACACTGCTTTATTCATCAATGTAACTTTCCATCACTTAGGCTCGGTTTTGTCTAAATGTATCACATTATCTTTAAACATTGTGTTTGATTTTATTAACAGAATGTGATTTATTGTTTTATATTATCAAATGTACAGAGCAGCAGCAATGCTTGAAGAACTTTTTAAAACTTTTTCTGCAATGGTTCAGTGTTACGTTAAATATACTGCATATACAGTAGTATTTATTTTGTGGTATGTAACATTCTAGTTTGTATTTTTTAGACTGTCTGTCTCTATGTGTATCACGGGCTTGCAGGTCTTTTTCCTTTTCCTGTTTGATTTATCAACAATCCAATTAGACTTATGTTAAATTTGCCATTTGCATTTCAGTGTTGTATTTCACAGGAGTATTCATACAAAATACTCATTCCTTGGTGTGTTTTAACTAAAATGGGGCATTCTTTCTGTTTTTTAGTTATATTGGAGATTGTGAAATCAATGTTGAAGTGAAAAAGCTGTGTAAAGCCGGAGTAAAAGGAGTTCAGGTATGGTATGCTTTGTAAATGGATGTTTTTGTGAGTGCTGCATTTTTTCATATGTGCCTTAAATACAGAATGTTTCAAAATTACTTCCAAGCCCCTTAGAAAGTTAGACAGTATCACATTTTCCTGTGACACCTCCAATAATGGCATTACATCATTGAGCGCAGGTACCTTTGGGAGGGGCTTCCTTAGCTATTATACTCCCAGGGGTAAGAAGAGGAAAATCAGATCAAGGCTGTGTTTGTTAATCATGATTTAGCAATCTTTTACAAGTATAAATGTAGAATACCAGCTTAAAGAAATTGTAAGCATCAAATGTGCCTGAAGTTTGTTTCAGAAGCATACACAGAGAACAGTTTTGTGATTTTGTGAAGGATTATGGATTAGCAATAATTGATTTGTCGTCTTCTTAATTAGAAACTGCTTTATGCTCTCAAATTACTACTGTATGCTTCGAGACTAATAATCTACCACAGATTGTTGAGGCTGATTTAAGAATTAAAACTGTGAAAAATAACTCAAACCTGGAAAGTATTTCTGGAATTATTATATTATTACTGTAACTGTAAGATATTTAAGTTCAACAATAGGCAAATAATGAAGCTAATTGGCCAAACAATGTATTTACAGGCCTGATAAATACAAAAATTAAAAATCAACTTAGTTAACCTTTACGGTCATTGTTACAGAGTTTTATAGAAATTCAGACGTATATTCAGTTTCTGGTTTTACTGTTTCAATTGCTGTTGGAGGGGCTCCTTTTTCCTAAATCCATCTGATTCTCAAGAAAACATGTTGCATAGTCTTAAATTTATGACATCAATATGCTTTGTATTCTTTTTATTACAAATTAGAATCAGTGTTTATTTAGTATGAATTGTAGTGAGAAGTTTAGCTAAATGACATCTTTTATTGGCTAACTAGAAAGATTACAATATGCAAGCTATTGAGGCAACTCAGGCCCCATCATCATTTTGCCTGAAGAAGGGGCCTGAGTTGCCTCGAAAGCTTGTATATTGTAATCTTTCTAGTTAGCCAATAAAAGGTGTCATTTTGCTTAACTGCTCACTACATCCATAATGGCTAACACAGTACAACACCCTAGTATGAATTAGAACATTAGAACAATCCAGACGAGAGCAGGCCATTCAGCCCAACAAAGCTCACCAGTCCAATCCACTTATTTCTTCCAAAAAAGCATCAAGTCGAGTTTTGAAAGTCCCTAAAGTTTTACTGCCTACCACACTACTTGGTAGCTTATTCCAAGTGTCTATCGTTCTTTGTCTAAAGAAAAACTTCCTAATGTTTGTGTGAAATTTACCCTTAACAAGTTTCCAACTGTGTCTCTATGTTCTTGATGAACTCATTTTAAAGTCTCAATCCACTGTACTAATACCCTTCATAATTATAAACACTTCAATCATGTCACCTCTTAATCTTCTTTTGCTTAAACTGTAAAGGCTCTGCTGTTTTAATCTTTGCTCATAATTCATCCCCTGTAGCCCTGGAATCAGCCTAGTCGCTCTTCTCTTGTCCTTTTCTAGTGCTGCTATGTCCTTTTGTAGCCTGGAGACCAAAACAGCACACAGTACTCCAGGTGAGGCCTCACCAGTGTATTATAAAGCTTGATGTAGAGATGTTAGTGAGTATTTAACTTAGAAACATTACATTTAGATTATTAAAAAAGAAAGTGAAAGCACTAAATGTAAGCACAGATCTCTCATTTAAAAATTCAGACATAAATTAAATGGCTTTTTAAAAAGTGTAGATTTTTTGTACAATCAGATCCATTTATCTGTCATGGAACAGCAGGTGCAAGATAAAAACAAACACTGGATTGGGCACAGTCACGCATACACTCAACTTAGTTTCCATTTAACTTAAGATGCATGTCTTTGGGTGTAGAAGGAAAACCAGAGAACCTGCAGAAAAACTTACACAGATGTATGGTAAATGCACAGGCTCCTGGAGCTATAAGACCGCAACACAGATCACAGAGCCACTGTAGCTCCCAGTTTCTTCACTCATCCCTTCAAATCACTCCTTCTTTTCTCTGCAGCTGATAATTCAATTTTTAAAACACAAACATTCTGAGAGAATGTGATGCCATAAAATAAAAATGTGTTCCCATTTTCTGTTTTTGATGTTTACACATTATTTGTGGAGGCAGTCAGGCAGCCAATTTTTCAAGAGCACAAAAATAACCATACCTTTATGATTATATTACATTGTACTACACCTCAGCTTCTCTATGCACTGAAAAATTAAAATGATATGCTAGAACATATTCACCTACATTTGATATTTACAATGCTTATGATCATCTATTAAAGAAGGCTATGTGCCCATTCTACTTTTAGTTCTTCTGTTAGTCTTAGCTAATCACAATGTTACTAGCAGTGACAGCAATGTCAGTAGCATCTCTTGTGGTAGAATTGTAACCTAGATATTTTTACTTTAAGTTGTATATCTGTGTCTGGTTGGTGTTATGAGATGAGAATCATCCATCACCAAATGTTCTTTTAAATATACGTTCTTCTGTGAGACATTTCTTAAGACCAAATTAATGTATATTTCAAAAGGCTTTATCCAGCACTGAATACCATTTCATTTCAGGGCGCCTACTCCCATTCTCACTCATAAGTTAATTGTCAATTTTCAAATAGTTCTTTAACATGCATGGCTTTGGGATGTGAGAAGAAAGGCAGAGTGTGTAGCACATAACTGTAAACCTATGTGGGGAGAACATTAAATGTGATGGTGACTTGGGCCAGAACTCTGGAGTTTTAAAGCAACAGTACTAACCACCGTTCATCAGACATGTTACAAACAGATTATTATACTGATTAATAAAGATTAACATGAAAAGACATCTTTTGGGCATGTTTTTCTAGTTATAATGAATTTATCACTAGTTTCTTTGCATCAATTATTTTTTAATTTTATTTTAAAAAATCAAATATTTCACCAACTACTTGCAGTAAAAAGGTTCTACCACAAACTTATGTGCAGTTTCTCTTTGTTGACAAACGTTGCATGTTCCTAGAAAAGCAAGTTTTCCACTTAATATCTTTGGTTATTAATAGATTATGGAAAGAGGACCTATCAAATTGTTAGCACAGAGACTGCTGCCAAGTAAGACAAGGCTTTGCAGTAATAGAAAGAGGAGTACTAGTAGGGGACATGAGCATGTGCTCACAAATTGTAACTGCTTTAGGATAGGCCGAGGTAATGGCTAATTTGTTCACCAGTCATGTTACATTATAACTCAGTTATCCATTATTTAGCCATATATAGTGTATATTGGCATATATCATATGTGTTCTAGTCAAAGGTTTAAAATAAAAAAAAAAAAAACTTTATTAATCCCCAGCCCTCTAAAGCTGACTGATGTGGAGGTCTGTACTGTAAGCTTTCCACCTGCAGAAGTATAGAACTCTGACTGTGAACCACTTAGTGGCCTTTCACCATTGCATAGTAGGGATAAAATCAACGTTACCCCATTTGAAGGAACCATAGTGCCACTTACTGAGATGTTTAAAAAGATAGATAAATGGAAGACATTTGAATCTGTTTGGTTTCCTTGACACTTGCACTTGTGACTTTCGTCTTTCAAAAATTAGGTGGTTAAGTTGGTAACTTAATGGCACAGTAGCAACACCGGGCCAAGGTTCCTTTCCACTGGTCTTATAATTATCAGTTTATTGTTAGGGGAAAGTGGGAGTTGAGTTTCACTTGTAAACCACACAACCCCCCAATCATCTTCCCAAGGTTAAGAAATGTTGCTTTCAAATAGGCTTGGGTGTCCCCTGTGGCTGCAGGGCTTTTATTCCAAACAGTTTCAGAATCAATGAGTCATTCTTTCTTTTAAATGATTAGAGATAAATATTCTCAAACCTGCATTGTTTTATTATCTGACTTAAGTTTCTTCTTGTATTCAGCATTTAGAAAGGGACAGCAGAGTAAGATTGATAAGAATTTTAGAAAAGATATGCATTTTAAAATAGTTCTGTATAATTGTAAAGTTTTGTTTCTGGTTTTCTTGCTTTTTATTTAGTTTTGTGGAGTTTGTTTCTCTAATTTTATGCAAATACTGATAATAACTAGGGGAGCAGACAAATGTTGAATGCTAAAGGTGAGTCTACATCCCTCTGTGTGTCCATTAATAAGCAATGGTTTAAATAACTGTAAATAATCTACTGTATATTCCTGAATTTATGAGCTGCATGCTTATTTCGGATTGGAATACAAATGAAAACAGAAGTTGTTTGGAATAAAAACCTGCAGTTGTGGTGGTCCCTAGGACTGAACTTGAAAATACTGTAGTTGCTGTGGACTACAGTAATCCCTCCTCCATCGCGGGGGTTGCGTTCCAGAGCCACCCGCGAAATAAGAAAATCCGCGAAGTAGAAGCCATATGTTTATATGGTTATTTTTATATTGTCATGCTTGGGTCACAGATTTGCGCAGAAACACAGGAGGTTGTAGAGAGACAGGAACTTTATTCAAACACTGCAAACAAACATTTGTCTCTTTTTCAAAAGTTTAAACTGTGCTCCATGACAAGACAGAGATGACAGTTCCGTCTCACAATTAAAAGAATGCAAACATATCTTCCTCTTCAAAGGAGTGCTTGTCAGGAGCAGTGACTGTCACAGAGATAGAGAGAAAAGCAAACAGATCAATAGGGCTGTTTTTCTTTTAAGTATGTGAAGCACCGCGGCACAAAGCTGTTGAAGGCGGCAGCTCACACCCCCTCCGTCAGGAGCAGACAAAGTGAGACAGAGTTTGTTTTTCAATCAAAGATCAATACGTGCCCTTCGAGCTTTTAAGTATGCGAAGCTCCGTGCAGCATGTCGTTTCAGGAAGCAGCTGCACAAAAGATAGCAACGTGAAGATAATCTTTCAGCATTTTTAGACGAGCGTCCGTATCGTCTAGGTGTGCGAACAGCCCCCCTGCTCAATCCCCCTACGTCAGGATCAGAGAAAGTCAGCGCAAGAGAAAGAGAAATGTAAGCTGGGTAGCTTCTCAGCCATCTGCCAATAGCGTCCCTTGTATGAAATCAACTGGGCAAACCAACTGAGGAAGCATGTACCAGAAATTAAAAGACCCATTGTCCGCAGAAACCCGCGAAGCAGCGAAAAATCTGCGATATATATTTAAATATGCTTACATATAAAATCCGTGATGGAGTGAAGCCGCGAAAGGCGAAGCGCGATATAGCGAGGGATCACTGTACAGCTAAATCTTGGTGTTCTGGGTATCTGAAACATTTTTACATGTTTTTATTGCACAGATGTGCTCTTACTTTAGAAGGGTGAGTGAGGTGGGCATGATATCGAATGTGGAGCAGATGTCAATGTTATTTTTGCAAGATGCTTTATAAGTTGTTTGGCACTACTATAAGTCTAGGTGTAATATAAGACAGCAATTCACTGCTGCATGGGAGAAGTACAGGAAGAAGATAAAATGCAATAATTACATAGCTAACTAAGCAGAAAATGCAACTGTTACAAATGCATGTGTAGTGAAGCTGAAATGAAGAAAGTTCCTTTTCTGTTATGACCAGTTTATCTTCTGATTATAACAGTATATATCAGTATATATATATATATATATATATATATATATATATATATAATATATATATATATAATATATATATATCTATCAAAGTCCGAACACTAGAAAGAAGGAAGGGAGTCTTTCGTTAGCTCAACTGGCTAATACAGACGTACTCCACAGGCTGAATCCACCGCATGAGTTCTTACAGGAGCTCCAAGTGGGGACACACAACTGAGAGGGGTGCTACTTCAGTTAATTTGTTGTCTATGGCAGCATTTTTTAAATGAATTACTGTCTTGAGTGTGGGAACCTTTGCTTTTTCAATCTAATACCAGATAAAAGGAATTTTGAAGCACTGCTGACTGAGACCCTTGATAATGCTGAAAGCTGTGGGGGTGCAGTGTTTATTTTTTTAATGGAGTTGAGGTATTATTTTAATAAAGTGCAATCCACTGCACCATCTTTTTCCTTTTTAGACTATGTCTCATTAGATTTTCCAGCAGTTTTCAGTTGTAACGTTCATTTACATAATCTTAATCAGTCAGAGGCAGTTGGTGGTACATACCTGTGAAATCAATCTTTTAATGTGACGTACCCAACGACTGAGATCAACTAGTCAGTGACTGGCTAAGATAAAAGAAAAAACAGCTTTGATTTTCTCATTAGTTGGAAGGATGGGCTTTGTACGCAGAAGAAATGACAACCAATAAATTGTCATCCAAAAGTACAATGCATAGATGTAGCAACATGGAATAAGGAACTCGCATGTTTTAATCTCATCAAAAGAATAACAGGATAGAAAAAAAAAAAAGAATTTTAATGGGTAGATCGTCTGTTGCTGAACAAATGTGACATACCCCATACCATAAATTTGTGTAAAGGGGCATCAGCTTTAGGTTAGTTGAGATAATTAAGAATGTTGGGGCACTATTACAGAAGGCTAGCCTTACAATGATGTCAAAAAGGTGATACCAAATCCTCTCCTTTTATATAGTGACTTGGTGGTGTAATCACTCAAGAATTACCAATATTTACATCAGCTGACATCGAACAACTGATAATTTCCAATGGTCTTGTTACTTGTTAGTGACACTTCTTTTAGCTAATTACTGTTGACTAAAAGGTCTCAAGCACTTATTTCATGTCTTGTTACACACAAACTGGTTAATTTATCTGAGCTTAAATCTTATACAATCTAACAGTTATAGCAATATATTAGTATTTGCTTATACATCATTTATCACTATCTATGTCTGCCTATTTGCATACATCCTAATATCCAGTTCCTCTTGAAAAGCACTTATCCTCTGATCTCATTGCCATATGCTTGGTGACCAAACCTTCTGTCCAAAAAGGCACTTGCCTGTTAAACTCCTGTTTGAATACAAACAATTCAACATAATGCTAGCCTTCCCTCATAAGCTGTACAGTCCTGTTTGCACAATTTATTCACTTAAAAGCTACATCTTATCTAAATAATCCTATATTGCTATATTGACGCATCACACAAATTCAATATTACGAGTGTTATTTATAATCTGTAAAAAGCATTGTTTTTTACCCTAATACATTACATTTGAAAATGGCTTGCAGCATAGACCCTGCTGAGTGGTTTTGGTTTTGTATTTTGAATATTTATATTACACTTTCATATCGTAGCAGAAAAGTAAATTCACCATAAGGCATAAGATATATATAATATATAATATAATATATATATTACTAGACAATTTCACATCCCGTGAGACAGAAGGACAGCTGCTGTACAGGCTTTTAAATGATCGATGTGCAGCACAATAAACAGAACACGCACCACGGCAGCAGGATCAGAAAGCCAGCAGCTGATCCATCTGCATCTCCTCAGCATGCATTCACAATGCGTGCGGCAGAGACGCGAAGTGGCTGGAGTGTAGCACGCCCCTTTTGGGGAAGGGGGTGGGCAAGTGAAACGAGCACAGGGAAAAGCCCCCTAGCATATATATATATACATAAAATCCTAAGCCTAAAAGTGCAACGATTTTATGCAGCAGCAGCAGCTGATCGAGCAAAGAGGAGGTAAAAAAAAAAAAAACTATTTGTTTCCCATTGTATCACTGTTTAGGAGGGGGTTTTGGAGGATCGACCACGTCTCCTTGGGGTGCGTTCAGCCCCCCTCTTCACAACGCGAGCGGCAGAGACGTGAAGTGGCTGATGCGTAACGCAGGCCAGGGGGGTTGGTGAGCAAAGCGAGCAGGGGGTGAACCCCCTAGTTTTAATATAACTGTAATGCTGGGATTTGAAGGCAATGCAATTTGAGGATAGGACCAGAAGATGAACAGGCAAAAGCAATGTCAATAAACAGGCAGAAATCTAATGTAACAAAGCCCAAAATGTTAACTAAAAATCAAAGTCAGAAATAATAAGCAAGGTTCTGTCTACGTGGATGACAAAAAAGCTATCAGCTATTGCAAGAGTTTTTTGTTACAATCCAAAATCTTAAAAACAAGGAGTAGAGCCCCACCATCTCAAATACCCTTCAGGTGAAAAAAGCATGGCACACTACTTCACAGTGTTACTTGGCAGCAACAGGAGTGCGTTGGCGAAAACAACATGGCCCTAGTTACCAACATTGAAGCAGCTGTAAAAAAAGAAAATGGCAGTGCAAAAAAAACATAACAATAAAAAAATCATAGCCAGGAATGATGAATACAGAGCAAAAAGGAACAAAATTAATCGCCCTGAACAGAACCCAGGAATCATTACAATGATTGCTTTAAAAAGTAATGGCATTAAACTGTGGCAATAGATATAAAAAATATTCAACAGTATCCAATTATGAAAAAAAAAACATTTCATGTATGGTAAGTACAATTCATGTAAGGTAAACTTGCAACATGTAATGTACAATACAAGTAAAGGACCTGCAGAATAGTCAGTAACATTAATTTGGAAGTGCAAACCGACTGGTAGTGCAGGTACTTAAATTAATGGGGTCTTGTTCACAGATCAACTAGATGGCTGCATATGTATTAATGGTTTGGTGGATTGAGGACAAACACACTACTAACTCTACTAAAATGTCATTAAATGCACAAGATCACTTGCTAGGGCAGTTTGTTGCTGGGATGTATGGGGTCTCAGATGGTGGAAAGTACTTACTTTAAGCATCTTTCACCGTAAATGTTCTTGTGGATAGAAGCTTCTCTCCAGTGATGAACTTGGCTACTGTAACCACTTGCTGAAGGCCCTATCAGTCTCTCACAGTTCAGTTACCATAACAGACTATTGTTCTGCTAGTCAGCATGCCCCGTGTATCCATCTTTAGAAATTATCAGGAATTTGAGGAAACAAACTAACTGTTCTCTGAGAATTATAGTGCTATTGAGACTTCTAAATAAGATTGATGATGCTGATTGAATATGAGAGGTCATCACAGAAGTGGACCTCTAAGGGCATAAAGTTACACATTCTACAGCTTGACCCTCTCAAGTTTACAATCTACTGTGTTGTTCTGCTGACATTGAGGAACAGATTGTTGTTATTGTACCATTCACTAAAATGTGTAACTTCCTGCTGTAGTTTGTCTTGTAATTGTTTGTAATCAAACCTGCTACTGTTTTGTTGCCAGATAACGTGATGATAGGTTTTGTGTTGTGCTTGGCAACAAAGTTACATGTGCATAAAGAGCAATAGAATGAGCACCCGATCCTGGGGTGCCCTGCATTCAAAGGTATACTGTTAGATGTGCCTTCCCCAACCCTGACAGTCTCTGGTCTGCCAGCTTTAGTATGGTATCCTTAGGATGTTAAACCCTTGTGTATTAAAGCCTTTATTTGAGATTATTCATGCTTAAATTAATTAATAAAAAAAAAACAAACAAATTTAAAAAGGTGTTATTCTTTCTTTTAGCTTCATGGTACTTTGCGTGTCATTCTGGAACCTCTAGTAGGCCAAGTGCCCTTTGTGGGTGGGATAACAATTTTTTTTATTCGAAGACCGGTAAGTGTATCTTCAATTCATTTGGATGATATTTTTTATAGCAAGGAGAAGCTGGAAGAGATTTTTTTTTCAGTTTCTACATGTCAAGCATCATGTTACCAAGTTACCTTGTGCAAGGACGTTTCTCTCAGATTCTTTTCTAGTGTTAAAAATAAACCTTTGTTTCTAATTTTAGTGTGGAAAAATTGAGAGAAAAAAGGGTAACGTACCATAAAAGTAAGAGTGCAAATGGCATACTGCATATTTTCCATATTTTTTATTTCCCCTACACAGACTCTAGCTACTGTATATTTATATAGGCAAAGCATTGTGACCGGGTCAAAATTCTGACTTTAGGTTTTCAACAAATTTATACCATTCAGACACCCCATAAGTTGATTTGAGTTGTTTTGGAGTCTGTGGTCAGACGATAACATTAAAACAAGTCACTCCTACAGTTGTCCAGCTTCATTCCACATAGTCACAGGTTCATGTAGGGCAAGTCATGTGCGTGTTAGATTTTTACTTTTTTTTTAAAAAATTATTTAGAATGTTTAACCATTTATTTATATTACTTGTAAAAACGGTTTTGTGTTTAATAACATATTTTTCAAAAATGTATAGAAGTAACATTTATGTGCCAGATCATATACAGTGCTTAGTAAATTCTATTTATTTTTTTAGTTGATGATTATTAGTATTATGCAAGTAGCATACTTAACCTAACACAATCATGTTAAATCTGAAAACAGCTAAAAGATTGTAATGGTCTGCCTTTTGATTTTAGCTTCTCGAAGTTAACTGGACTGGACTTACAAACTTGCTGGATGTTCCAGGATTCAGGTACATCTGTTTGTGAAATATTTATTATTTTGACTACCTTAACATTAAAATATAATTTACTGACAAGGTTTTGCTAGAGGTTCAGATTCATATGGAATATCACATTTACAAACTTTAAAAATTGATGCACTTGGTCCTAAAATGTTTACTATTTCACACTCTTTTTAGTGACATGTCAGATGCTAAGATTTTGGAACTTGTTTCCTCCTATTTGGTGTTACCTAAACGGCTCTGCATTCCTTTGATTGACAAAATACAAGTGGCACAGTTGAAATTTCCACTCCCTCATGTAAGTATTTAGTCCAGACTTAGTTTGAATCCACATTTATTGAACTCTTCTCACTATAGTCATATCAATCATGCTAGGTATTTGCATATTTTAAAAAAATGGGTTGCCACAGTGGTTTGCTCACGACCAGCATCCTGGATTTGAATCCCTTGCACAGTTACTGTCTCTGTACGGTTTTTATGTCCTCCCATGTCTGTGTGGCTTTTCCCCCAGAAATTCAGATTTTCCTTTTACATCTCAGAGACACTCGGTGATTCTAAATGAGTCCCACATGGGTGTGTGTGTTGAGTGGCCCTGAGATAGACTGGTGCTCAGTTCTGGACTGGTTTCTGTGACCCTTAACTGGAGTAACAAGGTTTTTATTTTGTGAGAATCCCAGAATAAACCGTTCTGATCAGAACACTTATTTGTTTGATATTTATAAAGGGGACAAGAGATGTGTTTCAGTTATCGAACGATAACCCATCTGAGTATTTGGTAAAGCCTCTATCAGAGTACTGTTATTGAGACATAGTCACATCATTAAACCTCAAAGATATGAGGAGCAATGCAGGTTCCTCCGTAGAACAGTGGACCCACTTTTTGCAAGACACAGTAGATGTTTACAGATTATCAAGTATTGGAAACTGAGGGTTACATCTCTTGTATTTCTGGATAATGATGAGGCTGTCCAGACTGTGGTATGCATTGAACTGGTATACTGGTAAATCTAATGTAGCTGGGATGACCATTAAAGCCTACAAATCTCTGGCCGTGATCACCACATGTAAAAGACAGGCTGGTTATATAAAGATTCAAGGACTTTAAGGTCTTATTCACAAGTCAGTGTAATGTTGGCAAAGAGACCAACCATCAAATACAGTGGTGTGAAAAACTATTTGCCCCCTTCCTGATTTCTTATTCTTTTGCATGTTTGTCACACAAAATGTTTCTGATCATCAAACACATTTAACCATTAGTCAAATATAACACAAGTAAACACAAAATGCAGTTTGTAAATGGTGGTTTTTATTATTTAGGGAGAAAAAAAAATCCAAACCTACATGGCCCTGTGTGAAAAAGTAATTGCCCCCCTGAACCTAATAACTGGTTGGGCCACCCTTAGCAGCAATAACTGCAATCAAGCGTTTGCGATAACTTGCAATGAGTCTTTTACAGCGCTCTGGAGGAATTTTGGCCCACTCATCTTTGAAAAATTGTTGTAATTCAGCTTTATTTGAGGGTTTTCTAGCATGAACCGCCTTTTTAAGGTCATGCCATAGCATCTCAATTGGATTCAGGTCAGGACTTTGACTAGGCCACTCCAAAGTCTTCATTTTGTTTTTCTTCAGCCATTCAGAGGTGGATTTGCTGGTGTGTTTTGGGTCATTGTCCTGTTGCAGCACCCAAGATCGCTTCAGCTTGAGTTGACGAACAGATGGCCGGACATTCTCCTTCAGGATTTTTTGGTAGACAGTAGAATTCATGGTTCCATCTATCACAGCAAGCCTTCCAGGTCCTGAAGCAGCAAAACAACCCCAGACCATCACACTACCACCACCATATTTTACTGTTGGTATGATGTTCTTTTTCTGAAATGCTGTGTTCCTTTTACGCCAGATGTAACGGGACATTTGCCTTCCAAAAAGTTCAACTTTTGACTCATCAGTCCACAAGGTATTTTCCCAAAAGTCTTGGCAATCATTGAGATGTTTCTTAGCAAAATTGAGACGAGCCCTAATGTTCTTTTTGCTTAACAGTGGTTTGCGTCTTGGAAATCTGCCATGCAGGCCGTTTTTGCCCAGTCTCTTTCTTATGGTGGAGTCGTGAACACTGACCTTAATTGAGGCAAGTGAGGCCTGCAGTTCTTTAGACGTTGTCCTGGGGTCTTTTGTGACCTCTCGGATGAGTCGTCTCTGCGCTCTTGGGGTAATTTTGGTCGGCCGGCCACTCCTGGGAAGGTTCACCACTGTTCCATGTTTTTGCCATTTGTGGATAATGGCTCTCACTGTGGTTCGCTGGAGTCCCAAAGCTTTAGAAATGGCTTTATAACCTTTACCAGACTGATAGATCTCAATTACTTCTGTTCTCATTTGTTCCTGAATTTCTTTGGATCTTGGCATGATGTCTATCTTTTGAGGTGCTTTTGGTCTACTTCTCTGTGTCAGGCAGCTCCTATTTAAGTGATTTCTTGATTGAAACAGGTGTGGCAGTAATCAGGCCTGGGGGTGGCTACGGAAATTGAACTCAGGTGTGATACACCACAGTTAGGTTGTTTTTTAACAAGGGGGCAATTACTTTTTCACACAGGGCCATGTAGGTTTGGATTTTTTTTCTCCCTTAATAATAAACACCATCATTTAAAAACTGCATTTTGTGTTTACTTGTGTTATATTTGACTAATGGTTAAATGTGTTTGATGATCAGAAACATTTTGTGTGACAAACATGCAAAAGAATAAGAAATCAGGAAGGGGGCAAATAGTTTTTCACACCACTGTAAATGTAAGCAGTGTTTGGAAATGTATGAAAGTGTGGTGCTAAAGCTGATAATTGTTCCATTTACTACTCATTGTATATTTTCATTTTCACATTTTGCACAAACTCTGGGTAATCACTAAAGAAAGGTGATCATGAGTACGAATAATTTTCCTATACAAGATTATTGGACTTAATCTTGTTCTTACGAGTGAGTAGCTCAGTAATACAGAGGATCTACTGAGAGATGCTAATTCTCTGGATCAATTGTAGTAAAGCTTGGGTGTGTGGTGACAATGCCTTTTGGCCATGGCCACCTGGAATAATACCAGGCATGGTAGGGATTCGGTTTCTTGGCTCACTCAACTTGGATATGATTTTGAAGGAATAGGTGGGCTGTTGTGTTCACCATAGTATGGGACCATGGCTACACTCACAAGGCCAAGTAGATGGAGGTTGACTTGAAAATATTCATAGCTATTCTGACAACTAAATACAATGATACACAACACAGCAGTTTTTATGTTGGCAAAGTGGTATGTTCTGTTGTTGTGTTTTTTTTTTTTTTGTTTAGGGTGTGGTTCGGGTACATTTAGAAGCAGCCAAGGATCTTGTGCGGAAGGATACCTACTTGATGGGCATGGTTAAAGGAAAATCAGACCCGTATGCAATACTGAGAGTTGGGACACAAACACACCGAAGCAGAACAATCAAAGAAGAACTGAACCCAAGCTGGAAAGAAGTTTATGAAGTACGAGGAAAAAAATGGCATTAGGCACATTTTTCAAGATTTTCTCATATTAGTTGACATTCAGTGTCTTACCCTAAAGTTATCTGATTTTTTTTTTTTTGTCTGAAATAATCATATATTTCTGTATTAGTTTGTAGTTCATGAAGCTCCAGGTCAGGATTTAGATGTGGAATTATTTGATGAAGACCCTGATAAAGATGATTTCCTTGGCAGGTGAGGCAAGCTTTTTGTTCATTTAATCCAGTAGACACTGATAAGAAAAGAGTCCTGTCTATAAACACTTTATTTATTCAATAAAGAAGCATAAACAGCAGTATACTGTTATGCCCTTCCATAATTTTAGGAAGAAATGGTTGATTGCATTTTTAGTCACAGTGTCTTTAGCTATAAATTTTATATTGTATAAAATAAGTATACTTTTAATGAGTAAATTTCATTGTTTTCCTTTACTTCTTCCAGTATTAGCACATAACATTATTAACCAAAGCTGTTTCATATTTGACAGATTTCTCCAATATACTGTATGGCTTGATGATATCATGATAGGGAATACATTTTATTCGCCATGGAAACATTTAAAAATAATAAATAGGACTGCATTTTAATATAGATTTACAATAAGTTGTTTTATCTTCATTGATAAAGATTTTTTCTCTTTCTAGTGTGTTGTAGTCTGTCCTCATTCAGGTCCTTTTAAACACAATGCTTTATCATAGTTCACATCCATTATAGTATTACAGTACTCACCCAGGAACTGGCTTGCCTGTATGTTGATATTAGTGTTCTTTGTACACTGCACTTGCTTCATCAAATTCATCAGAAGGAATCGTGGAACATCCTTACTGTATGTAAATTATTATTGCCATACCTGCTGTTCTCATTGGTCTTTCCAAATGACAGAATGGGTTTGCTTATTATAGCTTTTTTATGTCAAGATACATTTCTGTTTCTGATCCTATCATTTTATATTGCTCACATTGCTGAATCTTATCAGCTTGCAAATACACTTGCCTTATTTTAAGTAAACAGAGTATGTTAGGAAACATATTTCAAATGATGATGCTTTGTAATTTATTTAAATAGAAATAAACTTCTCCATGTCCTAGAATGTTTGTAATAGGTCAGATGTGTTAAGCAGATTATACATTTATATGGATGAATATATATAACTGCATAAATCTAAAGCAAGAATATTTCACTGCTAGCTGTTGGATATCATTACTCACAAATATCCTGGAACAGGATTATAAATAAAAGTTGTAGAATATTTAGTTTCTTGGTTCTGTTGTTCTAAAGGATAACTTTGGTGTTTGGCATTTGAATTGGTAACGTGGAAATGCAGTTTTACAATATACTGTACATGCAATCTCAAGATGTGGATCATTGCTCGAGAACATTATAGGTCTGAACGTGGATGTATTCTGAAGTTGTAAGGCCCACATTTGCCCTTTGCCCCATAGAATCTATTATAAACCACCGGAAAAGGCACAGTATTTTTTTAAATGCTTCACTTAAGAATACAATTTGCCATGGGAGGTACAATTTACTGTATGCAATGAGTGTGAAGATAAAACATTGACTTGGAAAATACCAAACTTGCTTTCAAAAGGGCAATGTGGATTTATCAAAAACTTTTTTTAGTTAAAATTCCTTTCAGTATTATCAGGACTTGCATTGTTGTGTTGTGGTTCTGTGGTAAGCCATAGGTCGCTGCACCCAATTAATCTGATAATTGGAATAGATCCTAAGAGCACTGATCCCAAGGTAAAATCCAATCCTGGAAGCGATGTCATTCCAACTGAAGGGACGCTTACTTACAAACTTCCCTTCACTCATGCAAAGCCAGATTTAAGTAGCCAGTTAAAGTAATCTGCATGTCTTTGTGAGAAAACAACTGTAGAAAACCCTACACAGACTCAGATGTGCAAACCTCACACAAATCGTGACCAGGTCAGGACTTGAGCTTTGTCTTCTGGAGCTGTGAGACAGCCACACTAAGCATCGTGGAGACATACAGCCTCATGTTTTCTTCAAGTAAATCTGAAAGGACTGAAATTTGGCAAAAAAATAAAACTGTTAATTGTATTAGGAATTTTTCATGTTAGGCAGTAATCATATGACATGTTTTAGGAATTTACATGAAATCTTAATATGTTATCAAATGATTTTTATAATCATACAATACATATTTCTCTTGAGAAGGTGAGAAAATGCAATGCTGTCTACCCCTAGAAGAGTAGTTGTGTGCATCAGCTTTTATCAGTTGTGTGTTTATCATTGTCTACAAAGTTTACTATGTCTGACCAGCACACACACTGAATTTTTCAAAGTACATTTTTATGTATTTTTCATGTATTATTAATCATAACAAATATTGTGAGATTTTTGTGCAAAGGAAGACAGAGAAATTTCAGGTAAGGTAGTTATACTCTCTAGTCATGACGCCAGAGAGTGATGACATATTACCTGTTGATTAGATGAAGTTCTATCTACAAAGTTTTACTTGTCCCTAAGGGAAAATTTTGTATTTTACAGCAGTTCATAAAATTAATTAAATATATGAATAAATATATACACACCCACACACTATTGTCTGAACACACACCAGAATGACTAAAAACAAAGAAAACGTCTGACTTGGCAGTCCCACTGCCAGTGAGGCATTGTGCAGGCATATTGCTTCTAGTATGAAGGAGCCCCAGTAGCGTTTCTTGACACACTTCTGCTGAATAATTTGTTGGCTGAAAGTACTCCATGTCAGTGTGTCAGAGAGAGGATTTGCGGCATAATGGCACTCAGGTTTGTTTTCATTCTTTCGTTGGGTACTACCTCCAGGGGGTCCAGACTGCTTGATTATTGATTCATTGAGCCTCTTTTGACGTGATGTTACTGGACCAGCACATCACAGAATAGAAAATCACACTGACCTTCACAGAGTTGTAGAAGATGTGAAGGATGTCACTAACCACGTAATAGGAATGCAGTCTCCTAAGAACAAAAGTCTTCTCTATCCTTTTTTTTATATAGTTCCTCTGTGTTATTAGACCAATCCAGCCTGTCATTTATGTTGACCTCCATGTACTTGTAGGAGTGGACTTGCCTCTGCATCCACTCCATGAATAGTGGCTGGGTGTAGAGACTCTGGTGTGGCAAAATTCAATAAACAGTTCCTTGGTTTTATTTATATTAAGTTACAGACGATTCCTGCTGCACTACAAAGCAAAGTTCTGTACCTGACCCCTATACTTTGTCGAATCTCCCTTATCAATATACCCCATAAATGCAGAATTATCTGAGAATTTCTGTAAGTGACATGACCTGGTGTCATATTTATAGTCAGAGGTGTACAGAGTGAAGATAAAATGAGACAGGACTTTTTGTCGTGGTGCTCCTGTGCTGCACACATCAATATGAGAAGCACAAACCTTGAGTCTCACAAACTGTGGTCTGCCTGACAGGTAGTCCATCATCCAGGACACCATAGGCTCATCCACCTGCATATCTGCATAGCTGAGAGGTATTCAAGGCACTTGAGAAATCAAAAAACATAATCCTCACAGTGCTGCCAGCTTTGTGCAGGTGAGAATAAGCCTTGTGGAGCAAATAGATAATTGCATTCTCTGGTCCAATCTTTGTCAAATAGGAAAACTGATTGCGGGCCCAGGTGGTCTACTACAAGAGGACTAATATAGTCTAGGACCAGCTCTGCAGGATTAACGCATGCAAGCAAGAATTTCCCTTTTGTGCGGTACTGGCCCCTACAATACCCAGATGTTTAAGAAACATTTCGATGAGAGCAGGCCACTCAATCTCTATTCACCTAACTTATTTAAAATATTGAGTCTTGATTTTAAAGTTCTTGAAGTACTACTGTTTAGTACACTAACTGATAACTTATTCCACCTATCTACAGTTCTCTGTGGTATGAAACATTTGTAATGTTTGTGTTGTAGCTGAAGAACCCATTTTAAATGTAAACTCGGTATTCACTCTGATAGCTTCCTTCATAATGTTAAGTACATCTTTTATGTCACCCTTTAGTCTCTCTACCTACTTAAAATGAAAACATTCAGCACCTTCAGTCTTTCCTTCTGGCTCATACCTTTCAGTCCCAGCATCACTCATCCTAGACCTTCTTTATTGTCAATATATTGTTGTTTTGGCACATGAAGGCTGAAACTGCACATACACTTCTGAGGCCTCATCTGTAATACTGTATTGTCCAGCTTAAGAATAACCTCTCTTGATTTGTGCTGAGAGAGTGTGCTTTGTAACCTAACATCCTATACACCTTCTTGATCTATGCTGTACACTGCCTGGTTGTAGATGGTAACAAGTTCATTATGACTCTGAAGACCTTCTTATAAAGTGGACATTCAAGTTTCAAACCTCTCTCCATTATTTAGTTATCTACTACTTTTATATACTCTTTGTAGAACATTGCCCACATTTGCAATCAATGTCTTCAGGCACATTCTTCTCAAATCCAGGTCCATTTGTAATATTGCAGACCTATCCTCATGTCTGGCAACTTTACTCGAGGAATATTTTCCAGTGGCCCTTGATCTTACTGTACTTTTAACAACGAATTCAGAGTCAAAGGACCAGACATACGTGGTGACACAAATACTCAGCAGGTCCAAACCTCTTCCACACCAGAGTGGCCTTGCTGGCAGTGTTTCTGTGAAAATGATTATTTACAAAAAAGTAACTAAATTTGTTATATACAGTAGTTTAACACAGTTCTTTGGTATGAAAAACTGCACATTTCACTATCCAGCATTTTGTCATTAAATCTAAGCCCGTTTTATGAGCCTTTATGAAACTGACCGGAAACCCAGCCAAATTTAATTATTTTCTTGTGTTTTAGAAATATGTTTAGTACTTCATGTGCTGCAAAAAAAATAATAACCATCACCATTTTCCATCCCCAAAGCGGGCGCCCAAAAATGAACACTGGTTGCTGCACCACCAGATCTCACTCTTTTAATTATGCATGTAGCACACTCTCGGTGGATTAAATGGACCCCTCAGCAGATTCAGGATTAGACTTTTGTTTAGTTCATTTTACTCGATTGCACGCTATACCTGTACATAACACCTTCGCCAATAGCTGTGACAAGATAGTTGGAGCACATGTGTATATTTGCGAAGGAATGCAGTCTTTTTTTGAATGCTGGAAATAAACTTCCATTGTAATACATTTTTTAAGTAATGCTGATAGTTTTACTTCAAGAAAAATAAGTATTAATTAGGTTACTCATTACTTTATAAAGTAATTGAACTATGTAACACGTTACTTTTAACACGTTACCCCCAATATTTTTTGCTGGCATCAAGCAGAGTGCAGGAAATGAGTATTCTGCTTACCCGAGTGTTCTTACAGAGTACAGTGTTTCCTTCTTAGGTATGCATGTCAGACACTTCTGTGGCAAATAGCTGTATAGAATCTGTGTGGGTTCCCATAAAGACCGTTCTCAAACTTAGACAGTCATTTGGTGGCTGCCCACCCCTATAAACTGTTACTTTGGTCTTAACTATTAACTCATTGTGTCAACAGCATCTTGTTGCCTGTTTACCTACATTGGTACTTGACAATTCTCTTTGAGAGTTCATCTCCCAAGTTCATTTACCCAGATCTGCCTTCTATCAATGCTTTTTCCTGTGCTCTCTTCTCCTTGGCACTGCTCTGCCAGTATTTTCACCCCACCACAGTAAGCTCAGCCAGAGGCCTGTGAAACTTCTATAGTACTACTGTATATACTAATTACTTTATATTAATGGATTTTGTGTTTCTAACCCTGAATTCTGTATTGATACTTACACAATATTAAATGTATACTATGAGTTTCCTCTCGTAGTTGCTTGAAAATAATATGATAGAAAGCTATCACTGAATACACAGTACTGTAATATATTACTTGTTGGTTTTCCCAGTTTATATTTGCATAATTAAAATCTCCCATTACTGCAACATTCCATCCTAATTTTGCCCATACTGACCTTTCTCACACTGACACCCCCTCATTTGAATATAATTTTAATAGATCTTCTTCACTTTCCAGTCTTTCCAGCTGTCTGCTTTAATGTTTCTGCACTTCTATAAATTAAATAATAATACTGATTAATTAACTTACCGTTTTTTTTTGTTTTTTTTGTTTTACCTAGTTCAGTATTCAGCATATACTGTACAAGCAAATTCAGCCAATTCTCACTCATTTATAAGAATTACTCTTTTGTAAATGAAATGTGAGAAAAAGAAAATCCTGTGAAGGGGAATAAATCTTTAAAAGGTGCTACACCTCCCTTTAGTTGCCACCCATGACCTAAATATAGGAGCAGATGTTGCAGGTAAAATGAAAGACACTTACTAATGTAACGAGCACCCTTCAGAAATTACAATACAGAAAAACTGCCGTCAGCACAGAGCCTATGCTGTGTTTGTCAGTTTGTCAGCATAGCCGGTAATCCACATTATGACCCCTTATTAATATGCTTTGTCAAAGGCAGATAATATATATTTTACCAATGTTTTTAAGATGGTATTCTGTGTGTGGCTTATTGTTGTATTTTGGAAAGATTGTCCTGTTCATTGCATTATGTAAATACCTGTTTTACCTGTTTAACATTTGTAATAATAAGCGTCTCATCTATAGATGAAAAAAAGTTAATGAAAGGTTTCATAAAACCAAACCCTAACATGGGTTACTAAGGTTCTACAATGTCGGTTTGTGCCAGTGCATAATAATGGCTTTCAATGGAGGCCAGCAGGGGCCTATGCTGAAGAATTGAAAACAATGTTAAAAAAAGAAGTCTTTATTTATATGTTCACAATGTCCAAAATGCATGTATTATTTGCTAAAATATCTACTATATAATAAAATGCTACTGCCTCTGTGTGTGTGTGTGCGTGTGTGTGTGTCTCTCCGGTCCCTCAGAGCAGTGGTCCCCAACCTTTTTGACAGCAACGACCACTTTATTAGATGCAAATTTTTCCACGGACCGGTTGGGGGGGCAGTTTTATACACAATTTACATAACATTTCTATTATTATTAAAGTTATTAAGCAGTTCGCATACATTTGCAATCTGAGATTTTTCTTCTTTTTTTGCATATAACAAAGACATATGCTTTACATTTGCCAATCCAACAGATTGCACATCACAAACATTAACACTGCAATCTTTTTTTCGTGTCTGCCGTTTCTATAGGAGGGTGACAATGAGTTAAATTCCAATGGATGTTTTTCAAATGTTGACAAGCAATAAGCAGAAGGTATCACTGAAAACCACAGACAACAAAAACAGCAAAAAAAAAAAAAAAAACAGTACGAGGAAAGTTCGAAGAAAGAGATTTTTTTTACAATGTTTCTGAGCTGCGACCACAGATCTAACTGCTCTGTGGATGATTCGTTCAAGCATTTCAAGGTCACTTCGTTGTAATGAAAGCATCTGTTGAATGTACTTCGTAGTAACGTGATTTCTATAGACTCATGTCATATGGGGAAACTGTCGGGACCATAAAAATACTTTGTTTTAATAGTCCCTCACCTCGGTCTCTCTCCTCTCTCTGCACCGCTGCAAAGCCCCGCCCGCCAAGCGTTCTGAAAAGTCTGAGCGAGTCGCCGTTGCCGGCAGTTCTCTCGCGGCCCGGCTGTCAGACGGCTACGGACCAGTAGTGGGCCGCGGACCGGGGGTTGGGGACCCCTGCCTCAGAGCAATCTAATTGTGACTTTGATGACACGATCAACAGAGGAAATGCCAGGCAAGAGAGTCTGAGACACACAAGAATCAAACAGGTCACTAGAATACAAGGAACACCTTGAAAAATATTTGAAATGCATCTGCTCATTATGTTGGTCCCCCACTCGTGAGAATACAGATGCCCTAACTGCATCACTTTTGGTTAACAGGTCTGACACACTGACTTTAATAGGAAGAAAAGGAGATGGAAGTAATATCAAGCACAACTGTCCTTCCATTTGCTGTGACATTGTTAGCTAAGCGATATTGACCATACATTGCCAATTGCTGACTAGGAGACTATCAATGCAGCATTTGAAGGGGCCACAACTAGTATAGATGTGTTTGGGTTGATCATCATGCGTGCACTTTGTGGTGTGGTCTGCATGTTGGCTTCATGTGGTAACTATAAGCCAGGCTTCAGAGGACTTCAGTCATTGACCAGGTCAACAAAGAAATGATTTTGTCATACCAAATAATCACTGCAAATCGCTGTTCTCTGTTTATCTATCTAAGAAGTAAAGAAAAAACATCAAATACAAAAATGTTTTATAAATATTTCAAAGGTAAGTATGATTATATAAGATGAAAATAATCATTTTAACCCTGATTACATGTATATTTCCATCCATCCATTACCCAACCTGCTATATCCTAACTACAGGGTCACGGGGGTCTGCTGGAGCCAATCCCAGCAAACACAGGGCGCAAGGCAGGAAACAAACCCCGGGCAGGGCACCAGCCCACTGCAGTACATCTATGTTTAAAAAACATTTTTTGAATTGCAAAAAAAATCTTTTCATATCAAAATATTAATAAATTTAATTTAATAATTGCATAAAATAAATAATTTTGGCATCAACGACATTTGCAACTTAGATTTCAATCAAGCAAATTATTTATGCAACAGAATGGCTGTATTAAAAAAGATTTTCAAAAGTTGTAATTCTGCACATTTCTTGCATTTTTCTAATTACATGCATTTTTATTTTCTTTTTCCTTTTCAGCCTCTGTATTGACCTGGGTGAAGTTATGAAAGACAGAGTAGTGGATGAGGTAAACCACACAATGCTTTTTATAGTTTCATTACATTTTAATTCAGACTTACAGTTCATAATTCCCTATTTATGTGATTTATCACTTCTGTAAAATGACTAGTCGCATTTTACATACTATAATCTGTGGCACAGAAGCATAATGGGCAGCACTGGCACGTCAAAGATCCAGTGTCCTTGGTTCAAATCCCATACTTTTCTGTTGTCCATGTGGAGTTTTCACATTCTCCCTGTGTCTGAGTGAATTATTCTCTGGATATAGATGAATTTTTGTGAATTTTCTTTTCACGTTTTCAAAGGCATTAGGGTGACTGGTGATTCCAACTTGGATGAATGTAAGTGTGGGTCATGTGTGAGGGGTCCCTTCGATGGACTTGTGCCCTGTTCAGGGCTGTGTTCTGGCTTGTGCACTCTGCTGCTAAAACAGGCTGTGGCCTGTAAATTAGATTAAACATGTTTAATATTGTTCTGTAGGCTACACTGCAAATGTTTAAATTCTAAGCCCTTTACGGTATCTAGTAACTAATGCCAAACTTGCAAAAAAAGCTTTTTTTCATAAACTTTTGAATCCTTTCAGACCAGTAACCTTGCATCTTTAGTTTTATAGCTTGTTTACTTAAGACTGCATGTGTTTTCGTTAAACCAAGGCAGATCTTTTTATATTTTGACTGCTTTTGTTTTGAGAGGGACATATTTGTCTAAAGCATGGCTCATATATAATTGAAAGTCTTATAAAGTCAATAAATCTTGAAATATTGCTTTATTTAATGCTTCCTAGTTTTGGACTTGCATCTCCCAATTTTATTCTCTCTACATTGGATCCCAGTAGAATTTAGGGTCCAGTTTAAAATTCTGGTACTCACTTACCAGTATATCACAAACCTGCCTCAGGATTACACCACAGGCTGTGCTCTGAGATCTGCTCAGTTAGATCTCTTTTCAGTTCCTTGTACCAGACTAAATATACGTGGGGATCGCGCATTCCATTCCATTGCTCCAAGGTTAGGGAACAATTTTCACTGATGTTGAGATCAGCAGAAATGACTGAACTGTTCAAGTGTCCGCTTAAGACGCATTTGTTCAGACAGGCATTCAGGTAGCTTGTTTAGGTTCCAAAGGTAAAGAGCCAACAGGCTTAAGAACTCGTATTCCTAGAGCTATAAGCGTTTCTGTTACTTGTAAATATTCTGTATTATTACTTTGTGTACTTTTGAAAGTAATTATTCTTCATTAAACTAATCTTGAGTGTGTATTTATGGAATAACATTGGTTGTGAAATGTGTCTTTGTTTATCTATTGGATCTCTGTAACAATGTCTTCTGTTTTTGTACTATCCTGCTGCAAATAAATTTCCCTCCAGGATAATTTACATCTTGCCTGAAGAAGGGGCCTGAGTTGCCTCGAAAGCTTGCATGTTGTAATCTTTTTAGTTAGCCAATAAAAGATGTCATTTTGCTTGGCTTTTCCCTCCAGGATAATAAAGTCGACCTAACCTAACCTAGCTTTGCAGCCTGTGGGAGACTTTTATATTGCCTTTGTATTTTATGTTGTTTTAATATTACATTTTCCTTCTGTATTTTACTGTTCCGCACTTTGTGACTTTTGTCTGTGATACGTGCTTCATAAATATATATTTTACTTACTTAGGTTTTTTTTTTTAAATGTATTGATAAGAAAACAAACAAATCACATATTACTCTGAAATGGATTCATCAACAAAGAGTTTTAATAATTCAATGTAAAGTGTGATATTGGCTGTGTATGTATGATCTTTCACAAATATGGAGAAGAGCAAACTCAACAAGAGGGAGAGATTTTTTTCCTGACAGCATACGTTACCACTTTTGTGTGTATTTAAACCCCCCAAGGTTAGATTACTTTATCATAATCCATCCATCCATCCATCCATTTTCCAACCCGCTGAATCCGAACATAGGGTCACGGGGGTCTGCTGGAGCCAATCCCAGCCACCACAGGGCACAAGGCAGGGAACCAATCCTGGGCAGGGTGCCAACCCACCGCAGACTTTATCATAATTAGTAGATCAATTGGATAAAAGGTTTCTTACCTCAATAAAAAAAATGAAGACTAAAGATCAGAAGGTCTGTGAATTAATAATATGACTATGCTTGATCCAGTTTTAAAATCTAATATTAGGATCTGAAAGGATGTATTTAACATTTTGGTGATATTTGAAGTACTCCCTGACTAAACCATGTTTAACCCAAGTTTCAGTAATGTAACAGATACAGTCAAAATAATACCATTAATGGCCGTTGCTTTATTTACTAATAAATTAATGTTTAACAGGCCACATTTTAAAATGCTTTGGTTTAAAGGAGACTTTTCTATATGAGGCTTTAACGTGTAAGAAATATTTATATACAGGAACCTGTACTGCAAAATGTCACTTCAACTCAAGGTTAAAATTAACATCAATAATGAACGAGTAACATCCATATTACTAACCGAGAATAAACCGGATATGGACGCAGGTACACGGCGATGGGACCATGAGACATACTGCACAGGCGCCTAAAGCGCGCGTCTCATAAAGAAGTCACGGCCCAATAACGAAAGAGCTCAACTAATGTGAATGAGAAATGAAGCAACAACGCGCCCATAGCTAACGACTAACGACACAGCCACACAAAAAAGAGGATTCTGCGCTGCACCTCAGAATCAAACGGAAGAGGCTACGGAGGCCCCACAGGTCCACAAAGAGAGTACGGAAGGCGCAGGAACCGAAAATAATCTTTTTCAAATCTATTTCGGATTACTCAAGACCAGGGGTTGGCGAGCGAGGCGAGCAGGGGGCGGAGCCCCCTAGTAACTTCTAATAATGAACAATAATGCAGTAAGCGTATATTAAAAAGCACTGTACTGTTCTTTTCTACACTTTTCCAGTTTTAACAACATATACGTGAATTGTATTTCCACATCTAAATTTTGGGCTTAATATATAAAAAGATTATTTAATAATTGGACTCATCTCGATTTGTTTTTGCAGTTCTCACTGATAAACTTACAGTGCCATGCAAAGTTACGAATAAATAAACATAACCGAAAACAACCAACAAAGGAGAGGCACACTGATCTCCTATCTGCACAGATTCTGATGAAAATAAATGTGTTGGGGCCAAAAATCCTTATGGATAGGCAAGCGCAAGTCTGTCTGTTCTAGGCAATTGTCCATTCATTCTGCCTCTCAACATTCTTCAATATTGCAAAAGGATTTGTCTCATTGGTTTTGGTGGAAGACACAGAGGGCGTTGAAACTGGTGACACTATCATCTCTCTTTTACTGCACAGAAGACGCTGAATTTAGTGCTAGACAGCTGGATGTTATTTTCAGAGCTATGCCTTTTTAGCATTTCAGTTTTTGCTTAACAGAGTTGACATATTGATCCCTTTGGTGATACTGCTAATATGCAGCCACATCCACCTCGTTTTAAATTTACCTCGCTTGATGATTGAGTGGATTAGTAAGTGAAATACTTGTGTGACTTGGATTATGTGTTGTGATAAGAGAGTGGTGAAGTTGTTCATGCAAATGAAGGGGTAAGGGAAGTTACTGTGTGTCAAGACTGGTGTCACATTTATTGGTTCATAATTTTTTACGTTAATATAGTGCATTTCTCACTACTCAAAACACTTTACATAGTGAGTGAGGAGCCACTTCAACCAGCACTAATATGTAGCATCCACCTGGATGATGTGATGGCAGGGATTCGTGCCAGTACAGTCACCACCCATTAGCTGTTAGGGTGGTGAAGGGGTTAGAGAGAAAGACAATTAGGAATGGGATGATTACAAGGCCAGAATGACTAGACTGAGGTGGGCAATTTAGCCTGGACATTGAGATACACCAGCTGTTTATGAAGGATGCCCAGGGATCTGTTATGAATACAGAGAGTCAGAACCTCAGTTTTCATCTCAGGATGGCGCCATTTCTACAGCACAGTGTCCCCATCACTGCACTGGGGCATTGGAATCCATATTCAGGCCACAGGGTCCGCACCCCCTGCTGGCCTCACCAACACCTCTTCTAGCAGCAACCGAAGCTGTTCCTTGTTGTTCTCCCATTCGAGTACTGGCCAGGCCCGAACTTGCTTAGCTTCAGGTGGATGACCTGCTCTGAAGTGCATGTGGTATGGCTGGTAGATATTGTAGAAGGTGAGTGATTGTTGTATTTACATTTAATGTGGACTAAAAGTTTCTCTTTATCTAAACAGCCGTTTTTAACATCAGTTTATATAGATAAGGATGTTACCTTCTCCGTGCTCTTTAATAGGTATATATTTCAGGTTTTCATACATTTGTGTGATGTTTGTCATTATTATGTTTATCTTTAGGCTGCTTCTACAGTTTGTGTCAGAGTTAACAACTGCTAAAGTAATGTAGGCGTCCCAGGCCCCTTTTTCATTTTAGAGCTTTTTACACTTGTGAAACAGCACTCCTGGGCTGGCCTAGGCCAGAGGAATTTGCATATGTGAAACACAAGAGATTTTTGAGTAAATATTAAAAAAAAAAAATTGACTATGTTGTTGAGAAAGAAACTACTGTGCACTCTCAAGTAAGCAATACCTGTGAATTGAACGATGTATGTAAGCACAGCGCTTTTACTCAGTACTGTGCTTCTGCTCACATAGCCCGTTTAAAATATAATTAAATATGACATTCAGCTGCCACTTTTAATCTCTTTTCAGTAACACAGGTGGGTCATTGGGAAGTGAAAATGTCAACCTCACTGCAGACACAAACCCTAGCTGGGGCACCTTTTTAATCGTAGAGGAGTACCTGTCCCATACAGTTACAAGGAGAACATAAAAGCTACACACAGAAGTTTCTCAGGCTGGTGTTCACCTCAAAGGGTCACTGGAGCTGTGAGGCAGTAGAGTTAACCATTGTGCTACATTATTAAAACTAAAGTAAAATGTGACACTATCTCAATAACCTTCATTGTCTTACTCCAAACGGGGCTCATTGGGGTGTACTCAACAGTATGGATTCAGTGTTACGCTGTTGCTTTCTGCGTCATTTAATTGTGGAAAGAATTCATTCAACCCCACAGGCTGCAAGGCGTGCGTCTTGGTGAGGTGCTGCTGTATTTTAAAGGATCACTGCGGAGGCCTGAACCTCTTCAACAGAGTAATACTTAAAAGGCTTTTTGACTTTTTGGTAATTCTCAAGCTAATAAAAATATTTAAACTGTTAAAGCAGAAGGTGGCTGGCTGCACAGCACTCTCAGTTACGCCTTTATATTACACTTTACAAAATATTAAATATTTAATGTGTAGCAACATAAAAAAACAAAAGCACAGAGTCAGTACTGCTTCCGTGCAGGTGTATCAATGATGTTCAAAGATAATTGTCTTTAAACCAGCATTATGACCCTGGGATATTTTTTATAATTAGACTAAAATGTTAAGCAGAAGTATACCTTCTTCACAACTAAATGTCCATAGTTTATTTATATGTTTATTTAACATTGGTAGAGTAAAAGTACTAGAAGCTATGTTAGTATTTTAAAATAATAATAGGTATATTAAAATATATACATACATACATACATTCCCAATGGCCTAATTTTTACTCAGGGGTGCAGGGAGTCCCAACTGTGCATGAGGCAGTGTCTACAGCCCTGGGCCTCTTCCATTTGCAGGCAGATCGATACTCGCAACTAAGAAGGACCAGGCCAAATGAGGACACCAACAACAAGTAAGGTGCAAAAAAGTGCAAAGTGCTTTTTTATTTTAAAAACAAAGGCAGTATCCTAAAACAAGTAGTCCTTCAAAAATAGTGCAGTGTAGGGAGTTAACATCCAATAGTTAAAATCAAGGATAAAATCAATCAGAATATGCTTCCTGCCATTACAATTCCCAGTGCTTGCTCATTCTGTCCCATGTCACCCTGCTTTCCCACCAGGCATGCTCAGCAGGGCTGAGACCCCAGCGAATGCGGTGCATAAATTGACTCCCATCCCAGCCACTTCAATCGGCAACCCACTGAGATGATCAGAACCTGACTCCTTTATCCTGCCACCATCCTTCAGTCCCTCAGATCCTCTGAAGCACACAATCATTCCTTTTCCACAAAATCAGCAGGGGTTGATCCATTCCTGGAAAACCTCTGCATGTGCTCTTCCGCAGGGGCTTCACCAAATACTTGCCTCCTTTAACTTGCACTGACTCCAGCCCAAATCTTTCTTTCTTTCTTTTCTGCTCAGACCTTTTTATAACCCTGAGAATGAAGGTGCATTAAATCATCTTCAATAAGGGATGGCTGTGCCAACTGTGCTTGTGCACGTAAAGAAACAAATTAGCCAATTTCCACATTACGGTAGTGGCCAAAAGTTTCAGCAGTGACACAAATGTTGAGCTTTGTAAACTTTGCTGCTTCAGCATTTTCAGATTTTTTTTTTTTTTTTTTTTTAAACTTGTTTCTATGGTATGCTTAAGAACAATTATAAATATTTCATAAGTTTCATCTGAAAAAATAACTTTGCACCAGACTTCTGCTGCCCTTCTTGATACAAGGCTGTTGTCCAAAAGTCTTTGCTTCACCGTGTGCACAGATGAACTCACACCCACCTGCTGCCAATACTGAGCAAGCCCTGTGCTGGTGGCAAGACCATTCTATAGCTGACGACTCAGAAGGAGGTGGTCCTGGCGCTTGGTGGACACTTTTTTAGCTGATCATTTTGTGCCAGGGCCGAAATAAGTGAAAATGGGTTTTTGTGATGAAGTTAACTTTTTATGCTAGTAAACCTCTTTGCAATGAATTAATATGATTAATCTGATCACTCTGCACAATAATATAAGAACAATATGAATTGCCACCACAAAAACTGAAGCTGCAAATTTTGCAAAACAGAACATTTGTGTCACTGCCAAAACTTTTGGCCACTACTGTAGTTTCTCTGCAGCCGCACATCTACACTCATGAAATCTGAGCTGCACTATACTTTTAAAACAGCTACATCTGTTCCGATCCTCCATGGACCCTAGACATGCTTCACCACACACACTCATACGAAGGCTAACTTTACAATGTCGGTGAAAAATCCATTCAAACACTACGAGAACATGCAAACTCCACACAGACAATGACCAGGTTAGGGATTCAAGCCCAGGACACCCACGTTAACCACTGTACCTTGCTGCTGCCCAATATGAAAATAAATACTGCTTATAAAAAATAACCAATATAAACAATAATTCATTAATGTATTTGACTTTACCTGAGTGATAAACCTTGTATTGAAGGTTGTCTTTACTTTTTAGAGTTCCATGTATAAATAAATAACGTGTACTTACGTGTGCACCCTTCCAAATCAGACTGGAGGTGTTCTCCAGAACACTCACTATATTTGCTAACCAAGTGCATACATCCTAATGTTAAAATATTTTTGACAATTGTATAAGTTGATTCTCTTCTTACTAATGGTTATTTTTTTCTTCTGTTTAAACCAAATGTTTTCTCTTTTTGAACAGTGGTTCCCACTGAACGACATAGAAAGTGGTGAGGTCCATTTAAAACTCGAGTGGCTGTCTTTACTGGTGGATCAGCAGAGGCTTGTGGAGGTACAGTAGCAATAAGTACTTTAAGAAAATCAGTAGTGTTTTTCTGAATATATGGATATTAGAAATTAGCTTCATTCTCCCACCCCATTTAGTATGAACTAAATTATAAGAATATTCCTTATGAATATTGATGAAGAATATAATAACTAGAATGTGTGAAATAGAATGTTTTTGGTTACAATTACCAGTCATACATATTGTAAGGGTTGGCTGGCAGCCTTACCCGGCCGGGACGCACAGATGATGGAAGGACTGGGAGAGGAAAGTGTGCTCAGGGTATTATCTCCCCCGGAGTTCTAGATGGCAGCCCCCATGGGTTGTGGCAATGCCACAGTTTCCCACAAGGCTCCATTGGAATTGGTATTCTGTGACTCAGTCCTGTTGGGTGCTGTGGGTGCTGTCAGGGGTTGCTGCATGAGCTACGGAGCCCTACTATGTCGGGCTTCTGCCACACCTGGGTGTACTTCTGGATTTTGCTGATGGACCACCTGGGGCCTCATGTATAAACGGTGCGTACGCACAGAAATGTTGCGTACGAACCTTTCCACGCTCAAATCGCGATGTATAAAACCTAAACTTGGCGTAAAGCCACGCACATTTCCACGGTAACTCATACCTTGGCGTACGCAATTTCTCCGATCGGTTTTGCAGACTGGCGGCACCCAGCGTCAAAGCAGTGCTACGGTTCCTGTGTGATCACCTTTCTTTCTTAGATCCACATTCCTGACGCGGCTTTATAAATACACTGAAACTAACCGCATATTGTTTATTAGTGTAATGCATCTGATTGTAATTAACCTGCAGCAATATAATGGTCCAGGGAATAGCCATAGTATTCCAAATACCATAACTGCTTTAGCGTTGTAACTCTCACTGCATCTTCTTCTTCTTTCAGCTGCTCCCGTTAAGGGTTGCCACAGCAGATCATCTTTTTCCATATTACTCTCACTGTACCACTCGGAGTATTTATATCACTGTATCTGAGTGGGGAATCACAGCAGCAGCTGAAATATCGGTATACAGCATGAAGCAGACGCTGACTCAGCCATGGCAAAACGCTTTATAGAGACTTCCCAGTACGGACTTTGCGGTTTAGAAAAGGTTTCACCCCAAGAACTCTAAACGCACTCAATCAGTCCATCAACTGCTCCTTATATAACTGTTTACTTATAAGTACAATCACCTCACTGTAAACTTGCACTACAGTTATAATATTGCACAACCTGCGCCACTTTATAAAGTGCGTATTTACATATGATGACGGTATTCATTTTTAAGATGAAATGCAGCAAAATATGTTGATTATATTATACAGCTAAAACTTTAACTTCATTTAAATAATCTGTATTGTTAATAATTAAACATGTGAGGACACGTTGCCGCAGCGCTAGGTAGCTCAGGGATTGTTCCTGCATTGCGCTGTATTCTTGCGCTGACGCGACATTGGAAAGATAGACGGATAGAATAATTAAACATTTACTACGAAGATATTTCGATGTTCCTTAAAAGTTTTGAAGAATCAGCGTTCTAAGCTTACAGATGGCTTAACGTCTATTACAGAGCTGATTGTGTGGCGATTGGTCATTTGGAGAAAGAAAAGTAAGGACAGGAATTGGAGGTTAGTACGTTTGAAAGAGACAGTACTGCTGCAATAAAGTATTTCATCGAAGGTCGCACATGGCGCAGCAGGCCTCTTGCGTGAGATATGAACAATCACTGCGCCACCGTGTTCCCATGTTTAATAACATGCTTTCATTCCTATCATCATGACAATGATATCACGTATACATGTCAGTATTTTAATTATTCAGAGAGCTGTAATATCACGAATGTAATGGATTCTGTGTCGGAGAATGAGAAAGAACGGAAGCACGTAGTGATTCACATACATAGAGCACATAGAAGATCAAATACAGAACAAAGCATTTAACGTGCTACTTGAGAAACTAGTAAAATAAACGATTTTAAGATGAAGTTTATGATGTTCTACTTTAATGGCAAAATCAACTACGTGAAATTTCGAGATTAAAGTTGACATTTCGTGCTTTTTTCCCCACTGTGTGCCTATTTTTTTTTCTGTACCCTGATAAGCTTTCATATGACACTCAGACGGTGGGCTACGACTCGCCATTTCACGGCGACTTTGATATGTGATTTCTTTTTTATTTCGGGCACTGTGCGAGTTTGTGAAGTTGAGCCTTCGAGTTTCTCCGACACTCTGTCACTCGATCAACTTTCTTTTGTTGATTATACCACTGCTTAAACCAACAAATAGTACGTTTTTCCTTTTCCTCCACTTGGTATTCGCTGAAATTCTTATATTTCCCCCGTGCTTTTCCCATTGTCTTTTCACAGAAGGCTATTTATATTGATTTGCATATTGAAAGAGGCGTAATTCTGGGAGGAGTTGGGGCGGGACAGAAGGCGCGTGCACGTGCGTTACTTTTCACGCCGATCGGGATTTATGTAGTGGAAGAACGTGAAAGTATGCGTGCGCACAGATTCCTGCATCTGGATTTTTCTGTGCGTACGCACAATCCCGCTTTTGTGCTTACGCCATGTTATAGTGTGAGTTCTACGCACGGCGTTATACATGAGGCCCCTGGAGTGCTCCCAGGTGCAGCATAAAAGGGGCCACCTTACTTCATTTAAGGAGCCAGAACAGGAGGGAGAAGACAAAGCTTGCCAGAGGAGAAGTGGAGGTGGAAGTGTACTGTATTATTGTGCTTGGGGCTTACTGTGAATGTGGTGTGCTGGTGGGAAACATGGGAAACGTTTCCCACATCAAAATAAAGCCATTGTTGTGCTTGAACTTGTGTCTGCATCTGGTGCCCCACTACAAGCCACAATATGCAGATGTGTACTTTTAATTTTTTTTGACCTGTTACTCATTTTTAGTTGACTTTTGTATAACTTTTTAACTCTTTATTTTTGTAGAACAATCAAAGGCGACCCTGCGCCATATTAGTCATTTATTTGGACAGTGCTTGTAACCTACCTGTAAGTACAACAGAAACATTATTTTAATGTGCAGTAAATATTTTGGAGGTGTATGCTTGAAATAGAACACACAGACTATTTTTAGGCTATCTAAACATTTTCGCAGTTCACGCCAGATTAGTGACACAGGTCTACATGTGAAGTAAAGGTCATAGCTAGCATGAACCAGTAAATGTATTAAAGTGAAACCTGAAAACAACAAAGATGCATTCTGCTTCTTTAGGATTCTTTAAATGCTATGACTTGATTGTGGGGTAGCAAAATCACTTTTGATTTAATGAAATAATAAAACAAAGGCATACTGCAATGTGAGGGTGCTAAAATGACCCCACAAGGTTGGTAATATATGTAACTTGTAATTGTTTTTCAGAGAAACCAGTTTGAATATAGCAACAATGAATATGGCTTAAAGAAGACAAAAACCCCTAAATATATCAAGGTATTTATCTTGCATTCCTTTATTTTATTACTAATTTTAAAGCTAGAAATCCAGTCCTGTTTTTGGTTTGTACTGCAAGTGCATTATGCAAGGACAATTTCTCTGATGTATTTTCATCCATTTTTTTCATCTGGAAAGATCTTGGCCACCAAGCTCTCAAAAGTGTCCTCTCACAACATTAAATTATGAAAAGCACCCATTTGTGGCACAAAGGTGCAAATGTCCCTTATAAGTTTTTTGCACCCAACATTTTTTTTATGTTGTATTAATTTTTTGGGATAGCATCAACATTTAATCAATTGTAAAATGTCACATACACTGTATGACAGAGAAAATGCTTTTATTAAATAAATTGTTTTTACACAAACAACCTAAAGCTACCATTTTATACAGATAATTACAATATACAGGGTGGAGAATAAAGATCTCCCACATTTTGAAGGGGTATAAAAAATGAACGAAGCTATCTAAAAAAAAGAAAAAAAAAATTGTATATATTTCTGAAAAGTACATAAAAAACAGTTTTGTTTTAATGGGTTTTAAAAATCATATCAGACAAATGGTGGCCATTGTTGGCAATACATTGCTGAAGACATTCTCAGAAGTTCCCCATCACTCTCTGGGTCATCTCAGGCGGAATGGCATTGATTTCCTGTCTGATCCTTTCCTTCAATTCCTCAAGAGATCGAGGACGATGTTTGAAAACCTTTTCCTTTAGGTATCCCCAAAGGAAAAAGTCACATGGGCTTAAATCTCTTCTCCCCTTTAAGAGATCAAATGCCCAAGGAACATTTCCCTCAACACTCCAAGAGAATGTTGTGCTGTGTGAGCTGTGGCCCCGTCCTGTTGAAACCACACATGTTCTGTCTTAGGTCTGCCAGTTGATTTTCTTTTCATTGTGGACCCAGTTGCCCGAAAGTTAGAAACCCATAGCAGAATCATTTTCCGATCTGGTACAGATGCATTTTGACCGACCACGAAGCATGTACAGAACGCTCTATGCGTCGCTATCACAGAACAGCTGATCTCATAATATGCTTGAACAACAAAGCCCCAATGTTCATTGGTCCAACTCATGATGGGTACTGAAAATGGTAGAGCCTAACCTACCGAATGAGACCTACCCCACCTCTCTACCCCCACTACAGCCCGCACAGTTCTCCCTTGAAATGTGGGAGATCTTTATGCCCCACCCTGTATATACAGAATATTTGGCATTTTTATCTTTAAAGCAAGGAAACAAAACAGTTACACTTTTAATCAGTTTTGATTAGTTATAGTATTTAAAAGTTATAGCTTTCAAAAATTAGTAGGAATATACAAACTTACCCATCTGTACTTGAAAGCTTAATATTACTGTTAGTCAAAGCTTCCTTCTAGGAACCAAGGAGACGTGCAAATAAGAATATTTTATTGTGGCATGTACACACGACCATAAACGCGATTGACTTGATTTTTGAGTGGTGGATTGGCTTTTGTACTTAAATGATTCTTTTAGCTATTTTATCAGGAGGCTCAGCTATTGGCTATCTACTGTAAATGAGCTTGATGGTCAGATTTATTTATGGTAGCTGCAGGGAGCAGTGGTCTCGGCTCTAGGACCCTTGTTGCACACTGTCAAGTTGAAGAAAGAGTAATTTAAGGCAGTGTTAGCATGAGAGTTTCTGGATTTGACCGAGAGATTAAAAAGTTGTTCAAAAGGGTGATAGCTGTGAAGTTTCTGAAAGGAAAGCCCGAGTGTTGAATGTGTTCATTGAAGCCATGGAGACTGACTTTTGGACAACACTGAAAATCATTCAATGACTCGTGAATGGTAGGCAAAGCATCGCTCAAGATATTCTGAGTCAGGCTGGACAAACATTGGCCTGTAGTGAGTATCAAGAGGAGGAAAGTGCACTTTGATGAACCCATAAATCCTGTAGATTTGCAATGGGAGAAGATGGCAGTGCTAGAAGTATCTTTGTGATTGGAGCTGTTTCTGCGGTTGCAGTCAGTGCTCTGATTATGAAGCACTGTGGTTACAAGACTTAAATGAGAACAGAATGGAAATTCTGAAGGTACTAGCAATTATGGAGTTATATGTTGGTCAATAGTCTTTTTATTGTTTTGTGAAACTCAGAGGCTGTTTCTCTTCGGTATCTTCTAGAAAGAAGGTAATTCACGAGTATTGGGTTCCAGTGCCACTTCTGAGTGCAACTTGGTCGTTGTAATTGCATGGTGAGAACTATGTTCATATACTTGGTTTTCATTTGCAATTGTTCAGTGTTAGCATGGGATTCAGCCAAAGGTGCATTTTGCCTCCTTTCTTATTTATGATTTACATGTACAGGATATCAGAGTATAGCGGAGGTTTGGAGAGTATCCAGTTTGGGAACTTAAGGGTTGCATCTTAGCTTTTTCTACATGAAGCTGTCCTGTAGGCCTGCTTAATCTGTGAAGGCACTGGATTGTTTCATAGTTGAGTGTGGTGGGGAGCAGAATTAGCACCTTGAAATCTCATCTCTTTGTCCTCGTCTGGAAACAAGTGGATTGTTCTCTGCAGTTTAGAAGCAAGCAAATGGCTCAGGAGGAGAAGTTCTAGTAGCTTGAAGGTGAGGTAGAGGTGATCGTGAGACTTACTACTGAATCAGTGCAGTGGCTACAGATTGCTAATGTACTATACTATGGCAGTGAAGCACTTGGAAGAAGATTTTAATTTACAGGTCTGGCAACATCATCTTCGTCACTCTTGATCATGAGCTCAAAGTAACAGCTGAAGGAATGTGTTTGTGGAGATTGTGAGGTTGAAATGAGGTTTCTGTACAAGTCTGGTAGGCTTACTCTCCATGATAGCATGAGGAGGACAGTGGTACATGAGAACCTGGACATAGATGAGGCATGTAGTGAGGAATTCCCAGGGCAAGAGTGGGATTACACAAGGCACAACATACATGGAGAATATTCAGGCAGGAACATGACCCCTTAAAGGGATTATATACCTGGACAATCCCTAGAAGGAGCTGGAAACAAACATTAACTGGAGAGATGGCGGCCTGATGTTTTTAGCCAGCTTGTTGCCACTGGGACCCTTTGTGGGACAAATGGAAGGAAACTGTAGTATTAGCCTTGTGGTGAGATCAAAATAAGACCACATTTACTTGCCAAATTATCTTTATATATGACTATATTTATATACAGTACAGATTACTGATTCATTTTACCATGGTGAATTTAAATTGAAGTAGGTGGAGGTGGATAAGACAGAGTATTGCTAACTGCATTTTTGTTTTATTTAAAGAAGAATGAGAAAAACTACTAGAGGTTTTATATTTAGGAAGACAATATTTAACCAGAATGCGTTAGTACCTAAGAATTAATTTCTGTAATGTTTCATATTTTCTATTGTTACTTCTACTGTCATATCTGTTTGTATTACACACGTGTAGTGAAATGTCAAGCAAAATTACACCTTTTATTGGTTAATTAGAAAGAAATATGCAAGCTTTTGAGGCAACTCGGGCCCGTTTTACTTCCCTGCTCTTACATGTTGCCTGAAGAAGGGCCCTGAGTTGCCTGAAAACTTGCATACTGTAATCTTTCTAGTTAGCCAATAAAAGATGTCATTTTGCTTGACTTCTAACTACACCCATAATGGCTGACATGGTACAACACCCTAGTACTATAACACACCTGTAATCTGTACGTGTGCTGGTAAAGACATTCAAATTACATCCAAATGGCATGGTTGATATTATTATATAAACTACTTTTTTGTAATTGTAATATTTAACCTCAACTTTTTTATTAGAGTGCTGGTCTCCAGTTTCTTGCAACTGCAATAAAAATTGGAATTAAATATGTCTTATACTCTTTTTAACCAAATATAACAAACCATTGTATGTATGCAGAAATAGTATTGTAATAATTCAAATTCCTAATCCTGTTAGCCCGATGATGTAACTGCTGAATAATGTTGACTGGGAATGCAGCTAATCTTTTGGAAAATGTAAACTAAGTAAACAGTATTTCAGTTTTTAATTAACTGAATCTAAATGTAGTGAGCCGTATTATTTATTATTAGTTAAATAAAGGCATGTAAGGCTGAAAGAAATGTATTGTGTTAAGGTTTGTAAAACATTTGTGTAGGATAATTTTTAACCTGCTTTGTTGTAGTTAACCAAAAATAAAAGCAATGGAGAGCCGTGTTCATATGTGGAGTTCTCTACAGACAAGGAATCCCAGAAGAGCAAGGTATGGTGTGCAGTGCTGTATTTTAAAACTGAAGTAACCGTCTGTGCCTTGTTTTGATACTTGCCAAAGCATCACCAGTTGTTTACAATCGTCTACACAGTTAATAATCTTGTTTTGTTTTTATTTTGCTTAGTATTTACTTTAATTACAAGAAATCCTGTCTGTGCATGTGAACTATAACCGTTCTGTTTTATCCTGCTTTCACTCTCTTTATAAGTGTAAGGTGCTTGAGTTCTGGGAGCAGCACAATGGAGGATTACCCAAATCCCACAATGAACCACCATTTGGTTAAATTGCCCCGTGTGAGCACACAGTCCTGCACATGTTCATACCACACATTTAGCATCATCTGGAGTTGATAACTCATTTTGAACAGTGGAAGGACATTTTTTTCTCATTTGCTATTATCAAAGGAGATTTTCAAACCCAATATCAGGTATCTGCCACCCTGGATAGCTGTGATTGGTGTCATTTAATATTGGTGGATACTTTTTGCCCATAGTAGAACTCTCCTTGATTATGTATACTCCTTGCTAAGGTGTGTTTTGGCTTTGCAAAATATTATGGTTGACATAAAATGCAGTATTTCTGAAATAATATAGATTGATACTTTATTAATCCCAAGGGGAAATTCACAATATTCACAAATATATTAATTTCTGGAGAGATTACCTACAAGTATATCAGAAAAGCCAGCTCATTTTTGATCACTGGGGACTAATATTTACTTATTAAATGAATACTTCACTCAAAAATGTTATTTTTTTACCAGTAACAGCACACTGCATGATGATGTGCAGTGAATACCCTTGACTTGAGCATTCCTAGTTTTCATCCTCTTTCTCTGTATGTTTAATATTCGTTTGTTCAGAGGTTGATGCGCTTGCTGCTTCCTGAGCAGCTCTTCTTTTCTCCATCCTAGCGGCCCGCTTCATCTCTTTTTTCATCGGCATCTTTTTGCGTTAAAACTGATTAAGTCAGTGTTTGTTTACTTTGTATGTTTTTCTTAATTTTTCACTTAAGCTGGCACTTAAGTCTTCAATCTACCTCAAGAATGATTTAAGATATGAAGAAGTAGGGGAAGTGACAGCGAAGGTGGTAGGGATGAGAATGGCGCCCGTACACATGTGCCACACGGCCGACCTGCTGGCTGCTGCCAAGAGTTGACTCTAAATAATAATTAAAAATTAAAAAGAGGAATAACCTTGGAGGTCAATCATCACCCCAAAAGCAGATAGTAGACGTCACGTAGTGTATGTGTACCAAATTTCAGGTCAAACGGTTTGTGAGCTACAGGTGATTTAAAATCCTGGACAGACAAACGAACAGCCACGGTAGCCTATGATATATAAAGAAATGTTACTTAGCCCATGTAGTTTGAGGGGAGGGCCAAGAAAATTTTTAATGTCATGTTTTCATTAAAAAAATGCATATTGAAGATTGAAACTAAATGGAATCCCAAAGTGACCAGTTCTGGGCAGTGGCACATAATGTGAAAAACATTCATGGAAAAAAAATTCTCGCACAACTCGTGTTGCATAATCCACATGTCCATTATGCATTTGTGTGGTCAAAATCTTATAATATGTGCAATTTTTGCTAAAATATTAAGTTTTTCTTGAAAACTCCGCTTTGATTGTTAATAGGAAACATGTAATTCCCACACTACTGTGTGTTTTTCTGTGGACGTTTTTCACATCGTTTTGATGTTCACCTGAACTGGTCATCTAGGAATTCCACTGTGTTTGAATCTTCACTGGTTATTTATCTTTTATTTGTTTACAAAAACATAAGATTTGAATCTTCATTGTGTAAGTTCTTCACGAAAACATTAGAATACAAATTTTTGTTAGCCACTACTTAAAAGTGCATAAGGTAAGTAACATAAAAAAATATATAATTTTTGGGTAGAGTATTCATTTACTGTAGTCCTTTTATTGTTCACTCTTGCATTGACATATCTCCAAAGTGATACCTGAGAAACTTTGCAACAGATACCTTTTTCCAAAGGTTTGTGGCCACACAAGCAGCGCATTAGGTGAGCCATTCCTTCACATCAGCAGTAACCACTGATTGAAAGTGAACCCCAAGAGAGCACCCCACCCCACCGTGACCCTTTACGATTGAGACAGGACTTCCCTGTCCTAAAAGTGAGTTGTTGCAGCCCCTGTGTTAATAACCTATGCGATGATGGGGAATTGTTAGCCATTATGGTTTATTACTAGTGGAGTTTTTTTAACTGTAGGCATTTTATTTAGGACTTACATTCCTGTCTGAGTTATTGTGTCTCGTATGTCCACAAATTTGAATGTTCCCACCCCATATCTGGTGTAAGGTGAATTCCTGTTTTGCATCCATTTCTGATTGAATAAGCAATAGCTCTCCAACATCAAGGAGTAATAAGGGAGTATGGTAATTGGATGGAGTCAAGAATTAGATTTGGTGGGCGTTGGTCAGGCGGAAGTTTTGTGTTTTCCCTTAAGTTAGTAAGCAGAACAGTTACTTGTGTTATAATTATTTATGTAATTTGCCCTTTACAGTAGTTTGGAAAAGAACACCTAATTCTGTATTGATGTATATCACCATCACATCATGTACATTAGACTTTTTATTTGCAAATTTGGCTAAATGGGGATTGGGTGTATATGCGGATAGCTTGTTGCCATGCCCACCACATGATGAACCAGCTAAATCGGTTTAGAACTAAATAATGATGACCTGGGGCTATCTGTCGATCAGCAGTACTGAGGGTTAATCATATTGTCTTTTATTCTTCAGGTTTCTTATTCAACCAAAGACCCAGTGTGGGAGGAGCCATTTACTTTCCTGGTCCATAATGTTCATTCTCAATCACTTAACATTGAGGTATATTTTATTACATTGCACTTCAAAAATAGCATTGTCTGTTTACTGGAACAACATCAGAAAAAGAGCAACTGTTTACTTTAGTTCTCAGTGATCAACGTTCTCCTTAATTGCGGCCTTTCCCTAAGGTGATCCCCAAGCCCGCATAAGTGTTTACAAACTGAAGGGCAACCCTGAATGTGTCAGAAAAAGTCACACACCCTGAAACAAAAGACTGCAGCAGTAAGTTAAAGAATGTGACTTGAGTGCTTGGTTGCCGAGAGATAATCGGCAGGGAGCAGCATTGTCTCAACAGGAGTTGCCAGGAGCTATTTTGTTGGTTCATTAGCTTCCCTTTTGCCAGTCAGAAAACTACTTGTAGATACTGGCTGAGGAGAAGAGGGATTCTTGATAGCACTGATAGCCATAAACACTTTTACCCCACAGCTTGAAGTCTGCAACTGTAATCTTTCCTACACCTTGTGATTGAACTTCTGCTGCTTTTCAGAAACAGAAGCACTCTGTGAAATTAAGGTTGCTAGAAAAACCATCATGGTTCTTTATTTTCCTTTGTTAATGGTGAACAATCTTGTCATTTCTGCAGTATCGTAACATTTTCAAATTGCTTCTCTAAACTCGCTATCACACACCTCTCTCTGGCTTTTACACAACCAGTTTTACTTCAGGCACATGATTTCCCATATTGTGTCTGCTTCTCTGCCCTTTGGCCGGTGAGTCAACCTCCTTTAGTCCTACTTGAACACAACGTCTCTCACAGTACACCTCTAACATATGGCCTCCCACAATATTTCCATTTATTGATCAGTATACAGGTGTGCAGGTCCAATGGCTTGGGGGCTACAGAAACACAGGCATTCTGACAGTATAAATAATTTAACAACATTTTAAGGTCTGCAGATTAGAATAGCTTTATTGTTATGTTATCACTGAGGTGGGGAGCTGAAAGAATCTGACTTATATTTATTGAGAAGTGCTGAACGTCGGGTTTAGAGGGTATAGAGGGTCCGCAGCTTAGATAAAGGTGGCCATTTTAATAAATAATTAATCTGGCTGGCTCGATCTCTGTGGGTGTGTGTGCTCACGCAGCTTCAGGGGGTTGGTGAAGTAATTGGGGTGAAACGCACCTACACATGAGGGAGCGGTGTGTCTCAAATGCTTCATCAGCTACTGCGGTGCATGATTGAAGAAAGAGAAATATAAGAAAGAGCTGACACAAGAAAAGGGAAGATCAAGAGAAGAAGAAAGGAAGACCAATTGGGAGAAAGGAGGTTAAAGAGGGGAGAGAGAGAAGCAGTGCTTCTAATGCAATCCTTTGTGAATCTGAATAAAATGATTACAGCTAGAACATCTACTAAAAAGGTTCAGTAAACGAACTGATTTTTCTCCCAAAAAGAGATTTTCAAGTATTTGTGATTTGTCCTTTAAATACATTAGATAAGGAGAAACAGCATAATGTGAACAGACAACAGAATTAGAGATACAAGCTTAGTAGAGAGGTTTACCTCATTGACTCTTGTTAAATTCTTTTCTTTTAATCAGAAGGACTGATTGAGGTCATTTATGTTAGGTAGAATGCCTAGAGGGGGCTGGGTGGTTTCATGGCCTTGGAACCCCTGCAGATTTTATTTTTTTCTCCGTCTGGAGTTTTATTTTGTTTTTTCTGTCCACTTTGGCCATCGTAACTTACTTTTTATTCTATGTTAGTGTTCCCTGATTTTAGTTATTTATTTTGTCTTTTTTCTTTCTTCATCATGTAAAGCACTTTGAGCTACATCATTTGTATGAAAATGTGCTATATAAATAAATATTGTTGTTGTCTTAGCATGTTCTTGCTGCTGAGAAAAAAATCAATCATGGTACAAAAAAGCCTGTATATTAGAATGTTTTCAGTAAGATTACTTATGTTTCTGAGGTCACGATGTAATAGAAAATTGTAGACGGCTATAAAAAGGATCACGATGCATGACAGAACATTTTCCCCATCAATTTCAAAACTGCCTAATTCAAATGAGTTTGGCTGGGGATTGAAGTGAGGCCTGGCAGTACAGAGTCAGACTGGATGAAGCAGCAGTCCATAGCAGACAACACTCACATACACGACCATCCTCGCTCCAGCTAACCCAGCACACATCTTTAGAATATGTACCTGATGAAAGTGAGTAGGCCGTTTACACATCACAAAATAATAAAAGTGAAATGAGAAACCTCCAACAATGTCCTTTTATGTATGATTTGCATCATATTTTTTTTTTTGAATGCTCCATGCAGCAACTTGAATATTCTACATAGCTATAGAAATGTTTTCCAAGAACACTCTTGAAACATAAAAGCTTATAAAAGTGCAATTTTGGCCCTTTACTGATTGTAGATGAAGACATTGAAATCTTGATCAACTATGCATAAAATGAGTACAAGATTTAGAGGGGGAAAAGCATTTAAGGTACTCCATTGTCTTTCCTGTGTAAAGCAATGTCTTTATATTAATATCTTAATATCTTCTGGATCATTGTAATCTTATCTGTATGAAGGAAAGAGGGATTTTAAAAGTGTTACCTTGTGGCACTGCACCATTAATGTCAGTTAGTCATTTTCTAATCCACTTAGTCCTGAACAGGGCCGTGGGGGTCTGCTGGAGCCTATCCCAGCTAGCATAGGGGGCAAGGCAGGAACAAACCCTGGACAGAGCATCCACCCTTCATGTGTATTTGAAAATATTAAAGTATTAACAAACAAAATCTGTACTCTATTCGCTATATTTCTTTATTTTACTTTGGGGTGCCAGTCAAAGGTCAGATAAACATTGTTGGTTTCTTACTAATGAATCAAAAAGCTTTCCTAAAATTACTGTTGCTCTAATACTGAAACTTTTTCTTGCCAGTTTCTTAATTAGTAACCAATTACTGCTGCTGATTTAACATAATTATTTTGCCTTAATTACACTTTTTGTTTTTATGTTTTCCTTAACCATCAGCCAAACAATAAAGCAATGGAAAGCAAGCCAATAGATGACCAGCTCAAACAGTCCTGGAAGGCCATCATTTTCATTGCACCAAATTTCCTATTTAGCTATAAACGAAGCCCATTATTTAATTAAATGGCTTACTAGTGCTCTCATTCTGCCTCACCAGTCACTTCCAAAACAATTTTCTTTTTCTGAGATCAACATCAAAACGTTTTATGCACCACATGGGATCAGTATGTCCAAGATTCTCACTTTTTTCTTTTCAGATATCTGGCTTTGCATCTAATTTTTTTTGTCTGCTTTGTAAAGAAAAAATGCAACAATTAAAATGCAAAAGTGTCTAAAATGAAAACCATAGCCCTCCAGGAACAGAGTCTGACCCTCCTGCAATAGCAAATTTTTTGCTCGAGTTGTTGAGCTTTTTATGAAGGCATTACACTCAACACTGGTCCAGAATAACATTTGACATTAGAAAATCCAGAAGATAAATAACTTGCAAATATAAATATCCACAGTCTGGTTAATAGTAAATTAGCAGTATATACTGTACAGTCAATGAAAAGCTTTAAAATTTTAAGTAGCATAAAATTCATTTCCTGTAGCATAGGCACTGAGAACAAATCTTTGCTCCCACTGGCCAAGTTGTCTCTGATATACTCAGACTCTCATGCAGAGAAGGGATAGGATTAGCTGGGCCATTGCTTCACAAATTAGGATACCGGCAGCAAACATAATTCTACATCATGCAAGGTTCATTTTTATTAATTCATCAGGCTGGTGAGTCTAAAAAGGCCTATTTCAAAATGAAGTTAGTGTAATAAGCAATATAAAAAATATCAATAACACATGAATTGCATGCATGTGGAGAGCATAGCCACCTTCTTTTAACTCTTCAAACTAACTGACTTACATAACAAACAGTTGACAGACTAAGATTATCATTTTGAGGGCTCGAACAGTGAAGAATTTACAGGCAATCCGTCACAGAAATTGCAATCTGTTAAATATCTGAATCAGAATATTACATTTTTAATTAAATTCTATTTTTCCAGCTTTATTACCACACGTTGGTCAGTCTTATGATGTACTCTACCCTCACTCATGAACAAGACCTCTCAGTACTTGAATGTTTGATAATAATAATAATACATTTTATTTATATAGCGCCTTTCCCATGCTCAAGGCACTTACAAAATATAAGAAGAACGGCTAGGTATACAGTATATAGTGTTGTACAAACCAGATAAATAAGTAAAGAAGATTACAAAACAGTGAATTCAGGGAAAAAAAAAGTCTAACCGACAACCTAATTGATGGTCTCACACACACACACACAGGTTACATGAGCATCTTGACAGAGAGGTAAACTGAGAGAAGGGTGATAAAGTCAAGTAGAGCTAAAAGCCTTCCTGAACAGATGAGTTTTGAGTTGTTTTTTAAAAGAATTCATGGAGTCAGCTGACCTGATTAATTTTGGTAGGTCATTCCAGAGTCTGGGCGCTATACAGCTGAAGGCCCTGTCACCCATGGAGTGTAGATTAGCGAGGGGCACAACAAGATTGCCAGAATCAGAGGACCTTAGTGGGCGGGCAGGCACATAGTGATGGAGAAGGTCACTGATGTAGTTTGGCGCGAGGTTATTTAAGGCTTTGTAGGTTATTAGTAGGATTTTATATTCGATTCTGTAAGACACAGGGAGCCAGTGGAGACGGAACAGGATAGGTGTGATGTGCTCGCTACTGCTGGTCCATGTAAGGACTCTTGTAGCCGAGTTTTGAATAAGCTGGAGCTGTGATAGAAGATTAGAAGGGGCACCTGCCAGTAGGGAATTACAATAATCGATGCGGGATGGGTGGTGACCACTGCCACTGATTTGATGGATTAAGCAGATTTAAGAATGTGGTGTTATGTTACATTTATTTTTCATAATGTTTGTTTCAGGTGAAAGATGATGACAGAAATTGTGCCCTTGGTACTCTAACTATCCCACTGTACCGTATATTGACTGCGTCTGAAATGACACTGGACCAGAGGTTTCAGCTGGACCATTCTGGTCCCAGTAGCACAATCAAAATGAAACTTTTGCTAAGGGTAGGTCTTAGCTTTTTGTGCATGCTGCATTAAAGTTTTTTTTTTTTTTTAATCAAACTTTTATTATTTTTCAGTTCTTAATTGATATCCCATTCGCTGTTCTTTACAGATTCTAACACTAGAAGAACCTGACCCTGATTCCATCTATACAGGCCTGAATGCCTTAAAGAAAGTTCCCTTGTCCATTAAAAAGAAGAAAGTGCCAAGCAAAAGTGAGCCATCACCATCTGAGCAAAAAAAGCACGAACTTTTCATGCGACCTACCAGTGGGCTACACTATGCTTCCTCAGAAACTAACTTGGACAAAGAAAAAGTGCAGCACTCTTTTAGGACTGCTGTTGTTACAGATCCAAAGCCTGCAGGTGTAGCCACACCAGTTGCTCGCAAATCCTCAGTCTTACAGCCAAACCGTAAAACAGAAACCACCAGCATGATTTCTGACATCTCTGTTTGTTCGTCCCATTTTGATTTGATTGATGGTCAGCTTCCACTTCCTAAGTAAGTACATCTTTTGTCTACTGCTTTCATGTCTTTTGTAAGTTTCAGACCTTGCCCAGGCATTAGAATGAAACTGTCTGGTTGTATTACAACATTGTATGCATCATATACATCTCAAGCGATTCTTCTATTAGCAATATTGAAAATGACTTTGAGATGGCATACTAAAAAAGTGCAGCCATTTTAACCTGTGGGCCTACACTCCATCCTTTCACAGCATTACATGATACAGACAAGCAACATGGCCACACAATCTTACCATACATGTTTGAAATGTTGGGCTGATTGAAACCATAACTTACGTTACACATTTCATGCCAAACACTAAATGCTACAGCCAGAAATCAGCTGGGTCTAACTAAGGATTTGACTAAAGTCTTATGTTAAGCTTTATCATTGTGTCATAGTGTATTCTATATTTTAAACTATATGTTAAATTGGAATATTATGTCTATGCAGTCATATGTTGTTCTACTTTTTAATATACTAGCCCATTTCTTGAATCCTTGATATGAAATAGTGGATACATTTTGTTTGGTATTACTAGTGAGGTTGGACTAAAGGCTAGCCTGATTTATTTATTATTTTATTGTTAAAGTGTCATTAACTGTCTGTAATACTATGTAAAATTGGAGAGTTTACTTTAGAAACACGGTGTGACTGTTATGATGCAGTTTCCTCCGTGGCAAAATGATGTGAGGCCTCCAAAAACAAGCTGGGAAGCAGGCCAGAAACCTATCTGGTCTACACAGCAGAGGCGACCTTGACGTCTGCCTGGTCCCAACACAATCTGCTGGCTTTAGTTGGAGCAGACCCAAACATGAGGAGATTGTAAATATCTAAAAAAAAAAAAAAAAAAAAAATTGAAAGCCCCCACAAGGAGGAGGGTTACCATCATAAAAAAGAGCAACAGATCTTTACAAATCAAAGACTTATTACAGAAATACCAAAAATACAAAGGAAAGCTCAAAAGAACAAAATGAGGCACAATGGAGTTGCCTTGATGGTAATCCACAGTAAATAAAGTCCAAACCACAATCCAGAATCCGAATTCTTAAAAACAAAAAGCAAAAATAATCAGAAAACGGAGAATCCAAAACCAGAGACAATACTTACAGTAACTCCACTAAACACAAATGATTCCCAATCCTAGGCCTTTGCAGTCCGTTTAAATATCCTGAGGGAGGGCCCAGAAGTGGTGATGGCAGGGTGGTCTCACCCCGCACACAAAGAACATTGGAAGAGAACTACATTTAAGGAGACAAAACAGAATTACAACATCACATAAAAAAAACAACAGAAATAATATAAGAACATGAGAAATAATCATTTAAAACTAACAAAAGAAACAATAAAACATATGAGGTGAAACACAGAAATATTTATTGATGAATTACAGCATTCTAAACATTGTCACCTTCTATACGAACTTTTGTCATGTGAAGTTCTTCGTGCAAAATGCGTCTCACTGATTCCCTGTCAATACCAGCCAACTCTGAGATCGCTCGAACACCAATCTGATTTACCACTTTTTATGTTTTCATCCGTCCGAGACGAGTGTGGACGACCTGGGCGTTGAACGTCTTCCACATTTTCTTGTCATTCCTTGAAACTTTTGTGCCACTCAGAAACTTTGGTGCGAGACGAACTGTTATCACCGTACTGTTTCTGTGGCCGTTTTTTTGTTCAATTGCGCGAGAAATTTGATGTTGATTTTTTTTTTTCACCTGACATTATCACAGCAACTCGTGTAGCGATTGTTGTGCAAATACTGACTGAGCTATTCACAGGATATACTGAGTCGGTCAATGGTTTGAGGGGGCGTGTAGGAGGGGATATAGTTCTATAATTCACGTCCGGCCGACCTCCAGATGGTTTTCCAGGAAAGCCCCAAGTGCAGTGCGGTTATTTTTGTGTCTCACCTCCTATAACTGCAACATGACAATAGACAACCACACAGTATGGCAGCCAAAGCTGCTGAAAAGAGAGCCAAATGGAGCTGCAGCCGCATCTGTGGGGTTACTTGCAGAATGACATTAAAAGGCAGTTATTCTACAGTAGAGATAATCATTGCATAATAGTATAATATTATAATATAACTGCATAATAGGTGTACTTCAAAATGTAAAATACACCCTGACACAGCATCAAAACTGTCTTCCTATCATTGATATACTCTTAACATTAGCTGGTTTAAGCAAATAACTGCATTACGAATGAGAATTAACTTATTAATATAAAAAACTAGATGAAGAAATGGTACAATGAAAGCAGACGGGCAGTTCATACTGAAAGCTTTATTTTATTGTATTTAAGCAAGTTTCCACTAGAAGAAAAAAATAAAAACAAATAAAATGATTGAAAAAATGGTTTAAAGTTTAAATTGCTAATATAGTATTTGCAGTGTATATTCTTGAAGCATAACACAATGCATGAAAAATGATTTCTTGTTATGGAAAACTACAAAGAGTAAATTTCTGAATTGGGGCAGTTTTTGTTTTTGTTCAGTCTGACTTTAAGAATTGTTGGGTTAAATTCTGAAAATATCTTTGCAACACATGTGATTTGTGCGTTGTTAAAATATGACCTTCTGGTGCCACGTCCTCCTGAAAGTTCAGATTTAATCATTAAATTTTGCATTTTCAGTGGAACAAGTAGTGATGGAGTCAGTTTGGGACAGATTAACGTATCTGTACACTACACGTCTGTGAGACACCACCTGATTGTTCACGTCAATGAGTGCAGGTAAAGGCTCAGACTGTTTTGTTAAATATAAACTGACACGGTTTCTGACTTAGCTGTGTTTTTGTCCCCAGTCATTCAAAGAAATCGTGCCTTCTGCTTTATATAGTCCTTGAATTTTGTTATAGCTGGACTTATAATTAGGATGTTTTTAAATTAGGGTGGTGTAAAATCCATTAAGTCACATATAGGGGTTGAAGTATTTTTAAAAAGGGCTCTCGTCTAATATTTGGGGAAAAGTGTGTATGGATTTGAAGAGAGAATATGGGATTATACATAATATGAAATGAAAAAGATCATTATATTTTGTATATATTTTGTTTTGTTTTTGATGATGGGAATGACCAAGAACTTTGAATGTGAATGCTTTTGTATTTTGTACATAAATTAAAATTTATTTAAAAAAAAAAAATTAACCTTGGTTATGTCTGTGCACAAATCACACCATAATAAAAAAAGACATAGCAACACTAGAGAAAGTCCAAAGAAGGGCAACTAGGCTGATTAAAGGACCGAGAGGTATGAAATATGGGGAGAGCTTGAAAGAATTGAGATTAAGAGGTGACATGATTGAAGTGTTAACAATTATGAACTGAATTAGTACAGTGGATGCCAGCTGTCACTTTAAAATAAATTCTGCAGCAAGAACACGGTTGGAAACTAATGAAAGGTAAATTTCGCACAAATGTTTAAATATTTTTCTTCACGCAAAGAACCACCAACACATGGAATAAATAACCAAGCAGCGTGGTAGACAGCAGAACGCTAGGGACCTTCAAAACTCAAATTGATGTTTCTGGTGGCTCCAGGTGAATAGGAAGGACGAGCTTGTGGAACTGAGTGAGCTGTTCTCATCCCAGTTTTTCTAATGTTCAAAACCTGGGGGTTGGTGGCAGAATTGGCACTCCAGCCACCATAACAAACCTCACACTGGTCTCATTCCATCTGAACCATGGCTGCACTCGGTCCTAATCTGGGATCCTGAGATGGTTTGTCATGTGGTGGGTGCAGCAATGCTCTGTACCAGCGTGTGCTCCTTACACATCTCTCTATCTCTCTCTCTCTCTAATGATGTCATATTCATTTTGCTTATAATGCCAGGTTTTCAAGAAAGCTTGTTACAATTATCAATAGCCACACATATTTGGAAATTACAGGTTTAGAAAATAACTGTCGCCCAACATGTTTTAGATATCAACCCAAGTGCCTGGATTGAAAAGAGAGGGGCCAAGTTTGGGTTTCAGATTTGGCAATTTTATATTGAAGAAAGTTGCTGAACTAAGTTTTTCCAAGCTCAGTTTGGTTAAGTCCAAACTCTGAAACCTGTGTGCTTCAAAATGACTGTCTGATCTTCTGCTGATTGAGAAAGATATCACTTATACTTAATGATATTGATGAAGTCATTATAATCTGTCAAAGCTTAGAATGCAGAAAAGATTTTGTTATAAACCCAGTTAGCCAACACACAAGAGTAAAGTAATTATAACTTGATAGAAGTAAGTATTCATTTGTAATTGATAATTTTTGAGTAGCTACCCCAACTCAGAATATGACCCCCCGCATACAGTGGGGTTTTTGCTAAGCTGCTAAAATTTCAATAGTTAGACAGCAAGTTCATAATTTCAAAATCAATTCAAACTTTAGACAAGAGCATAGAGCAACCCACCTGAGCAGTTTGTCCGCTGGAGGTTTTTATAAAATTATCTCTGTAATTAATGCTAACAGGAATGAATTATTTACATTAAGATATGTCTCTCTTATTTAGAATTAAGAGCACTATTTATAAAAATGAATGCTTTACTTAGCTATAAATTAAGGGCAGTTTATTTTTGGCTGCTTGAAAAGAGAAGAGAAATGGTGGGAAAGGACATGGATATTTTAATGGAGTCTTGCCTGTAGCATACTAATTTTTGTCATTAGTTTATGAGGTTTTGTTCCAATCCAGATCTTTTACCCTTTTGTGCCAAGAACCATAGAGAAGAATATTATACACTGCTGCACAGTATAGCATGTCAAAGGCTTGGCAGTATTAAACAAACGAAACATAAAAACCTTTACTGTCTTTATACATAATACTGTACCGTGGCTGTTTGATCGTCTGTCCAGGATTTAAAATCACCTGTAGCTCGCAAACCGTTTGACTTATTGACCTGACATTCGGTACACATACACTACGTGATGTCTGCTGTCTGCTTTGGGGGTGATGATTGACCTCCAAGGTTATTCCTCATTTTATTTTATTTTATTGTAGAATTAACTCTCGACAGCGGGCAGCAGGGCGGCCGTGCGGCACATGTGTATGGGCTCCGTTCTCATCACTTCTCCTACCTCTTCATATCTTAAATCATTCTTGAGGCAGATTGAAGGCTTAAGTGCCAGTTTAAGTGAAAAATTAAAGAAAATGTACCAAGTAATTGCAACACAAACACTGATTTAATCAGTTTTAACGTGAAAAGATGCCAACGAAAGAAGAGAAGCAGTGAGCCGCTAGGGTGGAGAAAAGAAGAGCTGCTCAGGAAGCAGCAAGCGCATCAACCTCTGAGCAAACGAATGCTAAACAGAGACAGAGAAAGAGGATGAAAACTAGAAATGCTCAAGTCCTGTATATTCGTGCAGTGCACCGTTACTGGTCTTTAAATATTTCACTTTTGCTTTATTTTACTACACACTGTAACAAACAACAGTGTAGACACAATATTTAGTTGCATTTGTCTAAAAGAGTTACACAAAATTGTATTTTAGAAAAGAAGTTTGAATAATGAGAACAACACGAACAAAGCAAACAGAAAACTGCTTCTCTTTTGGTTTAAAACTGTTAGTTAATACTTTTACATTTCACATTGGTAAATCACCTTAGCATTTGTTTTTTTGCATGGAAAACATTCAAATCTGTGAACTGCTGTTTCTCTTTCCCTAGGAACTTAATCCCTAGCTCTCAAAGTGGATCTGATCCATATGTTCGCATCTACTTGCTTCCAGACCGCAGCTGGGCCAACCGAAAAAGGACCTCTGTGAAAAAAAAGACCCTCGATCCCGTGTTTAATGAGAAGTAAGCACGCTGAACAGTGAGGCGACCGTAGTTACGAGATTTGTTGTTTGAGATGTTGCCTCACGGCTCTGACGTCCTGGGTTGAACTTTGCCACTGAGTTGCATGTTAATGTCATTTTGTCCCACATGCCAGAGTTATGCAGTTTAAGTTATTTGCCAACTTTTTATTGACCTGGCATGCATGTGACCCAGCGTTGTGCAGCCCTCCAGATGAATAAGTTGGTACCTAAAACAGCCAGTTCCAGGTTTCACAAGTTTATTTGTTTTAATGGAGCTTGTGTTATTTATCTTGCTGAATCAACAGAAGCAAAGTCAACCTTGTCAAATAATACCTTCTGAAATCTGCCCTTTCTTCTTCCTCAAAACAAATCTTTTACAAATTGGTATACTGTATTATGCTTTATTGAAGATTTGACAAGTTGCTATTTATTTACAGCTTGTTACTAAGTTTCAAATAACTTTGTTTTTTATTTATACACAAAATGGCTGCAGTTTCTTTTACTTAAGAGTCCACAGTTATGATTGTAAAGTGACTTTCACATTCATTTAAAGCAGCAAATTAACAATTTTCTCTTGAACTGTTCTCAGGTTCGAGTTCCCAGTCTCACAAGACGAAGTGAAAAAGAGAAAGTTGGAAATTGCTGTTAAAAACAACCGATCTTTCACTTCTCATGAACGAAAGGAACTTGGCAAGGTAATCTGGTCTATCATTGTGTCCGACTAATAATACAATAAAGGTCGTCAGAAAATATTGAAGTGAAGATAAAGGCCCTGATGTTCACTGGCAAACTTAAGACAGGCCTGTATATGTGCCATCTTCAGCAGGGGGACCTTGCGGGCGCTGCAAGGTTTCAATCCTGTATGGTGTAGTGTGTTCCCAACTGCCTTCAGATCATGTAGTTTTGGGTTGATAACTCGCCTTTCTCATGAACTTTCTCATCCCATGAGGCAAGATCTTGCACGGAGCTCCAGACCGAAGGCAATTGATGGTCATTTTATATTTCTTCTACTTTTGAATTATTGGACCAACAGCTGTCACCTTCTCACCAAGCTTGTTGCTGATGGTCTTGTAGCCCATTCTAGCCTTGCGCAGGTCTACAGTCTTGTCCCTGATGTCCTTTGACTGCTCTTTGGTCGGTCTTGCCCACGGTGGTGGAGAGGCTGGAATGGAAGAAATTGATTCTGTGGACAGGTGTGCTTCATCCACATAACGAGTTGAGATCAGGAGTATCTGTAATTGATTGATTGATTGTAATCTGTGTTCCGCATGGGCATACAGTCAATCTGTGGGAGCCAGAATTCTGGCTGGGTTTTAGGCGGTCAAATACGTATTTCTCTCAATGACATGCAAATCAGTTTATAACTTTTATGTAATGGGTTTTTTCTGGATTTTGGTTGATAGTCCATCTCTCTCTCTCTCTTTCTCTCTCTCTCCATTAAAATGAAACTACCGTTAAAATCAGAGACGTTCATTTCTTTGTAAGTGAGCAAACTTACAAATTCAGCAGGGGGATCAAATACTTATTTCCCCCACTGTATATAATATTTGATTTTATTATTTTCATTCATGTCTTGTGCTTTATTCATGCCTACTATCTATGGAAAGCACTTTGAGGTTGTGGTGGGAGGCAGGAGCTGCTAAGGAGGTGACGGCCATGAAGTGCAGCCACTTCCATCTAAAGGAGAACTGCAGGCAGCTTAATGAGGTGCACTCGGGACCAAAGACCTCTGCAGTGAACTCGCACAAGCCTGCCACTGCTTGATAGTCTGTGAAGTCATAAGGCCGTTTCAATCAGATTATAACTGCAGATTTGGAGGTTGTTTGGGAAGCTGTGTATGAAACTTAAGAGGCATTCAAATGATAACTGCCGTAATTTGATAAGTAATTTCAGTAGTTCACAGGAAAACTGGGGAGAGTAAAAGTAAAGCACGTGCAGTAGTTGGAGCTGAACAAAGGTGGTTGGCTCCTCTTAATATAAAAGGAGTTGTGTATCTTGTATATTGTATCCAAACAATATCAAATACTACAGCTGTGTTTAAAATATCATTCAAATTTAACAGTTTGTTTAATACTTTATATTGTCCTTTAGGTGGAGATTGATCTTTCCAAAGAAGACTTAATTAAAGGATTCACACAGTGGTCAGTATTGGTTTTGTTCTAACTGTTCACTTTCTGAACCTGCTTCTTCTAATTCACAGTTGCTTCAAGTCCAGAGCCACCCTGGCAGCAAATGCTAGGAAGCATCCGGTGTACCTCAGTACCTCATTCACACACCCACAATCCGCCATTCTAGGCCACCTTATACACATATGTAGGTCTATGAAATTTGTACTTTGTAGCTACGCCTGTACTTGTGATTTTATTACTTTAACAATAAACTCCTTTATGTGATGTCTGTCTGATTTTGTTGAGCCCTGCATTAATCGAGTGTGGGTTTATATGCCAGTACATCGAGACCCAAAATTTGTGTCCAGCTGCCTTAAAAACTTGATTTTGATCTTGTGGCATGTCACACTTTTAATGATTGGTGTTACATAATAAAGATACTGCATAGAATATACTGTGGGGCGGCCTTTAATTAATCTCATTTTCTTCTGGTGGAGCACATTTAGAGTTTGCCTCTCTCTTTCAGGTATTGTACAGTATATACATATTTAATACAAGTCACAGCCTTCGTCCACACACAACTTTGAATCACAGGCGCTAACAGAGACGTCTTACGCACAATTAAAAGCTTTGCTGACAACCACGAGACTGCCAGTATTGACTAATGGCGTGATTTGTTTCTTTATTGGTGAAAGAGCAAAAGCCGCTCTGCGAGTGTTGCCATATTAGCAGATCTGGTGTGAGTTTTATTATCTTCTTCTAGATGTTTCTGTAAACAGTCACATCTCTTTCATACATTGTTTTGCCATTACAGCCTGTAGATCAGGTGAAGTAGCCCAGTTTTAGAAATGAAAAAAGGCAAAGCCCCCAAAGCAGCAGACATGAACTCCTTGAGTGAAGCACTGCAGAGCCAAATAAGCTGGCAGCACCTGGCATGACTTCTTGTTGGAGGGGATGTCTGATCTTGTTGCCTTGAAGATGTCAGGTTACACGACAAGGAGTCACAGGGGATGACAAGTTAAAAAAATGATCAAAAACTAGTAATTACAAAGATTAAAAACAGAGGGAACACATTCTGTAAAGGGCTACTGCCCACACCGTGCCCAAAACTGTACATTCAGTGTAATCGAATCTGTAACAGCAGCAAAACAGGGGGGAGTAGGGGGCCTGCAAGGCACTATATGTGGCCGCATTATTCAACACTGTACAGTGACCTATTCAATTATTGCATTTTCTGTCTGAAAGGACTCTTTTTCCATTTCTGCCTCTTCAATGTCCTTCATCTGGGTGAGGTCTGTGCTGGCGATAAGCTAACAGACTCCGCAGAGTTAATCTGACTTCCTTTGCCAACGTCTGTAGGGGGAATTCCTAGGTGTTGCCATGTCAGAAACCACCACAACTGGCTCATCTTGATCCAGTGCACCAAAGGCCGCATGTTGACATTCCTCCTGTATTGACGAGCCCCTCACCCAGTTAGGCTCCTGCATTCGTTTATCTCTTCTTTTCAATTCCCACATAGGGTGTGGTGAAGGTGGAGTAACAGAATGACTTGGTGGGCATATCAGGAGCTTTATCAGAGGACTTGACTCTCCTGTAGCACAACACCCAGCAGCCTTATCTCTTTGTTGGGGTATAATAGAATGCATTAGAGCTGGTGTTCTTGTGATTGAGCTAAACTTCGTAATTCTCCTGATCTTTTTGGTAGCCTCCTTGGGTATGGGTAGAGTGTTAGCCAGACAGTGAAGAAGCTCGGCCTTTTATTTAGTCTCATAATATTAACTTAAGCTGCTCCTCTACTGCACCAAGAGTGAAGGTCCAGGGCAGACAGAAGCTTGAAAGACTCACTAAAACACCCCTCCACCCCCACATTAAACGTTTCAACATGTTTTGTATTATGTAAAGTTTTTAAACAACAATTCCTGTTTTCCAGGTATGAACTCTCTTTGAATGGACTGTAGAGCATACAATGGAAAGAGATATTTGGACTCGGGAGCCTCAAGCAACCTTGGCTTCAATGACCAGCTGACGTCCTGTGGCATCGCTGCCTTCGATATGAAAAACAAACAGAACGGTTTCAGAATCTCCCAATGGTACATCAATATGAATGCCAATGTAAAGTTTCGAATGCCTCGGAGCTGCAGGCACAGAGCCATCCTACTGTATGCACACGTGCGGCTGGTTTATCAGTTGAGCAGAACGACGACTACGGGCACTAGAACTTGAACATTTTGCACATCACTATCTCTTGTGCTCTGCATTAAACTGGGCATTTCCGGAACTTTTAAATTTAATACAAAGAAAAAGTATCTGTCAGTTCCACAGCTTGTAGATATTATTTAAAACTCTTAAACCTGAGCAAAATGAATGTGCAGGCATAAAGTGGAATTTGTCTTTTATATAAATATATTTTTTTAAAACAATGCCTCCACTGTATCTCTGCATGTATGAAATCTGGTGCCTAAACTATTCTAGATATTCAGAAAGGTACGGATATAAAATTAATTGTTTATGCTAATTTATTTAACAAAAGTAAACCTGCCAAGATCAAGACACAGGAAAATCTACAAACAGCCATTCATAAGCACAGCAGGAGACGGACATCAAATCAAATAAAGAGGAAGCAGCGCTCTGATCTATACATTTGTATGGAACTTTTTTCAAATTTTTCCTGTATAAAGAATATTACTAATTTTCTAACTGTATATAAACTGAATGTATCTGAAATGTCATAATATATTATTTTAAAAATAAATGTATAAAAAGGATTCCAATTCTCCACAATTTAATAAAATACTTCATAACTTTTGTTAGATATTTCCATCTTAATTTATGTAATGGTTTAAAAAAAATGCTTAAATTAAAACAAAAATACATTGTTCTATTAAAATGAATTCTTTTCATTTAAAATAGCGGATTGCCACTTTTAGGACTTTGTGTACAATCAAAGTTAATGTGACATACCTGTATGTGATGAGGCTGCAGCCAGCGGTCCAGCAGCATGGTGGCCCCCCTTTTACCGCTGTGAGTGTTTAGGTCTCTTTGGCCCAAATGAACGCCCGCTTCTTCTGTCATCACTCCTCCTCCTCCTCCGTCTGGACTTGCTAGCTGGGATTCCTTAAACTTGACAGGTGATATTTCACTGCACTGGCTACAAGAATGTAAGATTTTAACATTTACTCTTTCAGTTCATGCTGGTAACGCTCAGTCTCTGTTCTAACGTGTTCCACTGTCTTTTGCAGCAAAAACAAAGCAATGCCTGAACACGCCGATGGGACACTTGCTGTGTGAGAACAGCCTTTTGGGCAGAAGAGGCCTTCCTTTGAACCAGCATGTTAACCGTGTGCTACTGGAGTGGATTCCCGGGGTAGTACTAACGTGGTGAGCTTTAAATAATTCAACATGCGACAACTGAATGTTTTTTTGTATGTAAACAACGGAAAAGTCAACATTAGAATATGCGGTTCGGTCCACACCTCTAATATTCCTTTTTTTTTTTTTAAAGAAATTGACCCGTTTCATCTTATTGTATCAGTAGTTCATATATTGCAAAGTTGTTCAAATAACAAGTAAGGTTTCCACGGAGGCAGTTTATAAAGTGATGTGGCCGTGGGGTTAACACTGGCGATGCCCCACCTTGGCATCGTCTCTTTACTGGCTGGCGTGTCCTCCTCTGGTCAATCTGGCCTGCTTCAATGTCACAAAGATGTGCAGATTATTCTGGTTATGTTATGTTGTTTTAGCCACTCTAAGCAGACCCTCTATGAGAAAATGTGCCATGCTGTGTCTTGCAACCCATTCATGGCCGCTTTCTGCCTTTCTCTGCATTTTACCCCAATGGAAGGCCATAACTAGATCTGGAATTTCAGGGCTTTTTAAAATTCTCAGATTAATCCTTTAGCAGTACAGTAATCCCTCCTCCATCGCGGGGGTTGCGTTCCAGAGCCACCCGCGAAGTAAGAAAATCTGCGAAGTAGAAACCATATCTTTATATGGTTATTTTTATACTGTCATGCTTGGGTCACAGATTTGCGCAGAAACACAGGAGGTTGTAGAGAGACAGGAACGTTATTCAAACACTGCAAACAAACATTTGTCTCTTTTTCAAAAGTTTAAACTGTGCTCCATGACAAGACAGAGATGACAGTTCTGTCTCACAATTAAAAGAATGCAAACATATCTTCCTCTTCAAAGGAGTGCGTGTCAGGAGCACAGAATGTCACATAGATAGAGAAAACAATCTCTAGCAAACAAATCAATAGGGCTGTTTGGCTTTTAAGTATGCGAAGCACCGCGGCACAAAGCTGTTGAAGGCGGCAGCTCACACCCCCTCCGTCAGGAGCAGGGAGAGAGAGAGAGAGACAGAGAAAAACAGTCAAAAATCAATACGTGCCCTTCAAGCTTTTAAGTATGCGAAGCACCGTGCAGCATGTCGCTTCACGAAGCAGCTGCACAGAAGGTAGCAACGTGAAGATAATCTTTCAGCATTTTTAGACGAGCGTCCGTATCGTCTAGGTGTGCGAACAGCCCCCCTGCTTACACCCCCTCCGTCAGGATCAGAGAAAGTCAGCGCAAGAGAGAGAGAAAAGTAAGTTGGGTAGCTTCTCAGCCATCTGCCAATAGCGTCCCTTGTATGAAATCAACTGGGCAAACTAACTGAGGAAGCATGTACCAGAAATTAAAAGACCCATTGTCCTCAGAAATCCGCGAACCAGCAAAAAATCCGCGATATATATTTAAATATGCTTACATATAAAATCCGCGATAGAGTGAAGCCGCGAAAGGCGAAGCGCGATATAGCGAGCGATTACTGTATTCCCAAACATAACTGTATAGTTTGTTAAAGATGACCATAATCTTGAAGGTATACATTCAAACATAAACCTGTATTTTTTAATATATATTCACATCCATTTTAAAACATTAATTTTGCAGACAAGTGTACGTACAGGTTGGCAGCTGTGTGCCAGTAATTAGGATGTACCTTTACATATCTTAACTACTAGACAGCAGCTTTGAATTCAGCAAAGTGGCAAATTTGGGACAAATGGTTGTGTGTAAATGGGGGAAAAAAAAAATACTACTGCTACTACTAACCATCCATCCATTATCCAACCCGCTATATACTAACTACAGGATCATGGGGGTCTGCTGGAGCCAATCCCAGCCAACACAGGGCGCAAGGCAGGAAACACACCCTGGGCAGGGCACCAGCGCACCGCAGACTACTACTACTACTACTAATAATAATAATAAAATATTGAAACTGTGAGAGTAATGTATGATTCCAAAAGGCCTCCATTAGGAGTAATGGAATTCTAGTCCTGGTAAAGGAAAGATTTATGTATGCATGCAATAGTTAAATAAGAAAACCATTGTTAATCAAAAGCTTACGACCTGATGCATTCTGGAAATTCACAAAAAAAAAAAAAAAAAAATCAGGTAGTGACCACCTTGGCAAAGTGGCCTGTCGTCATGTGTTTTTATAACCACAAAGTGAGCACAAAACCAAGTGACATGGCGGCAAGAAAAACAACAGCAGCAACCTCTTCCAAGTGTCAAGCAAATTGCAGAGGCTGAATACATGCTGCAGAACACCAGAACATGAAGAATAAGAGCAGAGCCATCAGCTGAGCATCAAGTGTGGAATAAAGAATGCAAGAATGACAAAAATAAAAATGCTTGCCAACTATCAGTTTTTTTTTTTTTTTTACTGTTATTTGTATCTAGCCTTTGGTGGGGTCACACTAACCCTTCTCATAAAAATGCCAAGACAATGAACCACACTGACAAGCAAGAAGCAATCATGGATACAGACCAATTGAGCAGCAGGCAAAAGTGATGGCTCATTGTCTTGCCAGGATACACAGTGCAAGATTTTTGATTTTGACTTTGTATACTATGTTAATCCCCGAGTGGTAACTGTCTTTTCGCATGACCTTTCGAGATCAGAGTGCAGGGGTCACAGCCATTGTACTGTGCCACTGGAGCAATTTTTCAGGTTAAGAGTCTTGCTCAAGGGCCCAGCAGAGTAGGATCCCCTTTGGCAGTAACGAACCAGCAACCTTCCAGATACCAGTGCAGATCAGCAGCCCTGAGACAGAATTGCACAGCAACAATCGAAAAGATCATCAATTAGTTGAAACTGGTGACCCTATGAAAGCATTGCTTTTACAGGCTTAAATCAATCTTTTTTTTTGAAGACCACTACTTAGCAAAGTCACATCAGCAATGTGATCAATGTCAAGCTGTATTTTTTCCCCCATATTCAAAACAAAATAATATCCTTCCAAAAACAGAAAAGATCCATTTGCACTAGAGGTGCCAGCAGAGGTAATAAAATACATTATCACTTCTAGAGGAACTGAAAGAAGTAGCTATTTAGAAAACATAAAAGTATCAAGCGCTCTTCATCTTTTACTTTGGGCCTGTGGCTCTCTCTGCGTGTTTCATTAGCTTTTCTGTATTCCATTTTGTAAACACACAGTTGCATGTCTAACGTTTGGGTCATTTTGTCAGCATTTGGTTCACGTTAACATTTCTGTTGAGGCCCATTTAGGCAGCCCTACCTCAAGTCTTTACAGTGCATTTTAAGAGGATGTGTAATCAGCAAAGACTCTGAAATTAAAGCATGTGTTCAACAGGAAGATGTGGATGGCAGCTATTTAAAATGTGATTTTTATATGCGCTTAGATAAAGTTGAGTCTGTAACAAATTTACTTTGACTCTGACACAGTACCATGAAAGATAGTATCTTACCAAAATACATATTAGAATTGAAATGAAAGACACAAGTGAAAATAATAAAAAAAAAAAAATGTATTTAGTCAATTTATTTAAAAAAATAGTTTTTGTTGCAGGGTTTGAGTTGATTACAAATATTACAAGAAAAAAAAATCTTCAGTTTTTATTCTGTTAGGCGCTTTAGGGACATAACTGTTGGCAGAATATCATCCAGGTGATGAACTCCTGCAAAAGGGAAAAAGGTTCATATCCTTAATTATTAAAGACTTAATAAGCCATCTCTTTTGTAATACCTTAAAGGCAACAAACACATTTATACTATTAAACACCATTCAATAACAATTATTATTATTTTTTTACCTAGTACATGTAGTAGTTCTTGGATTAGGTCATGAAATGCAGGAAAAAATTCTTCATGTTCTTGTAACTTTCTGATAATACTGAAACATAATTTGGTATCAAATAAATAAAGAGCATACATCAAGCAGGGCCGAATTACACTCCACCTAAAGCGCCAGGAGAGTCGTTTCCATACCTCTCGATGTCCAGCGTGCCCAGAAGTTGATGTACTTGATGCACAGTTCTGTCGCTGAGTAAGCAGCACAGCTTCTCCACTAAATGAACCAACGTGCTTGGAGAAGCAGAATCATCTGTGTGAGAAACCGTTTATAAGCATCCAGACACTGGTGGGCCAGAATTCATTGATTAAAAAAAAAACAAACGTCACATAATACACAAACACAAGCTACACGTGGACTAATGAAGTAAAAATTTGAGAAAAGTTAGATTTGCAAATAAAGAAGCCCATTATTTTGAAATTGCATAGTAGCTTTAAAAAATAACTTTTACAACTTCATTCAACGTAGCTGATTTTAATGTGTGACCTGCTGGTGCTGCTTCACAGATCCAATTTCCTGCATTCGAATTCCAGATCTGCTCATTTTCTGTATGCAGCTCGCACCTTCTCTGGATTGGTTTTCCTCTTTGGGTTGGCTTGTGTGCATTTGTGTCCTGCGTCCAAAGGTGCCAGGATAGGCTCTGATCTGTCTGTGTGGCTTTTGGATGTTCTACTCATGTCTGCTTTGTTGAATTTTCCTCCAACAGTAAAAGCCCATCCATCGTTTGATCTTTTATGTGCCAGTGTGGGTGTATGGCTCTTGCTACTAGCAGGTTAGCCTCCAGCTCCCATGACTTGGGTTCAGAAGATGGATAAATGATCAGAAATGAAGGCACCCCACAGGTCCAGGATTTGGTCACATGCATGTCAGCGTTAATTTTATTGATAAAAACTAAAATGAAAAATGCACAGACATTTTTTTTTCTGTGACAAAAACTGAACAAAAACTAATAAAAAATGCGCCACTAATGATGAAAACTAAGACAAATACTTTTAAAATCGTAGTTGACAAAAACTAAAGTATATATTCGGTCTTGAAACCCAACAAATCGTTCATAAAATCAGACCCTGACTTATACGCCCGTTTTTTGCCTCCTGCAATCTCGCACCAGTTTCTCAGACACATCGAATTTTGTTGCAGTAGCGCAGTTACCAATTTCTTTTGCCACTTCAACAACTTTTAATTTAAAACCAGCTTCATATTTTCTTCTGATCGAACGCTCCATCGTAGATAAGGGATGCTTTTACAATAAAGGTGTATGAGGGTGTGAGATACAAAAAACACAGAACGGTGCAAACGTTGCTTCGGAATATTTCGGGTATTACTGTGTGGTCACGTAGGCATAATACATAAAAAAAAAAAAAAAAGGCACCGTGGTTACTCTCTCAGGTGGGCGTTAGCATATCATAATCTCTTTGGACCAATAGCGTGAGTTTTCTGCATTCCGACTTATACGACCAACATTATAAAATACCAGAAATTATAGGATAAACTCAAGTCTTGACTTAGCTGCAGAAGAACTTAAACGCAAGTATATACGGTAAACAAAACTAAAAATGTTACAAACAGACAACTGAACAATGAACGATGTGAAGCTTTTTGCAAATCTCTGTCGAACATGACACAGTCCCCCAACAAATACTAAGCATGAATACAGTAGTTCAGTTTTAAAAACTTGTATGCACACTTGTAATTGGATAACACTAGTTTGGGAGTCATCAGGAAATCCTCACATCAGCCAGAATCTCACTCCACTATGTTGGCCAATGCGATTTTCGGGCGAAAAAAAGCAGTCAGACATATGGACCAACTTTAATTACAACGCTGACAAAAATAAATTCCTGTGTAAGCCATGTAGAATGAAGCTTACAGGAAAGAACACAAACCCAAAGAGGGGTCTAGTGGCACGCCATCCTGAGGTTCATGCCAAGGTATGTAATGTTATCAAGGTGGCGACTTGCCAGACACCAATACCTCTCGGACACCTCTGGCTCTCATTCACCCTTCTAATACTAATGTGTCAAGTGCGTTGGTTCATTTTAGGTGTGCTGCTAGTTGGGATGTTACATCGAGAGTAAGGTCGGTACTGCACTCTTGCGTGTCCTCAAATATTCAAATCACTTTGGATGGCACAATAATATGCAATAAAAATTGTGAGTAAAAACTACACATGAAAAAGGCTGGACATTGGTGATGATACAGCACCGCATCAACACGTCGAAAAGAAAAACAGCATGTCTGGCAATGCCGTGTGTTCGAGAATTTCAGCGTGTGAAAATTCTTTTTGGGTGTGCGTGTGTGTGGAAGCCAACACACATTCACACATATGCTTTTCTTATTGCCAGTTGTATCTCTTTACAATTTACTTAAGAAACAAATCTGTGCAGCTTTGAGAGCTCAATCAGATGTGAGTTGTAACTGTTTATCTTGGGGTGTCACGCATTTGTTACAGCGGTTGAAATGACGGGGGGTTATTAATCACTTTTAATACATCGTCCTACACAGTCCTGATAAAGGAGCGGAAGCTTCACATTCGTTCCTTGATTGTAATGTTCACATCTACACGTTCATCCACACATCCATCCATTTTGTAAGTGGTGGATACAGTTCAGGGATGTGGGTGAGACCACCTCGCATGCATCCATGTACACATACGTTCACAGTGGTGGTGACAACAACGGTCGTAGCAATTCGACATCAAGACCAGTTTCAAGCGAATTTTTAAGTGGCTATTTGGCTTGTCTACATCACAGATTAAATTCAGCACCTCCATTTGTTAATACTTACTTAAAATGTATTTAGGATTTCATATCCCAATTAATATGATATGCACATGTACAGTACGGCAAAACAGCATTGCTTCACCGCTGAATACGAATATGCAAACACTAAATTTGTGTTATTCGTTTGGTTGTTCAAGGCAAACTAATGTTTATTAGCATAACCCCATAAATGTGAAAAATGTAGTAAAAGTTATATACGTTTATTTTGGTAAAATCTTATGGCAGCATAACGAAGATGTGTTGATGGCCAGAAAACTGTGATGACAGACTGGAGCTGCCATTATCTGACCAAGAGCTTTTAGAGTAAATCCTTTCTACACCTACTTTTATGTTCAGTAATCACTACATGTGGCTGGGCTCTGGTTAGCATAATAGTTTAGAGGTACAGTAGATTCAGAGGTGAAACAAGATATCCATCCAATTTTGACTGTTTGACTAATTTACTTTTTTACTTTTAGTTGACTAAAACTGATTTACTTTCTCTCAACTAAAATTTTCCTTTTTTCGACCCAAATCTAACAATATTTAAATGACTAAAATGTGACTAAAACTAAAATGCAACTTTAGTTAGAAGACTAAGACTACAACTAAATCAAAATGTACTGTTAAAATTAACACTGATGCATGTTCTTCCCGTCTGTGCAGATTTAGTTTGGGTAACCAAGTTTCCTCCATCATCCCAAAACAAGTGTGTGTTGGGTTATCTGGCGACTCATTTGTTTGTTATGGGCTATAAAAGGTCTTAAGCCCTACCCACTGTTGGCCCCAATGAACTATTAATGGAAAAAAGTGGCTGTGTATACAGAAGATCAACTATAAATGACAGCAGTGCTTTCTCACTATATAATAATAATAATAATAATAAGCTATAGAAAATGTCTTAGTACAGTTATATAAAGCTGGCAAGCTGCATAAAACACACACACACACACACACACACCTGGGTCTTGCATACTGCTGTCAAAGTCTTGGTGCTTTTAACCTGTTCAGCAGTCCTGTCAAGTGGCCAAGATGAAGGTTTAATGGTATCCTTACCCAAGTCAAAAAACTGTCGTAGATTTCTCATTGTATTTGTCATTTCTCCCAGCTTTGTGTACACTTCATTCATTCTGGGATAAACACCGCTGATAGATTTCACATCAAACAATTTCTGAAAATGGGAAACAATTGCTAGAAGAGTTGGTTGAGAAGGCTTTCCAATGACCTGTAAAGACATTTTTGGAAATACGAGTTTTACGTGATTGGACATACTGTGGAACTACAAAGGGAATATATATATATATATATATATATATATATATATATATATATTACAGTGCATCCGGAAAGTATTCACAGCACATCACTTTTTCCACAATTTGTTATGTTACAGCCTTATTCCAAAAATGGATTAAATTAATTTTTTTCCTCAGAATTCTACACACAACACCCCATAATGGCAACATGAAAAAAGTTTACTTGAGGTTTTTGCAAATTTATTAAAAATAAAAAAAACTGTGAAAAATCACATGTACATAAGTATTCACAGCCTTTGCTCAATACTTTGTCGATGCACCTTTGGCAGCAATTACAGCCTCAAGTCTTTTTGAATATGATGCCACAAGCTTGGCACACCTATCCTTGGCCAGTTTCGCCCATTCCTCTTTGCAGCACCTCTCAAGCTCCTTCAGGTTGGATGGGAAGTGTCGGTGCACAGCCATTTTAAGATCTCTCCAGAGATGTTCAATCGGATTCAAGTCTGGGCTCTGGCTGGGCCACTCAAGGACATTCACAGAGTTGTCCTGAAGCCACTCCTTTGATATCTTGGCTGTGTGCTTAGGGTCGTTGTCCTGCTGAAAGATGAACTGTCGCTCCAGTCTGAGGTCAAGAGCGCTCTGGAGCAGGTTTTCGTCCAGGATGTCTCTGTACATTGCTGCAGTCATCTTTCCCTTTATCCTGACTAGTCTCCCAGTTCCTGCCGCTGAAAAACATCCCCACAGCATGATGCTGCCATCACCATGCTTCACTGTAGGGATGGTGCCAGGTTTCCTCCAAACGTGACGCCTGGCATTCACACCAAAGAGTTAAATCTTTGTCTCATCAGACCAGAGAATTTTATTTCTCATGGTCTGAGAGTCCTTCAGGTGCTTTTTGGCAAACTCCAGGCGGGCTGCCATGTGCCTTTTACTAAGGAGTGGCTTCCGTCTGGCCACTCTACCATACAGGCCTGATTGGTGGATTGCTGCAGAGATGGTTGTCCTTCTGGAAGGTTCTCCTCTCACCACAGAGGACCTCTGGAGTTCTGACAGAGTGACCATTGGGTTCTTGCTCACCTCCCTGACTAAGGCCCTTCTCCCCCGATCTCTCAGTTTAGATGGCCGGCCAGCTCTAGGAAGAGTCCTGGTGGTTTTGAACTTCTTCCACTTACGGATGATGGAGGCCACTGTGCTCATTGGGACCTTCAAAGCAGCAGAAATTTTTCTGTAACCTTCCCCAGATATGTGCCTCAAGACAATTCTGTCTCAGAGGTCTACAGACAATTCCTTTGACTTCATGCTTGGTTTGTGCTCTGACATGAACTGTCAACTGTGAGACCTTATATAGACAGGTGTGTGCCTTTCCAAATCATGTCCAGTCAACTGAATTTACCACAGGTGGACTCCAGTTAAGCTGCAGAAACATCTCAAGGATGATCAGGGGAAACAGGATGCACCTGAGCTCAATTTTGAGCTTCATGGCAAAGGCTGTGAATACTTATGTACATGTGCTTTCTCAATTTTTTTATATTTAATAAATTTGCAAAAACCTCAAGTAAACTTTTTTCACGTTGTCATTATGGGGTGTTGTGTGTATAATTCTGAGGAAAAAAATGAATTTAATCCATTTTGGAATAAGGCTGTAACATAACAAAATGTGGAAAAAGTGATGTGCTGTGAATACTTTCCGGATGCACTGTATATATATATATATATATATATATATAATCTGGACAGCCGGGACGCCTCTATGATGGAAGGGCCAGGGGAAAAGGCATATTCAGGGCAATACTTCCCTTGGAACACTAGAGGGTAACCTCCCTGACTCACAGTGTAGAAACTTAACCCTGCTGGGACACACCCAGAAGTGCTGCTGGAAGAAGGTCTGGGAGCACCTGGAGCACTTCTGGATGCCCTATAAAAGGGGCTGCCTCACTCCCTCAGAGAGCAAGAGTCGGGAGGTGGTGGACGAAGCTTTCTAGGAGAGGAGTGTTGGCAGAAGAGAAAGGAAAGAAGAAGGAAGGAAAGGGCAGCGTATTCATGTTGGTGCTTTTCTTTGTGCTGTGGACTGTGAAAATAAAATGTGTGTTGTGTGGCAACTCATTTCTCTGCCTGTCTGTGTTGGGTTAGGGCAGCTGTATGTGCCCTGGTGGTCCACAATATATTACAGTATTCACAGTAATATGTATGCAATGTAACAGCCATCGAAATTGCAACCAGAAGTGCCCAAAATTGTGTTTCTGTGCAGGTTTGGTGTACCCAGTATTAGACCATGAGGAGCACAGAGATACAAGACATTTATAGAGTGTGAGAAGCCTGCTGATGTGAATTTGGCATACAAGATGAATGACTGAGGTGACTACCACAGAGCTGTACTAGGCACAGGCCTCTGAAAGTGGGCAGACCCATGACATACTGTAGGTGTGATCTCCTGGCTGGCCTTAGACTTTCCCAGTAAAAGGTGAAGGCAGGATGTGCAAATAGAAAGTAAAGAAATAAATTAGGAACATTCTCTGGTTGGAAGGGAGCTAATTCAGTAAATTTAAGGCCTTTGTGCTTTCCTACTTGCTGTAATTCTACAACAACCAGGGAGACACTTTTTTTAAATAAATAAATACACTTGGATATAATCCATGGGGTGAATCACAACATACTCATTTGACAAAAACAAACCTGACTTCAAAAATGTATTTCTTTTCAACTGAAACATCCATTGTAGCTAACTTGATTTTTCTGTCCATTTATTAACTGAACTCTAAGCTAAGCTGGTTATTCGCTTCTTCCCCTTTTCTTTAAAACTGGCCTGTTTTTTTCAGCACACATTTGTGCGTTTGTCTTCTGTGGAGTCCTGCATGAAGTTCCCCTTCAATGAAGTATTGTTTTAGCAATTTTTTGTCCTGGGAAGTAGTGGTGGAGGAACGAACTTTCAAACTTCGGTATATCTTATTAACAGTACACTTTAATTTCCATTTTTCTGATGAGTTTCTGAAGATTTGAGTTTTGTATGTTACCTGTTATCTACTGTATTAGCATCCATCTCCTATGGCCAGAGGTCATCTTCCCTATCTAGTTATACATGGAGTACAGAACTGTCTTTAACAACGTGCATGTGATTGTAAAATCCTTGTGAAATGTCACATCAGCACAATTAAAATGTTCTTGTCAGATGGAGTGCCGTAAAGAAGAATTCCAAATTATTACAAACTGACAGATTTAAAAAAATGAATTAGACCTCTGCAAACATCCTCAGTCTGGCTTAACCTGAATAATTCTGGTAATGGTAAATAAAACAAGTCCTGAACTGTGTGTTGAATTTTCAATATTTATTCAGTAACCTTTTAATTCAGCCTTTTTAAAAAAAAAAAAAAAAAAAAAAAAAAACCTTTGTAAAATCCAAAAAGTAATTGAGATTATCAATAACTTACATTTGAGTTTATTTCGTCTTCTTCAGTTACTTGTAACATCATTTCCACAGTATGCTGCAGTTCTTCAACCTTCACTCCATCATTTTCATCAAATATTCTTTTGATTGAATTGTAGGGATCCAATCTAACCAGTAACTTTTGCAGTGCATGTTGCAGTTCCTATTAATATAAAACATGGTTACTGTATGTAGACAGAATGTCTTACAAATCACTTTGAACAAATCAAATTAATTTGGCTGTTTATTTACAGACATTAATACCACGTACTAAGGCCAGTGTCACACTACTGGGCTCAAAACAACATCTAGTCTGACATCATTTTAAATTGAACAACTGCAGATGTCAAATTTTTGATTGTATCAAATTATACTATTAGAAATCTTAGGGGTGACTGAATACATCATTCTCTCATAACTTTTCAGCACAGTTTCAAAATCTTCTATCCTGTGGCAAAAGTACGGCTTGGGCACCTCATTTTGATAGCCAATCAGCGTAGAGCAGATTGGAATAAATAAACCACCCTTAATGAAAATAAACGCAAAACAGAGAACAGACATCTGTGCTGGCGTCAAAGTTCAACAGCCTTCTCCTCTGCTTGCACAGTCCAAAACCTCTGCTTTCCTTCTTTTCTTGAAGCCGAGCTTGTTCTTCACGGTTTATGAGCATCATATGCTTTGTACTTCTGGTCGAGTACACACTGGCTGTTAACTTTCAGTGACACAAGAGTTAGGACTTGCAACTCACAATGACAGAATCAAACTCCTTTGATTTTGTCATAGAAAGCCACAGAGTTTCAGGGGCTGTTAAAAGTGGGCTATGACAGAGTTGCTCGTTGTGCCACACTACACAACTGGTATTAACAGCCGTAAGGTACTACTGTCTACAACTTGCTATGATTTTCTTAATGTAATGTAAAGGAGTTCTGCCAGTGAAGATCGCAGCAAAAGTCATATAGTGTGACAAAAGTCTAACTGCAATACATATAATGTACACTATTTAAAATAATCCTATTGCTTTATCAAAAGTAATTTTACAATCATAAAGCACTATATATGGACCAAAGTTTTGGTTTTTTTGTTCCTAAATGTTTATCATCATTACCTTCAAACCTGCCAGCTGCTCAGCCCAGAGTTCTATAGTTGGAAGGAGATCACCATAATCGGCATTTTCAACGGCCTGAAGATAGGACTCTTTCTGCAACTCAAATGGGACTCCGTTCCTATATACAATGGCCTTAATCCCATTAAGCACCTAACAAAAAAAGAAAATGTTCAAAAACCTTTAAAACATTTGTCTATATATCAAATAATGTTTCCACTGAGGCATAAAGAAATGTTTACTGGGAACAAACATTACCAAATAGGGAAAATGCTGCCTTACTAAGGATAACTCTGTGTATGGGGTAGAGATGAATTACCAATTGTTAACAATTTAATGTTATTTTTATTTATTTTTAAAATTTTGAATTCAATGCAACTTTTTCTTTTTAATCTACAGTGTAATTTAAAAGCCTTTTCTCCACTAATCATACTGAGTCTGACTCGGACATTTTGGTAATTAGTGTTTTAACTGGATGCTAGTTGTTAAGAGTTAATTCTGAGGACCGTTAGGTTTATTCATTTTTACTTGTCTTCTTTGGACAATATTTACCTTATTACAGTTGTCTGATACAGAAAGTATGTGCCACATGGGTTACAAACAATCTGATTGGACCAATTAGGTCTAAAAATAGACCAGAAAGTAAATGATTATAGGAGAATAACTGTAAGAATGTGAAAGTAATTATCAGGCAGTCATTTAATTTGTAATAATACACTGCACAACATCCCAACCTCTACCTTGGACTTAGCTGATGTCTCTAGAACTTCTCAACTGGTCAGCTTCACAGGGTATGCTCAAGAGTCACATGACACAATAGATACAGGATGACAGTTAGACACAATGGACAAATCCCCATCATCGGACTCTAGGCATGACCAGCAGCATGGGTGAATGCAGGTGCCAATTTAGTCAGTGGAAGAAGGAGGGCTTTATGTTGAAAATATATGCTAACAGCACAGCGCAAATGTTGCCAAGTGTGGTATCTAAAGCACCTGGCTACTCACTGGAACGTCAATGCCCATTTACAAAGCAAATGTGCAAGACCCTTTACATCATAAAAGCAAAATTGTTAGCTTTTATATATGTATTTTCTGATAGTCGGACACAATCGACTACATTTAAGAGTAGGTTAAGCCCCATTATCTGTAATGTTTTGGGGTACTGAGCTAAGAAGGTATCGCATTAGGATGTAATGCAACCAGTGAGTACGGGCTCCACTGTGAACCTGTAAACGTTAGTGAACATAAGTGGGTGAGGCTGAATTTCTGTACACTTGCTAACAAAACTGAACTTTCCTCAGACATTTGAAGAAGTCAAAAAGTTACAGGCGAGTCTTCTTAATGTGTTGTGCTCACTTCAAAGTTAAAACTACCAACACACTTCATCACACCCCTACCAATGCGAATGGGAGTATGGTCTACCTTCTAAAATCTTTTACCAGTTCCTTGTGTTTGCTGACATTGAGGAAGAAAGACTGCAATCATAACTTCTGTGTTAGTAAGCAAATCTCTTCTTTGTAAGGCACTCTTGTCAGTTATCGGGTCTACAGTACCCACCTTAATAAAAGGACAAGTGCCTATGTGTCTGGGTTTCCTTTTGTTGTTGTATGCCATTTGATATGGGACTGATAAAAACTGAATACGTTTGTGATGTGCCATCTGTTGGAATGAAAAATGCAATGTATTTTATTACTACATGCATTACAAAATACATTTCAATAGATGGTGCACTGTAAGCATTAAAGCTGAATCTGTCCAATAGTAACTAACTGCTGGACAGTTGCTGGGTTTAGGAAGAATAAGCAAAATATGTAGGAGAGGGATCTAAAAAATGAATAATTCTAATAAAATATCAAATAAGAGTCTAAAATTAAGAAAACTGGTCTTATTTACCTCTTCTGTTGTCTTCTGTTATACGACAGCAACAGCAGTGTGGTAACCATTTTTTGCACCCGTTTGGGCCATATGAATGATGTTTATAACTGTAATCCTAAAGACTGATAATTTCACATGGTGGGCAATAGATGAGTGAAAATAACAATAAATCAATGTGCACATTGAGAAAAAAAAGCCTTGACACAAATAGCCTAGAGTCGCTAAACCAGGCCAATGCAGTAGCAACCACTGCCGCATTTTCCCAGCAAAACACTTAAGACAATAAAGAACGGTCACTTCAATGTACACTGCCGAAAGTTAGCAGCAAAAATGGGCATCTCTAACCAAAGAGAAAAGGCCGCTGGTAAGGGAAATGAATTGGGTGCATATTATTATTATACCAGGCTGCATACTCAAACCATGTATCAAATAAAGACCATGAGGCCTAGGTTGGTTTAGATTTTCACCGGTCTTAAAAGGGCAGCAAAGCTAGTGTTTCATATTATGTTATTGTGGTGAAGCGGGTCCACAGCTCATGTCAAGAAGGCCACTTTTTAAATAAATAATCGCCACTTTTGCGGCTTAGAAAGGGGGTGTGGTAGTGTGGCGGATCGGTTCCCGGGGAATTCGTGATGCGGGCGATCCTTGCTTAAGTGCACAGGTGAGGAGTTGTCCGCATCCGTAACTGTTCCCGGGAGCTGCTAATTGATAGATAGATAGCCACATCTGATCCACGTCCCCGGAATAAATAGAAGCGCGTGGCGGCTAGGGGGAGGGAAAGAAAAGGAAAAGTGAATGGAGGTTGCAGGAGAAGAAGGCAGGAAGCGGTGAGAGGAAAGCTGGTGCAAGAGTGAGTGAATGAGCGCAGGCTCGCGTGCAGCAGAGCTGTGAGCCTGGGTGTTTGGACGGCACCCGAGGAACAGTCGATTGTGGTTGCTCCCGCTGAGCATTTCATGAAGAGTGTGAGTGACCGGAAGAAGGATGGCTCGCTGCGGGAGTCGGGACTTGAGACGTGAAAGCCCCAGCGTGAGCACCCTGGTCGCTGGGGAGCCCAAGTCGCATTTTAGTGAAGCCTACCGAAGCCAGGTATCGGTGAGGCGAACGAACCAGCAGAAGAAGGCAGAGAAGGTCAGCTGCAGGTAGGGTGGTTCCCCTGGTGCATAGCCTGGATGGGAGAAGCAGGGGAGTCACCAGTAGAAAGGCACCGGGTTGATTTTAAAAGACTGCTTCCAGCCATTGTTTTAACCTCGTTGTTTTTTAAAGATTTTTTCTAATGGATTTTAACCTCCACGGATTCACCTGTTTTATGGGATTATTTATTTGAATATTTTGATGCACTGCACTTTAATTTGGACACTGTTTTGTTTTTGTTTGCTGTTTTAACTAAAAGCACTTTGCACTTTTTGCACCATCCCCTTGCTTCACTGTCGTGCCTAACTGCCTAGCTCATCTGTGACATTACCGACGGTGTCGGGTTCAAGGGCTCCCAGAAGCTGAATGGGAGCATGGAGCAAACCCGCACCGTCACATTCATCAAGTTTAAATATAGATTTACAGGTGTGTTTGGCCACAGAGTCACAACATGAGTACAGTGGTGGGCTCAGCACATAACCCCGAGTAGTGCTTGTGATGAGGATCAGAGGGGAAGAGTTGAACTTGCCACTCTGCACAAGCTACAGATGCAGAGGGAACTTAGCGATAAAATTTGATGGTACAGTAATATTACATACTGAGCTACAAAACATTACCTGCTGTAACAGACTTACTATCCAGAAGTGCCAGTATGCTATGAATTGCAAGGATTATGGCATCCTCTGTGGACCATGATATGGAAACTCGAGGTGGTCCACACTGTATAGAATACTAGATTTGTTTCGGCACCAGTCTCTCAAAGTGTTTCATCATAGTAGAAGTGACCACCATTCTTCTGTAATCAGTGGTACCATCCACTTTTGTATTCTCCAGCGTAAGATTAGAGGTTGCTTTTTGAAGCCGATGAAAACCATTGATTCTCTCAGTGAGGCATTAAAAAGTCTGTGAGTAACCCATCTAACTTGACAATACAGGCATTTAAAATGCAAATTGAAATTCCATCTGCACCACGTTTTATGGAGGTTAACTCATTTAAAAATCCTTGTTACATCATTCACATAAACATGCAGTGCTATTTGCATTCATATGTGGTGGTGGGGGTGACTTTGTTCTTATGATCAAAGCAGTCATCAAATGCGTTAAGTTTATCCAGAAGAGAAGAAGTGGATATTACTGGATTAGATTTTAGTTTGTGATCATCTCTATGCCCTTCTATAGTTTTTATGCATTGCAAATGTTACTGTATTTCCTCAGTTTTCATCTTACTGCAGAACCAGGTTTTAGCAATTTTAATTGCATAGTGACATTATACTATCATTAGCTTACCTTTACAAGTTGTTTATAATTTTCCAGTTGTTGTCTTTGTAGTTTTGTAAACTGAGTAAGATCATTTAAATCCTGAATCCCCAACTCCTTGCAAACAAAACAAAAAACAGTTTCATAATGATTCCTGCACTCTTGATACTACTCGGTATAAACCTGGTACTTAATAAACGTTCTTACTTTCATCATTAAAGAACTACGTTTATAAAAGAAATAGATCTCCAGCCAACAAGTTTTAAAAGTAAAATTATTGAAATAACAGATTGCTAACATCTACATTAAAATCTGATCATTTATGATGGTTTGTATGTAGGATTGTTTGTTGCTAAAATTAAGTGCAATCTAACGTGTAGCATACACTGAGATGAAATGCATATGTGTGTTGAGCATTCAATTTTGATAGGACTTTTCATATCATAATTAAAAACACAAAGATATCAACCAAATGATCCACTTAGGGATCATTGCTGTCGTGCTCCTTATATAGTGATGTTTCTGACCCTGTGACAAGAAGCAGGATCGTCATCCAATGGAAAAAAAAATGTAATGAGGTAACACATCGTTTTACTTTCCACTCACAGATAAATGTTCTGTTTTGCTGCTCACAAAATTATTATGCAGTTTTAGCTTTATTAAATTTCATTTTTACATACCTTTAAAATGATCGGGTATTCAGTTTCCAGCAAATATTCATTATTTTCAAATATTTTCTTATTTTCTCCTTTTTTATTCTCCTTTGGCCTTAAATAAAAAAAAAAAAGTCTACAAATTACTTAAAATACAACATCATCTGTTTCTGTTTCATTTAGGTCAAGAAACATTACCTTAAAATATAACAAAATAACTACTGTTGATTAAAATATATTATGTACCATATTGTTTTATATGGAATGTTTGCAAGTGTTAAAACAATGGTCATCCACTTTAATTCAGAAACTGATTTTTATTTGTGCTGTAAAGATGGATAACATCACAAAATTTTATACTCTGGCTACTCTAAATGTGTGCCATACAGTGTAGCTGAAAAACTGTGACCTTTCTGTATTACACATGACAGAGAAGTTAATAATCTGTGTAATTTTTACTACATTTTAAGAGAACCGATGTCATTATCAGATACACACAGTAATGCCTTATAAATTTTTTTAACAGTTTCTTTAATTGTTAAACATAATATCTTTGCAACTACTACTGAAAAATACTGCTTGAGCTTGCATTCCTAATAAGGTCTTCAAGTCCAATTGAAAGACAACTCCTTCAATAACATTATTTCTAAATGTGTTTTACATAACAACTTTAATATTTAAGCAATCATTTATAGGTACGTAATGAAAAATATGTGCAGAAAAATACAGCTAACAAACATCAAAATATGTAATTTTAATGTTGTATCCAAACGTATTGCTCTCTTATTAATTAGCATTTTCATATTGAAAGCACCAGTATATAAAAATGTAGTAATGTATTATTATATTTATGACAAGTCTAAATTTAGAGATTATAAAGGTGAAATTACCTGATGTTACTCTGAGTAATATGCCGTTCTAGTCTTTTCAGCTGCTGCTTGCATAACTTCAATTCAGTCACAGTTGGTCTACCAATTAAAAAAAAAAAGAAATTATACATACTGTATATTGTCACAGTACTATGGTATATGTGACAATAATGACCCTGTAAGTCTTTTAAATCACTCATACAAACTCCTTTAATGGTTGTAATCTAAGTCTAATTTACAACTCTCACAATATTTTCATGGTTAAAAAAAATACAGTATATACTGTATATTTATTATATAGTTTGAATGAGACAGGCTTCTCAACAAACCCAACATCAAACTACCTTGAGTAAGTCAGGAGTAAATTGATTGTTTTATATTAGAGCATATTGTTATTATAAATAATTTTTGAGTAAGTTTAGCAATACCAAGAATCAATCATAAGTAGCAAAGAGATTTCAAACGAATTGCAGGACAAAGTGCTTTTTCTTTCTTTTTTAATTTAGATTTGCCATGATTCTGCCTACTGTAAACTGGCTAACTATCCAGTAGAAATGATGAAATGACGAGGAGATTGATTAGTGAAAGAATGGCAAACCTGCTTACTCTTAACCATAACATCCTGTAGCTCTTAAAGAGTGAGCAGTGTAGGAATAAACAGTTTAACCAATAAACAGTCCAGTAGTTTCTGTAATACTGATGACAATCAGAAAAGTAGATGCCATAAGTATACAAAGTTTACATTCATCCATCCATCCATTATCCAACCCGCTATATCCTAACTACAGGGTCACGGGGGTCTGCTGGAGCCAATCCCAGCCAACACAGGGCGCAAGGCATGGAACAAATCCCTGCCCAGGCCACCAGCCCACCACAGGGCACACCCACACACACACACCAGGGACAATTTAGAATCACCAATGCACCTAACCTGCATGTCTTTGGACTGTGGGAGGAAACCCACGCAAACTCTACACAGGGAGGGCCCGGGAAGTGAACCCAGGTCTCCTAACTGCGAGGCAGCAGCGCCACCACTGCACCACCGTGCCGCCCTAAGCTTATATTCAAGCTTTTTTTTAAAAAAAAAAAACAGCTGATGATTATTATAACAGGAAACAATTAATACAGCAAAGCATTAATTATGGATGGGATGTTGTGGAATTTGGGAATGTTCAAGTTAATATTGAAATTCAGAAGGACCGTTTGCTTACTTCCAACAATTATATAACAAGTTATACTAAGACACAGCAGTGGATTCTGAGGAGCGAAGGTGCTCTTCCTAAGCTCACAGTACTGATCAGTCATACACGAAAAAGGAGTAAGAATTCCAAATGGAAGGTCAAATAACCCCCTTAGTACTTCTTCAACATTCTTTTTTTCTTCTTTCGGCTGCTCCCGTTAGGGGTTGCCACAGCGGATCATCTTCTTCCGTATTATTCTTCTAAAATTGGGCAAATACAAGTTCTGCTCATGTTTATTGGTATAGATGCCATAGCAAACAATTTCTGTTTATTTAAGCAGTAATGTTTTTGATGCATCATCATGTCTATTACGGATTAGTTTAATTGCTAATACTAGAAATCCAATGTGGAGAAACTATTGCCGTAAAGCATACATACATTGTTACTCAGTATAAGGATTAAAAAGCAGCTCGTTTTCCATTAGAAGCACCACAGAAGAGCGTCTTTATCTTCAGAATGGTTTTTGTTTTCACGTTTTTACATTTAACAATATCTTTAGTGCCCTATTGCCTGTGCATTTTCCTTTCCAAATAAATCTGTGCTCCAAGGTAAATAATATTATGTTCTCCTACATGTTTAAAATGGCTAGAAGCACTGATCTAATTGCTCCATACTTCTTGGATATTGTCGTTGCAGACAACTCTAGCCCTCACTAGTAAGGACAATGCTCCTACCAATTTTGTGGAGAGAAAGCAGGCAGAAAATTAGTTTTTTCACTGACACAAGGAAAACACTGTTATGGATAGTGCTATTAATTTTGTGGGGAGTAAGCAGGAAGCAATTTAAGCTTTTTTTACTGATTCAAGAAAAGGTCTCTTACTCAAGCAAAACAGAATGCTGCACTTCATGGTTTGTTTCAAATTAGAGGACTATTGGCTATCATACATTGTAAACAACTCACCGTGACTGCAGGTCCTTTTTTAAACTCAAATTTTCTTGTTTTAGTTGTTCCTTCTGAGCTTTACATTCTGTTAACTGATCCTGATAGGACTGTTAAAAAAATAAATAAATAATAATAATGTGTTTATATATTATACATACAGGGTGTCCAAAAAAGTATACATACTTTGAATGATTATAAATGTAATGTTTATCACAGTACATCTAAGTTTTATAATTCAAATTAAAGAAGACAAATGTAGAACCATTTTGAGCTAACACAAGTGTTCAAACTGCTGGCCATTCGGGTCCAGGCAGTGTTGATAACGTGGACCAATGGATTCATAAACATCATAAATCATTTCATTTAAATGTTATTTGGGTGCATTCTCTTTCAATGGCTGCTTTCAACTGATTGATTGTTGCCAGCTTTGTGATAAACCTTATATTTGATGGGTCACCATTTAAATAAAAAAAAAAAAAAAATTGGTGTAAGATCTGATGACCTCAAGGAGTTTTCAATGCTAGCTCTTCGCCCAATCCCATCTTTTCAGCAGATTTTTTTTTATCAAGATAGGCCCTCACATAGTGGTAGTGGGGAAAAAAACTCTGCCTAATCCCCAAACTCATTCCAATGTGTGACATGGCAGACTTGTTAATTTGAATGATAAAACTTAGATGTAGCACTTTATTTATGATCATTCAAACTGTGTATACATTTTTGGGACATCCTATATATATATATATATATATATATATATATATATATATATATATATATATATATATACACACACACACACATACACTGTATAATATATATATATAAATATAAAAAACACATACACACATACACTGTATAATATATAATATATATATATAAATATAAAAAACACATACACATGATGTGTGTGTCTGTATATGCTAAGCCTATTCCACCTATAATAACAGAAGTGTCTGCGAATCTGCATGTTCGTCCAATTGATATGGGTCTATTATTCCAACAAATGGCGCATCACAAACATTAACACTGCTTTTATGAATCCCATACAGAAGAGCATATAACAGAAACATATGCATCGCATTTGTCATTCCAACAGATGGCCAAATCACTAACATTTGTAGTAATGCATTTTATTACTACAAATGTTTTTTGATATGACAGATGTAATACTATTTATCACTACATGCATTACAAAATATGGCGCACTGCAAACATTAGTGATGAACCCTAAATTGTTTACTTAGATTTCAACCTGTCTTAGACAGGTAGCACAGCTAGTAGTACACATATGAGCTGAACGTTAAGAAGTAACATATATAATTAGATCTTTGTACATTTGGTCTAACCAAGCAACAGTTTATACAAGTAATGAAAGCTCTTGGTCATATACACAAAAGCAAACAAATAAATAAATATAATACCTTAAGAATCGTTTTATAACTTGAAGTACCATCTGCCAATTTCTTGTTGCCTTCATTATATATAGTACTGGAAATCTCATACTCTACTCTCTCATTTATGCCACCTGCTTTTTCCATCCATTTACTATAACAAAAGATTAAAGCATATTTTCAGACACTATACACCTTATTAAATAAAATGACATTCTGTCAGTATCTTCCATGCTACTATCCCCATTCATTTCTTCAGTTAGGCTAGGGATGCCATTACTGACTGCTGCTTTGGTATGCTTTACTCCAAACAGTGCCAATAAGCCAAAGAGAAACTTAACAGAAAACCACTCTTGCTTATGATATATGAAAAATTTGTTCATCTAACTGCTATGGCAACCCTGTGGAGGCAGTTCCAGACGTTGCAAGTGAAATTTGCTGGTAGCCTATTTTTGTAGTATAAAATTACCACCGTAAGACACTAATTTTTTTAATGATTCATATTTATTTATAAAGAAGAACAGACTGTCAGCAAAATAGCCAAAAAGGATTTTACTATACCTCAGCTCAACTTGCTGATGATGGATCTTTGACTCATAAGCATCAATCACATCAAGCAACCTGTGGAAATAATGCACAATAAATCAACTTTTTTTAATTTCATAATCCTTCATTTACAGTTTAAGAAAAAATACATACTTTTCTGAAGGTATGTTCACACCAAAAATATTCTTTCGCAGTTTTTATATGAATTTATATTTGTTTATTTGTAATTCTCCATATATCTTAATTATCCTAGTGGAAAATACTTACTGCTGATCTGTTACAGAATGTGACCTTGCTGCCCTCTTGTGAAACTGTTCAAAAATTCTGTTTTGTCTGGCAATTCGTTTGTCTTCTTCATTTAATCCAACATTCAATTGTTTTTGCAGCTGAGAAATAACATTTCCATTTTCAGAAAGTTTTTCTTCAAGATGTTCACAATGTTTCTACAACAAAAACATACCATGAATTTAATATTACAGTAGATTCTAAATCACTGGGTGTTTTCAGTCAAAACTAAAAAGTTATATGGAAACCATACAATCAGTTACAGCTAATAAAAATTACACACCAAGTGAAAAACATCCCAGAGGAACTGCTATATTTTAAAGTGATTGAAACTAGAAAATTGCAAGCAACCTTTTTTTTTTTTGGAACTACTGTATGTATTTTGATAATTTATTACACAAATGTGAGATATAGAAATATTTTGCATAACAAATCAGTTATGCAGAAGGCTTTAATGATATTTCTAAATTCTAATTACAAATTAAAACTAATTTTTACTTACAAATTCAAGAACACATTTATTGAGTAAAAAAATGTTTTTGACAACTTAACAGGCATATTTGCTACAATATTTTTATTTTCAAATGTCTAGATATTAGTAAAGCCATACTATTTGCACTTTGTTTTTGTTCTTCCTTTATTACTTGCTTATAGATACAGTAATCCCTCCTTCATCGCGGGGGTTGCGTTCCAGAGCCACCCGCGAAATAAGAAAATCCGCGAAGTAGAAACCATATGTTTATATGGTTATTTTTATATTGTCATGCTTGGGTCACAGATTTGCGCAGAAACACAGGAGGTTGTAGAGAGACAGGAACGTTATTCAAACACTGCAAACAAACATTTGTCTCTTTTTCAAAAGTTTAAACTGTGCTCCATGACAAGACAGAGATGACAGTTCCGTCTCACAATTAAAAGAATGCAAACATATCTTCCTCTTCAAAGGAGTGCCCATTAGGAGCATATAAAGTCACAGAGATAGAGAAAAGCAAACAAATCAATAGGGCGAAGTACCGCGGCACAAAGCTGTTGAAGGCGGCAGCTCACACCCCCTCCGTCAGGAGCAAGAAGAGAGAGAGAGACAGAGTTTGTTTTTCAAGCAAAAATCAATACGTGCCCTTTGAGCTTTTAAGTATACGAAGCACCATGCAGCATGTCGTTTCAGGAAGCAGCTGCACAAAAGATAGCAACGTGAAGATAATCTTTCAGCATTTTTAGACGAACGTCCGTATCGTCTAGGTGTGCGAACAGCCCCCCTGCTCAATCCCCCTACGTCAAGATCAGAGAAAGTCAGCGCAACAGAGACAGAGAAAAGTAAGCTGGGTAGCTTCTCATATATCTGCCAATAGCGTCCCTTGTATGAAATCAACTGGGCAAACCAACTGAGGAAGCATGTACCAGAAATTAAAAGACCTATTGTCCGCAGAAATCCGCGAACCAGCAAAAAATCCGCGATATATATTTAAATATGCTTACATATAAAATCCGCGATGGAGTGAAGCTGCGAAAGGCGAAGCGCGATATAGCGAGGGATTACTGTATTCTAATTCACGCTGTTTCAAATAAATTCAAAAGTATTACATACTTTAAGAAATTTTATGTGAAACTCAAACACAGCCTTTAATTACATTATATTATATGCTCCTTTATCTATTTTTATCAGAATTCGTCTCATTCCATGCCACTGAATCTGAAACCTCCAACAGACATCCCTCTCTCTCTCTCTTATTATGCCCCTTCTGACACCAGTTCTCACACTTTAGGCCGGGTGCCTCTCTTATGGCTCACATTAGGACAACCCTTTGTTGAAACTGCATTCCTTCAAATCTGCTGCCTAACTGACAAGTAACACTCGTTTGCTTTATTTAGCAAGTTTTTCTCATCCCTTCATGCCACTATCTCTTTCGTACCACATCAAATTCCCATACTTCCTACTCACTAATAATACATTTTATTTATATAGTGCCTTTTCCATGCTCAAGGGTCAGATTTCAGCCTCTAACCTGGGTATTTCCTCAATGTACCCAATTTTTCCTGATGCTGTCTTTTTCACGTCTGGTCCTACTTTGTCCAATACAAAGTATCCTGTACCTGGTTCTTTTGTTCTGCTGTGTATACCCAAATTTGTTCTAAACCTTTTCTCTCTCTCACACCATTTACAGATTCCTTTTTCTTGTTTCTGTTTATTTCACGTCTGCAGATATTTGGCAAGAAGATCAATATCCTGTATTTCCTTGCCCAAAGACCTGATTTATTCTAAGAATGGCTGCTTAAACTTTGTTTTTGTAGCAGCAGGTTTTTGGCCTGAGCTACAAATGGAAGATCATCTGCTTTCTGCTGCTTTGTCTTTCAGGGGTGTGGAAACAAATCCAGCATATCTGGGTTCTCATGCTTCCCTTGTTTTATCCACAACTGGAATGACCATGATTCCAAATCTGTGGGTCCATGGGCTTCTGTAGCCACCAGCCTAACCGATGTCCTTTCCCAACACTTGACATATTAACCTTTTCCTTGTTCAGATATGAGATTATGATGATGCTCGGTGATGATCTATACCAGGGGTCGGCAACCCGCGGCTCTGGAGCCGCATGCGGCTCTTCAGCCTCCTTGTAATGGCTCCTTTTGGCCTTGACAAAAAAAAAAAAAAAACATGAAAATGAATAACGGCAATTTCTTAATTTAATTTGTATATAATATATGTAATATATATAATGTTTATTTACTACTACTACTACTGTTATACACTTTAACATCTAATTTTTATTTTTATTTATAATTTGTCAACTAAAATATGCGTCACATCTACGTCTATAGCCCTCGCCTTTACCTGCAGGTGGCTTCTGGAGTGTGCGACCCCTGCACTAACTATGAATAAATCCCAAAAATGAAAAATCCCAGAAGAGAATAGAGAGTTTAATTCTGCGTGGACAGAAGCATTTGCCTTCACCGCCAACGATGCTGGCTTACCGGTGTGCTTAATATGTGGCGATAAATTATCGAACAACAAAAAATGTAACGTTGAAAGACATTTTCGAAACAAGCACTGAATTCACTGAAAAATACCCAAGTGAAGATGAGCGAAAGAGAGCAATTTCGGAACTGCAACGGAAAGCTGAACAGAGCAAACATACTTTCAAAAAGTGGATCACTTCTCCACAATCAACTACAGCTGCTAGTTTTGTGGCAGCTCAAGAGATCGTAAGGAGGGGTAAGCCGTTCACAGACGGAGAATACATGAAAGAATCGTTCATAAAAATATCAGAGCATCTATTCTCTGACTTTAAATGTTTTGGCGTAGGATGTTTTGGTGTTTGAGCGCATGATGAGTGTTTGCCAGAGATGTACAGAAAGGTACACTCTCTCACTTCCCCTCCCTGAGAGAGTTCAAAGCAGTGAACATTCACATAAATTGTGATTATTTCCACTGTACAATTATTGCAATGCAAGCTGCATTTAGAGAAAGATTCAGTGAGTTCAGAAAGGAAAAAAATACTCTCTCCTTCCCTGAACATCGACCCATCCCTGCTGAACAAATCCGCATTCACAGGAGTAAGTAAGCCCGATCTAGAAATTGAACTGGCCGCATAGCGGATAAAGATTTATGGGTGTCCAAGTTCAAATGCCTGACAGCGGATCTTGAAGAAGTCGCCCGTCAGAAGGCTACTCTCGCTAAAGAGCACAAATGGACTGATATTGAAAACCTCCCCAAACCCGACAAACTTGTTTTCAATACATGGAGTGCCATTCCCGAAACATATATGAACATGAAAAAATATGCATTTGGAGTCCTGTCCATCTTTGGCTCAACATACTTATGTGAGCAAGTTTTCTCAAGCATGAACTTCATAAAGTCCAAATATCTCTCCCACCTCACACATGAGCCTGCAGTCCTGTGTGAAGGTCAAAGTCACATCGTATAGCCCCGACATAGAACAACAACAACATTTATTTATATAGCACATTTTCATACAAAAAGTAGCTCAAAGTGCTAGATATGATCTGCAGCGAACTTCAGAAACAGAAGTCACATTAAACAGGTGAGAACAATAGCATTTAATAGGCTAATATTTAAAAAAAAAAAAAAAAAACACATTTATTTCAGACCCGGAGCTGATGTAGGTTTTTTTGTATGTTCAGGTGCTTCAGTTGATTGCTGGCTGAGAGGGAAACCTGAAGAGGATGAGAGCACACTGAAATGGAATTTTATGTTTACTTTTTTAAAGCTGCTAAGCTACAGCTAAATGTTTTATTTATATTAAAGTGGGCTAGTTTTTATTTTAATTTTATACAGGTATAGGAAGGACTCAAATAGGCCTGCAGAGTTCAGTTAAATTTATTTCAAAGTAGGCCTACACATGCACACTGCACTTCTGTTTGTTGTATTCCGTGGTTGTAACATTTAAAATCTAAAAAAAGATTAAAACTTTTAAAAGTTTATAAGCTGTGTTATGTTTTGCGGCTCCAGACTATTTTTCTTTGGAGGAAGAGGGGGCAAAATGGCTCTTTTGATAGTGAAGGTTGCAGACCCCTGATCTATACAATTAACAGTTTTACATTATATTCTTCAAATATGCCTTCTAGATTTCAGTACCCAATAAATCCTGCCACCTAGTTTTCACACCTTTTCAAACAGAGATCCAACTACCTCTCACCTTAATACTGCTTAAATGGTGAAAGTATTTTAAGGTCATCCTTAATGGCTACACATTTGTGTTTTATCTACAGTGCATCCGGAAAGTATTCACAGCGCATCACTTTTTCCACATTTTGTTATATTACAGCCTTATTCCAAAATGGATTAAATTCATTTTTTTCCTCAGAATCCTACACATAACACTCCATAATGACAACGTCAAAAATGTTTACTTGAGATTTTTGCAAATTTATTAAAAATAAAAAAATTGAGACACCACATGTATGTAAGTATTCACAGTCTTTGCCATGAAGCTCAAAATTGAGCTCAGGTGCATCCTGTTTCCCCAGATCATCCTTGAGATGTTTCTGCAGCTTAATTGTATTCCACCTGTAGTAAATTCAGTTGGTTGGACAGGATTTGGAAAGGCACACACCTGTCTATATAAGGTCCCACAGTTGACAGTTCATGTCAGAGCACAAACCAAGCATGAAGTCAAAGGAATTGTCTGTAGACCTCCGAGACAGGATTGTCTCGAGGCACAAATCTGGGGAAGGTTACAGAAAAATTTCTGCTGCTTTGAAGGTCCCAATGACCACAGTGGCCTCCATCATCCGTAAGTGGAAGAGGTTCGAAACCACCAGGACTCTTCCTAGAGCTGGCTGGCCATCTAAACTGAGCGATCGGAGGAGAAGGGCCTTAGTCTGGGAGGTGAGCAAGAACCCGACGGTCACTCTGTCAGACCTCCAGAGGTCCTCTGTGAAGAGAGGAGAACCTTACAAAAGGACAACCATCTCTGCAGCAATCCACCAATCAGGCCTGTATGGTAAGGTGGCCAGACAGAAGCCACTCCTTACTAAAAGGCACATGGCAGCCCGCCTGGTTTGCCAAAAGGCACCTGAAGGACTCTCAGACCATAAGAAAGAAAATTCTCTGGTCTGATGAGACAAAGATTGAACTCTTTGGCATGAATGCCAGGCGTCACGTTTGGAGGAAACCTGGCACCATCCTTACAGTGAAGCATGGTGGTGGCAGCATCATGCTGTGGGGATGTTTTTCAGCAGCAGGAACTGGGAGACTAGTCAGGATAAAGGGAAAGACGACTGCAGCAATGTACAGAGACATCCTGGATGAAAACCTGCTCTTGACCTCAGACTGGAGCGACGGTTCATTTTTCAGCAGGACAACGACCCTAAGCACACAGCCAAGATATCAAAGGAGTGGCTTCAGGACAACTCTGTGAATGTCCTTGAGTGGCACAGCCAGAGCCCAGACTTGAATCTGATTGAACATCTCTGGAGAGATCTTAAAATGGCTGTGCACTGACGCTTCCCATCCAACCTGATGGAGCTTGAGAGGTGCTGCAAAGAGGAATGGGCGAAACTGGCCAAGGATAGGTGTGCCAAGCTTGTGGCATCATATTCAAAAAGACTTGAGGCTGTAATTGCTGCCAAAGGTGCATCGACAAAGTATTGAGCAAAGGCTGTGAATACTTATGTATATGTGATTTCTCAGTTTTTTTATTTTTAATAAATTTGCAAAAACCTCAAGTAAACTTTTTTCACGTTGTCATTATGGGTTGTTGTGTGCAGAATTCTGAGGAAAAAAATGAATTTAATCCATTTTGGAATAAGGCTATAACATAACAAAATGTGGAAAAACTGATGCGCTGTGAAAACTTTCCGGATGCACTGTAGATGATGGTAACCTTAAATTTTATGTGTGAATAGGTCTCATGTGATATTATGTTTCTGCAGTTTAGTGTTTTCTGGTTTACACTGTTGAACCTTCTGGTCCTTTCTATTTAATTGTTATGGAAATTTTACCTTCCATTATGTTAAAAAAATGTCCAACATCATTTCTTAAAATGTCTTCCAATATCTGTATCTGAATAAGACAGTACTTGAATAATGATTGTTTTTCAGTCTTTATAGATTTTGACACACAACTTTATGTCCATGTAACATTTAATATTTATGCTCCAGCTACTATTTACTTCTGTCCAGCCTGGAAGAGAAGTGTTCTCTTGGTTTTAAACTGCCAGAGATTTTTATTTTCCTTAACTTGATTATTAATAGTTTCATCCCCTCTGTTGTGCTCTTGTGGCTACACACCACCATCATACCAAGGTCACTCCTTGCCCTGAAAATCAAGGGAAAAAAAACCCCAAAAAAACTTGAAACGCCTGTTGTTCCAGCAACTCAGAAGCAGGCCTCTGGAGTTTAGTGTGATAAAGAAAGAAATCTACTCAGTGGCAATTCTGGAGAAGACATTCACACTAACAGAAAGAACACAAATGCTCAAGTCCTTTACAACTGCAGTGTGCTGAAGGGTATCTCGTCATGCACTGAACGTGAAAAAAAAAAAAAATATATATCAGCTACAACAACAGAAGACCATGTTAGTGTCCACTCCTGTCAGTTACAAAAATGGGATGATGAGGCTGTAATTGATCCATTTGTGATCATGTGACATTTAGGATTGGAAAAAAAAATGTCACTTGGCCTTACAAATTTGTTTCTTCTGTAACATTTAGATCTCATATTCAGAACTTAGCATAAACAACACAAATGCATTTACCCTTAACAAGTTTCCAACTGTGTCCCAGTGTTCCTGATGTACTCATTTTAAAATAACAGTCTCGATCCACTGTACTAATTCCCTTCATAATTTTAAACACTTCAATCATGTCACCTCTTAATCTTAAATCATTTTTTGCTTAAACTGAAAAGGCTCAGCTCTTTTAATCTTTTCTTCATAATTCATGCCCTGGAATCAGCCTAGTCGCTCTTCTCTGGAATTTTTCTAGTGCTGCTTTGTCCTTTTTGTAGCCTGGAGACCAAAACAGCACACAGAACTCCAGATGAAGCCTCACCAGTGCAAAATAAAGCTTGAGCAGAACCTCCTTAGACTTGTACTCCACACATCGTTTTATATAACCTAACATCCTGTTTGCCTTCTTAATGGCTTCTGAGCACTGACTCGCAGTTGATATCATAGAGTCCACTACAACTCCTAAATCCTTCTCATAAGGTGTACTCTCGATTTTCAGACCTCCCATTCTGTATTCAAACCTAACACTTTTACTTCCTATGTATAATACTTTACATTTACTGACATTAAACTTCAATCTGCCACAAATCTGCCCAAGCCTGTATGCTGTCCAAGTCCCTCTGTAATGATTTAACAGATTTAAGATTATTTGCCAATCCACCTATCTTGGTATCATCTGCAAACAATCAGCTTCTTACTTATATTCCTATCCAAATCATTTATTTATATTAAAAATAGCAGCGACCCTGGTACTGACCCCTGTGGAACACCACTCTTAACATCGGCCAATTCTGATGAGGTTCCTCGCACCATCACCCTCTGTCTCCTGTGACTGAGCCAATTCTGCACCCATTTACAAACACTGCCCTGAACTCCCACTTCTTTTAGTTTGATGTCCAATCTCTCATCTGACGCCTTATCAAATGCTGTCTGAAAGTCCAGATAAATAACACCATATGCTCCACTTTGATCATATACTTTTGTTGCTTCCTCATAGAATTCCAGCAGTTTAATAAAACATGACCTCCCTCTTCTGAATCCATGCTGACTATTCAGTAAAACTCCTGTACTTACCGTGTGTTGCTCAATCTTATCCTTAATAATTCCTTCCATTAATTTTCCTGTGATGCACGCTAAGCTTACTGGCCTATAGTTGCTTGGATCTGCCTGGTCACCCTTTTTATAGAACGGGATAATATGTACCATTTCCAGTCCGCCAGAAGTGCACAGTGACTTCCTAAAAATACGTGTCAAGTGTTTATATTTTGTATTCCCTCACCTCCTTATGAACTCAAAGGTGAATATTATCTAATTCTGGAGATCTGTTCGATTTCAGTCTATCTAAGTCGTACTTCTCCCGCAACAATTTCTAAATCACTCAATACCTCCTTGGCAATCCAGGTTACTGCTGGGAGGTTATCTACTACCTAACTAAGAACAATGTATGTTTACAGCCTCTGCTATTTCACTGTCTGAATCTTTTAATTCCCCTTTACTATTCCTTATGCATTTCACCTCCTGTTCTTTTACTACTAAAATACTGAAAGAATCTTTTTGGGTTGTCTTTTGTTTTATCTGCTATATTCCTCTCCAACCGTCTTCTAGCCTCTCTAATATCCTTCTTTATGGTTGCCCTCATGTTCTCATATGCCCTACGATTCACATTGGAGATATTAGTCTTAAAGGCCTTATACAGAGTTTTTTTCCTTTGCTGCTTCATTTTTAACTCGTTATTAACACACTGCAGTATTTTGTACAATTTCCTATTAATTCCAAATTTAGGTATACTGTACACCTGTCCTCTACTATATGTAAAATGTTTTTAAACCTGATGCACTGCTCCTTACTAGCATATTGCACCAGATGATTGGTGAAAGCTCAAAAGATATTTTCTTTCTTTTCTTTTAATAAAATCAATTTTGTAAACCTTTTGCATATTGACTTCAGTTGTCTAGGAGTCCTAAAACGTTCTAACAACAACAGTACACAAAAGATAGTGTCTGCCTGTACATTGTTCTCCATAAAATTAAATCCTTTTTCTTTATATGACTGGATGGTCAATCAAAGTAATAACTGGTTCTAACTCATCATCTTGGAAGTGCAAATCTCAGATAATGACAGGAATTCACCAGCAGAGAAGGATAAACTAAATAATAGAAAAAGCAAACTAGAATAATTTTCAAATTGCTGAAAGAATGACAGAGATTCACCAGTCAAAGGAAGGTCGGTCTGATGCACAAAGAAGTTACTGCTGTAACTGAGCAATAAACTGCTCACCTACAATATGTTAGCCCAGCCCACCATGATGTACCTTTTGGATACGTGAAGGGATTACTGCAGCATGGACATAGTTAAACACTGGCTGAAAATGGCTTTATCAACTAAGCTTTACCTCTCTTTTTTGATGGGCATTTCAATAGTACAGATATAATTTCTTGACAACAAAGTACAGCAGTTTCAAAAGTAGTGCTAATGTTGAACTTTAATAGTAAGACCATTTAAAAATAGCTTTGCAATGATACTTACTATGAAATGAGTGTTTTCTTGCACATGCTTTATATATTTTACCTGTGCTTCAGACTTCTCTCTTTGTAACTGTTGCACAGTTTTCTGGTGTTCAGCAGCCTTGGCAATATAACTATCCTCTAAATCCTGAATCTTGGCCTTCACTCCATCTTGCATTTTTTCTAGCTCAGATGCACGTTGTGACTGTCGAGCAGCACGATTCATCTGTTGCTGAACTTCATTTCTGTTTGATACAAGCATAATTAAAAACGTCACTTTCTAGAAAACAACCTCATACTATTTAATGATAAACAAGAGTGTAAAATGAAAAGGGTTCAAATGAAACCACAGCACAAAATTAGGCATAACAAAAATAAAAAATAATAATAATAATATGGATTATCTTCAGAAAGCTTTTATTATTGCATTTAGCAACAACACAGTCATCTTAGAAAAACCTTTCCTGAAATAAAAAACATTGACAAAGCACGAACAAATGGCGGTATTGTACAACATCCAATGAATAACATAACAGTTGATAAAATAAAAAATGGATTCTCATAATATTTATAGCTTTGAGTTTAAAAATTTGAATTTGATTATTTGTTTTAATTCTGCATAATATGAAAGACATACAATAATGTGTGGAATTTACTGTTTATCTTCATGGATTGTTTTATGATTTCTACTTTTTTTTTTTTTTATATAAAAGTATCAAGAAACTTTACTAATTTCTTATACCTCATTGGAATGTTGCAAAATGATTATTCCATGATTCACAATGGCAACTAAGCAGTAACCATCACTACCTCTTTATTCACATGTCAGCTGTCTATAGCAAGAGTCTATCAGTTTAATACATATAAAATGCTCACTCATTTTGTTTAAGCAATCAAAATATAGTCTTAAGTTTATCAGTAAGTAATTCATCAAAATTTCACTATTAAAAGCAAAAAATAAGACAATTTATTAAATACAGCTTAAATCAGCTTTTATTATAGTTGTTTTATCTATTTACTAACAAAAGGTATATATACTTTCACTGATCATAACATTAAATTACATTTACCATCCACCCACTGTCTGAACCCAAATATACCAATGTTAGTGTTGCTAAAAGCCAGACCCTACCCTATACAAGCAAGAACCAATCTAGAAGTGGGCGGCAGTCCTCTTCCACATACACTCACACACACTCTCACTCATCTATCTCGAAGTGAATAGAAAAACATAAGGTATTGGGCATTGTAATCTGACTTAAATGGCATGCATTGATTATGTGTGTGTGTGTGGGGGGGTGTAATGACATGTCCTTATGCCCTCACCCCAAATAAAATGCAAGAAACAAAACAAAGAAACATTTACTTCAGTTGAATATTGGACTGTATTAGTTCTTGAATCAGTTTTTCTTGTCGTTCAGTGTTCTTTAACACAGTCTTTAATATCGACGTTATTTCTGTGTTACATTTTTTATCTAGAACAAATCCATCTGGAGAAGAAAGAGAGAAAAAAGTGTAATGTTCTTAACATATAATTGGTTATTTACTATTCAAGATCTTACATATATTACAATCTAAACAATTTTATATTCTATATCACTTAATTCACTTTCATTCTAATCATTACACAGCATATTTTGTAGACAATTACATAATATGATACTATATATTATTGCTAGAAAGAACCTTTTGGGATTACCAGGATTTATACAGTAAATATTCACAGAATTGTGCCCTAATCATCAACTACATGACAATGATAGTTTATGGAGACTGAATTAGTCTAATAACAAATAAACAACTTTACGCCTATTCTTGTCAATGCCACATACATTGTATAAATGTTCACAGTCTACTTTTTACATTATACATAAAAAATATATATGCAATTCCAGAAGAGTCAAGATTTTTATGTCAAAGCTTAGGATAATCAAAAATGTTAAATAGGTTGGTCACAAAAATTCAGCCAGTTTAAACAAGGTATGCAATCCACCATCGAAGACGGACTCTATAAAAGTGTCTACTACGCCTGCTTGAAATGTAACAGGCCAAATCATCATGTGGTGGTTTTTCAAGAGAAGGAAATATTTAAAATTCTATACATTTATTTGTGTTTCTACTTTAACCTCCTACTTGAACTCTACATTACTGAGCCAATCATTTCCAAAGGGATAACATCATTAAAATAACTAATGCAGTAATAACCTTAAACTTATGAAAAAGTGAGTTAATTATTAATTAAAATCCCACTTATGTGCATGACAACATTAATGTATTTTATACATAAGTGGTGATGACGATGCGCATGTTTTTAAAAATTTTTTTGAAATATTATAACAAGCCATATTATGAGCTTGCACAAAAGTATAGTTATTATTTAAAACATGTGGAAAAATGGAAGATTAAATGCAAGGCTGGAGTGATATAAAATGTTTCAAAATTATAAGCAAATTCCACCAGCATAGGGAACAATGGGGAGTGACATTGCTTAAATTACTTGCATAGTTTTGTTAAATATACCTCACTTTTACATCATGAGCCTGTGCCTTAGTAACAAGTTACAAAAAAAAAAAAAAGAGCAATGCGCACTGTACACACAAACAATAGAATCATTAAAATACAATACATACTATAGATTTTCAAATATTGTATACTGATTTTTAGATTATATTATAAAATTATTTTACATTCTGTCATTAAACTTGAATAGCTTTCCGTATAACAAAAGGATATTTTAGTCTGATAACATGGAACATACTGAAAGCTGTATGCATTTACTATTAATATCTATGTATTTTTTAAATTATCTTTCACAAACATGGTTACACTTTTCTTTTCATATAACCTCTAATCATTAAAAAACACAAATGAAAAAAGAATTTTAGATAATAAACTCCTAAAAATATAAACCTGCTATACCTTGGTATTCTGTTATCTTTGTCAAATGAACTGGCTTAAAGCCATGCAGTTTTAGCAATCGATTTACTTCATCCCAGTCAGTTTGTTCTGCCTAAAAATTACAAACAATTTTAACATTGGTTCAAAATTCAAAAGCTAAACGTGGTACACTTGCAAGTGCAGGAAAAAATAGCACTCTAAATTTAATTAAGAACTTGATGATAAACTTCAGCTCTTATGTTAGGCAATTGAAATAACTAAATTATAAAATACTTAAACATTTCTAAATACCATCCTAAAACTGCATAACTATTAAAAATAAAACATAAAATTAAATTTGCATGTTCTTATTTTTTTTAAATAGTAATTATTTTGTTTCTATAAACACACATGGTGTATGGTATTTTGCTTTGGTAAAAAATTCAGAAATCCAAAATAAAGCTAAAAAAGATGCCTAATATACCAAGATACATATTAACTGGCAAAAATGGGGAAAGATTATGATGCAGCTAAATAATGTACAGTGTGCATGAAATAGACATAAAACATGGACCGATAAAATGACTACATACTGGCAAGGATCAAGAAAGGCCTAGCTTTATGACTTAACAACACTTCATAAAACACTTTAAAAATAACATACCTGGGAGTCTACACATCTGATCAGACTTTGCCCATTCAGATTTTATATATATATATATATATATATATATATATATATATATATATATATATAAAAGGATATATTATATATACAGTATAACATATAAAATATAACTCCTTTGTCTTTTCCTCTCTATAGATTAATGGGCACATTCTGTTCATTCATTTCCTCAACCAAAAACTGAATAAGATCTCTATCTCAAATTACATCAAGATTCTTGATTCCTGACAGTCTCCATAATGTTATCTTTCATCGCTAGCTAAAGATAAGCTCCTATTGAAACTCATAACAATTAATTTTACTTCTTAATAAAAATACACATGTAAGAAGCAGTTAAACCTGTTTTGTAATATTAATCTGAACCTACTATCTAACATATTAGAATAATTACTCACCAGAATTTCGGTGCCTATTCATTGGGAAAAAAAAGAGAGGTTTTAAATGAGAAGAAGTCACAGTATTATCTGTATTCAAATTTGAAAGTTTGTACACCAAAACATAATACCTGGGTCCCTTTAAGAATACATGCACTTGATTTTTGAAACAACGTACCCGACACCAAATTCTCTCATGCAAAATTTATATTATTCTACTTCCAAAAACATCTTAATTGTTAATACAACACATAAAACTACGTATATTTGAATTTAATAAGGTGCTATATTTGTTTTTGAATAATTGGTTACTCTTGTATTCTGTCTTTACATACGAAAGTATATTTAGTACTTTTTATCAAGATCAAAAGTATGTTTTATCTAAGACACCCGTAGACACATACCTGAAGTTTGAAAAAGCATTCCTAACGACATGAGTCAGTATGCCTGGAAATTAATGTAGAAATATGACAAATAAACACAAATTAGAACTTTCAAAAACTTTGTTAAAGTAGAACAAAATCGCGATGAACTCGTTGCTATACCATATCGTTTGTCTATGGTGTTCCTTCTTGAAATAAAAAATACTCTTCTCATTAATAGTTACTGTGTGCACATCTTTACAATCAATTATATGCACTGTGAAGTTCGTTGACAAAAACGTTACTGAGGGGAGACTTGTACTGTAAACATTTAACACAAACCAAACTCTAGCCTGAATACTAACAAAAAGGAAGTGGAGAAATTGTATAGTGCGTTACGGAAAATCTTTCTACTGAGTTCTACAGTTAATAACTTTAGCTCCGTTTCTATCACGTAAACTTTTTAACTTCATAAGAAATGTTAAAAGCCCTTACGTCTACATATCTAAAACATTCATTCAAGTAAAATGCACAACTTAGCCAATGCATAACTAAACAAAGGGAAAACGCAATGTTTGCAACCACTTAAAAGTTTACATTGTAGGTGCTGCCCATATTTTACCCGATGTTATACGGATAAGTAACAAAACTCCATAAATTAGAAAGAACTCGTGTATATTTGGGTTTTCTCGGTTTCTCTTACCAGTTGCTACCCTTAACAAGACACTCCTTCGATATGCTTCTTGACAGGTAAAAACGAAGACGACCGCGGAGCCAGAGGGGGTGGTCTTCACACGCTTAAACCAATCGTTAGGTAAGGTAACGCCTTTAAGGGGCTCATGGTTGGATCCTTCACAAAGTAACCCTTCCTCCTCCCACCCCATCCTGTACCTCAAAAGGAACGTTACAGTTACTACCCATCATGCACTGCGTAATTCCTGACCAATGCCGTGGATTCCACGGCGTGTAAAGAGGGCAGATTTACTGCAGATTGGAACAGCGAGCGAAACATTGATAGTATTAAAGAATGCAGAGGCGTTCATCTTCTGATAGCTGTGCTATTGTACTTTTGCTAGATGTGAAGTTATAGTAGCAATTTATTTTACTTTATGCAAATATATTTTGTCGCTTTACGATGACGCTAAATTGTTCCTAATAACGACCAAGTATCATTTTTGATCATTTGTCGTTTACAGTTGAGGCGTTGGGGAAGAATAATGAAAGGAATTATTAAAATAGGATCTTTTAAAATAGTAAAACATTCAAGAAAATTTGAGGGAAAAGCTAGTAAATTCTATTCCACATTTTAGCTTGTTCATGTTATCCAATGTAGAGTGCAACTGTGTCTGTGCGTTCCCATTCTGCGAGCTTGCAGGGGGCTTTCTTTACGCCACATTAAGAAAAACTGGTGTGACACAGAACAATTAAACATGCAGTCTGTAATACAATACTTCATATCAAATTCAACGTCAACGTCATCTCCAGTCCATCTGGACAGCTCTGAAATTAAATAACCCATTATGTAGCTGTCATTGAAAGACTGCATCTAAAACAGGGCTATTCAACTTCAGTCCCAGGGGGACGCAGGGGTTGCTAATTTTTATTCAGCCAGTTTGTTTTTTAGACTCCAACTATTGCTGCTGAAGCAGTTATTGCTCAAGCAATGTATTTGTGCATATTAAACACAAACAACTGCGTTCACTGTTTTAATTATATGATGGTGCAAATGGCCCTCCAGATTCCTGATCTCAACCTCAAGACTCTCCAGCAACTACTCTGAAGAGCCAAGCAGGTCGATTGCAGTCACCATGGCACTCTGCTGAATTGAATGGTAGGTTAGATCCTCATCCCACACCTGACACCAATGTACTATGTGCATCGAGCACTAGTATTGATCCTTTTGCTATTTACACAGCTCTGTTAGGTGATTCACTGTCCTCAAATTGAATGCTTGTCTTTGCCATATTAGATGGTATTTGATTCCAGCTGCTGCTGGTGATTGAATGCCAGCTGATAGTATGGATGACTCCTCTCTGGTTGATGAAACATTTCAGTACCATTATAGTATGTATTACCAAGCTTTACTGTCTTTACCCTTGTTGATATAAGTACACAACTATGGATAGAACCCTAAATTGCAATGAATACAGCTTAGGGCCATAACAAAACTAGTACAGGAAATGCTTAACGAGACATGGCAGCACTGGAAGCTATGCAGAGCAACCAAATGCATCCCAGGACTTAAGGGCATGTTGTACTTCAACAGACTCAGAGACGGAGTGGTGGCTCTGAGGCTAGGGATATGCACTGGCAATCGGAAGGTTGCTGGTTCGAATCCCATAAATGCCAACAGGAACTCTGCTCTGTTGGGTCCTTCAGCAAGGCCCTTAACCTGCAATTGCTGAGCGCTTTGAGTAGTGAGAAAAGCGCTATATAAATGCAAAGAATTATTATTATTATTAATTAAACCTGTCGAGACATATTGGGGACCTAATCCAGGTCTTCAAAATTCTCAAAGACATTGATTAAAGTAGATCAAGCAGAATTCTGTTAGCTTAAGGGTGAATCACATATTTGAGGACATCAGTGAAAATTATTTGGAAGTACATTTAGAACAGAAGGCCCGGAAACATTTCTTTAACTTAAAGAATTGTGGGAAACTGGAACAGACTACCAAGACATGTAGTTCAAGAACCCTTGACAACCTTTAAGATGTTTCTAGATGCTTCTCATCTTTTGTATAATTTCTCATAAACCAGTGTCTACATTATACCCAATGCTTTGTAAGGCATCATATCATCCACAATCAGTCACTGTTACTTGGAGATTTTTCTCCTACTCCTTCAGTTTCATGGAATTTAGTTCTTAACAATGTCTCATTGGTATCATTGAATCCTAATCATCAACAAACTCAATTTAAATTTGTCCAATTTTAAATTTGGATTTTCATCTGAACCAAATTTTCACTCTTTTTCTGTGAACAAAATGGCTTATTTTACCCTTTAAAGTGTTGGTTTTGTATTTCAATAAAAAATTAATCTTAAAAAACAAAGAAGTGTCTGGATGGCATATTGGGACATCTTAGCTGTTAGCTAAACAAATGAGCTTGATGGACTGAATGGTCTCCTCTGTTTTGTCAAATTTCATATATTCTTGTTATGGGTAAGAATCAATCCCTGATCTCTTTATTGATTTCTTGATGCTAAACATCACACCACCATCACAACTTGTTTGACATTGTTTTCCCCTCGACAGATTATGCTGTAGTGATTCATACCTCTTGCATATTTGAATCTGTAGTTCTGTTCCTGACTTTGCTTGTGTTATTTCCAAACTTAGCTTTAAATTTAAAGTGATAAAAAGTTATTGTGTTTAGAATAAATGCTACCAATTACGAGATTGAATCACCCGTGAGGTTATGCCCACTTGCAGTGAACGTAAGCCGCTCCCTGCACCCAGAGTCATCTTAAGAGCATTATAGGCCCCCGGGCAAAGCAGTGCACTGGGGCCCCTACCTACACAACAACTCAGCAAGTCACATACATAGATTAGCATGGGGCCCCTGGGCAACTGCCCAGAGTGCCCATGCGTTAAGTCGGCCCTGCCTGCACCCCTTTAATGTTTTATATCAAGAACCTGACTTACGCAGCTTGAAATATGATAGAGATACACTACCAGACAGGTTGCAGTTGTGTAGAGGTGAGAAATTAAGCTTGTGAATCCAAATTACAATTAAAAACCCTATTCCTAACAATAATAGTAATTCTGATCTTAGAATGCTGGTAACTTTAACCAGGGAACTTTGGAAGGAACACTTTTCTATCAGAATGTTTGGATTGTGGATACAATTTAGACCTGTCCAATTCAAATGTTAATGCCTTAAATGTAAACCTGTGTTATAACTGAGCAGCCTGTTATTGACAGCAGCAGCTCTCTTATTATCCAAAGCAGTTCTTTTGAGTGTTTTGGTTGTTGTTCATTATATTTATATTTTCCTTAAGCTTCTGTAACTAAGCATTTCACTACAATATACACCTTGTGTATAAATGTAGGTGACAAAAATTTTGATTTGATTTTGAAGAAACTTGGAGCCATAGCAAAAATAATGAGGAAAATGTTTTTCTTCATTAAAAAATAAATAAAAGCAATAAACTGTCATCTAACCTAAATTTCTTGGTTAAAAGTCAAGCATGCTAAACATCACACCTGTAGGCTGGAAATAATGTGCCAAAATTCTGACTTATAGAGAGAAGTACCTGTTTGCCAGAATTCAAGTCTATGGCACTTTAAGAAGAGTTGGAAAGAAATGAAAGAGAGAAAGGTGAAAGATTGACAATTACTAATCTACTGTGGTCCACAAATCATTTGGATGATATTGACCTTTCCCCACATAAGTGGTTACAGATGGAAGGGCAAAGGTTAGATGGTGGAAGTTGAAGCTTAGCCCTATCAAGTTTAAATAGACACTTGGTCCACTGTAACAATTATGATAACAGATGCGGTTACAGTAGGGTTTCCTGGGAGCCTTCTGTGATCAAATTTAGTTTAGTTACTGGAAATACAGATTCTATGTTTGGCCAAAAGATGGTGAGCATCCAGGAGATCATCAGGTGTGAGTAGAGAATATACAGGACTTTTTCATTCTTTGAACCTCCTCCAGAGGATTGGTGACTGTTTTGATGTAAATGTAACTGCATTCCTGAATAGCATGTGAAGTATTACTGACTAGCTCTCATCCTGCTGTTGTGACTGTTGTGTCATGAGTGAGTGAGGGTGAGGATGTTTTGAAATACTGTATTATTAATTATTATTATTGTTTCTTTTTTAACTGGCATTAACTTTATCCAAGGTGACTTACAACATATCAGATACAAATGGTTACAACTCATTTTTTCCAATTGGAGCACAGGCAGGTGAAGTGACTTACTCCTGGGTCACAAACTGTCAGTAGCAGGATTTGAACCCTCAACCTCAGGGTTTAAAGTCCTAGATCCAAAGCCCTAACTACTATATTACACTGCCTTCCATTTTAACAATTTGTACCCATCAGACTTTGTGATTTTGAGTCTTTTGCCACTTTGGTAGTGTTTTCTTCATTGATGGAGCCATTTGGTGTGCTGATTTTATTATGGACACCACCATGTTTGCTGCTGGTCATGTGTGTATGGCTATTGACATCATTACATAGCCATTATAAAAGATGGTAGTGCACACAGTCTGGTGTTCAAGCTCTGGCTCTGCTAAACAAAACAACACATTCTTTCTACACATGTGTGTAGAAAGGAAAGGATAATAATTTATTGTTAAGATATTCTGCGGTGGGCTGGTGCCCTGCCCGGGGTTTGTTTTCTGCCTTGTGCACTGTGTTGGCTAGGAGTGGCTCCAGCAGACCCCCGTGACCCTGTAGTTAGGATATAGCGGGTTGGATAATGGATGGATGTTAAGATATTTGGTGTTTGTTTTTTGAACAATACATTTTAGTTTCATTTTGAATTTTGTAGCTCAGTTCTTCTTGTTTATTTTGTGCTCTGACCATGCCTGCCTACTGACAATTTTGTTATTCATGCTACTAAAGAAATTCCTTCATCTTATGATATATAAAAATTCTGCCATTTTTTCAATTTGCAATATTGACCACAACATATTATTGAGGAACAGAGATTTTGTTTTAATTTTTTTGAAGGACATATTAGAAGGATTGTCAAACATAGCAGAGGTTAGTACCAAAAGTCACTGATTGTCACTGACCACAAAGCTCTTAAATAAAGCTAGGTCATAACTAGATTCTACACATAATTATTTTGCTGAAGCATTATGTGTGTAGCAAATATACCCTTTATTTTCACAATGCTTAGATACTCTCATAACGGCACAACAATCTTATGTAACATGGTTGCCATAGAGTTAGATTATTTTGGGAAGCCAATATTCATGGAGTGAACTAGGAACTACAGCAATAACTGTGGGAGTTCTTGGTTGAATTCAAAATGAGCTTTTCTGCATTAGCTGCAGATGATAGGCAAACTCATCTCAACCAGCATTATAATGATATGGGTAATGCTCAGCCCATTTGCAGTTGTCTAATGTCCAATGCTTCTGGCAGTTCAGTTTAATGCCTTTTGGCTCATATGCTGCTTCTGGCACTTTAGATAGACTCATGAATTATGCATTAAGTGGAGTGTCTTCTTTCTAGTGTCTTATCTATGTAGATGACCTTCTGGTCCATAGGAGCTTTCAGGGTTCTGAGGCAAGTACTGCAGAAAATTTGGATGGCTGGATTAAAATTCCATCCAGGAGTATTAACTGATGAAGCAGAAGGTGTAATTTCTAGGACATCAAGCCAAAGCAAAGGGCATCTCACTCAGGACAGATAAAATAGCAGTAGTGCAGCCCTTAGCCTACTCCTAAAAATCACAAGCAAATACGTATATTCTTGGGATTGACATTGTATTGCTGCTGTTTCGTGGCTGGATTTGCAGTGATAGTAGTTGCTGTACTTGGAAGGTAAACTGAAAAATGGTCTAATGTGTGAAAGGAGCACTCTGTCAAGCCTCATACCTTGCTCCTCCCAGTTTGACTGAGCTTGTCATTCGTTCTGCATGACTGTGAACAAACTGCAGATACAGTCCAATGCAAGAAATGTGGGCATTGGTATAGTTCTAACAAAGCAACACACTGACAAAGAATGTGCGGTGGCTTATTATAGCTGAATCTGTCAATATAAGAGCGCAATTATAGTGTCACTAGGTGTAAATTGTTGGGTTTTGCTGATGCTGTTCAACGTTGTAATTATTTGTGGACTTCCATTTGTTTTTCAGATAGATCATACTGCCTTTCAGTGACTGATGCCATTCAAAGAACCTGAGGGTCAACCTACCCAATGGATAGAAGAATTACAAACCTTACAGTTCACCATGGAATCAGAAGCCTGGGGGCAATCATGACAATGCTGATGCACTTTCGCAGAGGTCATTGTAGTGATCTTGAGAAGTTTCATAGTGGCTGGTAACTAGATAGAAAAGTATGACCAGGAGATGAAAGACTACTTAGGTGCAGGTAAGAATCTAGGTCTAAGAACTGTCTGGGGTAGATCAAAGAGGAAATGTTCATCAAGATCAAATATGCAAAAAGAGGAAATGTTCATTAAAAACGCAAAACCTAAATAAAACTTAACAGAAAACAGCCAAAACGTCCTTACACTCGCTGTATATTTCAAAATTTTTATCCCACACTATTGCTATCACAGTTGATGTTTTATTGTTTGAAATCTGTTTCACTGTGCTGCCATTTTTAAATAATAATTATGTGGAAGATGTGCCATGTAATGTGAATCATTGCTGTAATGGCTGCAACCAAGGAAATAACAAAGAAATAGCAGCAACCATACAATAGTAAAAAATAACAAATATGACATGTTAACAATAACCTAATAAGCAAAGCACTGGGCTGATGACAAACAGCAATTCATAACATCCATGCACTGAGTGTAAGTGTCCCTATTGCTGGTGGCGAAGGTAGCAACAAAACAAAAGCAGGACCCTTTGCCTAAGGCAGGAACTTGCTGGCTGTCTAGTTATCACCAGCTTTGCAGGAAACAAATATTACATAATTCCACAGAAGTGAAAGTTCAATTGGAAAGCTTGGCTCAGTGCACAAATATCCTCACCAGTGGAGAGAATCAGCAACTGGTGAACCTAGATGGCAATTGGTTGCACCAAAGTCTCTTGAGATAGAACGCTACAGGATCATTATGGGATTTCTGGGACTGGACATTCTGCACAGCAAAAACTCAACATTTTTACAGGACCAAAGTAGGAGGGATGTTGAAGATGATTGTAGAAGATGTGATGCCTGAACTCAATAAAGGGGCCTCCAGAAGAGTCAACGCAGTCTTTTCAGCAATACCTGGTAAAGCTACTAATAGAAAGAGTAATGAAAAGAACAGTGGATTTCCCATGAATTCAGTTTAGTTTACTTTTTTATAGTGCTCTTTCTTCACTGAGTGCAGGCACAGATCACTGTGACAAGTTTTTTAGGTAAAATCTCTTCTAAAAAGAGTAAGGATTGCGAATAGCAAAACAAATCCAAAGATCTGCAGTGAGTATTTGAAAACATGCAATGAAATTATTATTAGAGTACAGGCTCGATATTTTCATGACAGTATAGACTAAAACCAATCAAAGACAATAATACTCACAACAGCCGTCCCAGTGTTATGTACATTTACTTGCTTAGCAGACACTTTTATCCAATTTGACTTATAAAAGAGGTTAACATAATCGAGTAAATATCAGTATGGGAGACTGTTTGGGGACAAGTGTTACAGGACAAAGTTACACAATTGATCATCAAAAGTGAAGAGCTCAGAACAAACTATAACCTAATTACAATTACTAGGTTACAAAAACATTAACAGCTAATATCAGTTAGAAAGAAATTCACCCAAAAAGAGAGTCTTCAAACCCATTTTATCTAAACATGTTGTGGGAGTCAAATTTTGAATGAAGGTAGGCAGCTCGTTCCATCAGCAAGGAGCTACACATAAAAAGAGTCTGGACTGAGTGAGATTTGATCAGCCATTGACACCATTGATCAGCAGACTTGAGAATTCAAGAAGGAGCTTAGCACCTCACAAGTGTTTCCAGGATTTGAACTTAATACATGCCTCTACAGGTAGCTAATGTAGTGATCTGAAAAGAAGAATGACGTCTCACCATAGCTGTTCTATTTTGCTATGTATTTCAGAATCATGGTACTATATACCTAACTTCAAGGGTAATATCATTCATTTTAATAATTAAATAATTATTAGGGCACAGGTTTGATATCTTCATGAAGATACAGACCAAAACCAACCTGACTACAATATTCACACAGCCTTCCTTGTGTCAATAATAGTTTCAGATACAGAGTAGCAATCACAGTAGCCATCCAGTATTAGGATTGCTACTAGGAGGTGCATTCAGAAAAAAAATTAAATAAACCATGTACCGGATTAGAGTATTGAACCAGTCTCTGTTTTTGACTGACCTGTAACAGATTAGCACCTAGTACAGCCTCAAGAAATAAGCTTATTTAAAATAAAGCACATTTCATGAACGATTTTATTGTAAGCAATACCTTGTGAAAATGCTGGAAGTGAAGAATGTCAGATATTAAAAATGTTTTAATATTAAGCTCTCTGTTCCTCGTCATTTTTCCTGCAGTAGATTAAAGTAGCTCGCAAAATGAATAGTTTGATTAATCGTTCAATTTTGCGATTAAGAAATCAATCAGGTTGCCATCGAGTCAATCCAAATTCTCGCGCCATTTTTTAAACATTGATCTCTTTCTCGCGAGAAACAGCGTGACCAAAGCGTGGTGACGCCGCTCTCCTTAGCTGTTGCTTCGCTTTACTCTGTGTTGCAAGTAGGCCGAATGGAAGGCTGGGTAAAGACGCTTACAAATTGACACGTTGCATCCAGGGAAGCAATAAGTGCTAATGCTTGACCTGTTTACTCACCGTGTAATTTCTTTACATTCTTCCACGACTTTAATAAAATCCCTGCGTTTTCTTACAAATAGGACAACCTAACTGGAAGGTGGTTGGCTTCACGGCGGTTCCCATAGCAACAGGTCGGCGGCTCCCTTACCAGAGGACAAACAGGTAAGACGCAGGAAGGCTCGCCTTCGTTACGGTCCTTCATGCGTATGATGTTGTATTCTCAGTCCACGTCCACCTACATCCAATGGACAAGTCAACGATCAACTCATTCGTGTTTTCTCTGTAATTTATTATACTTCACTGTGTGTTTTTTATTTATTTAGTTGCATCTTGAAGTAAACGCGTTTGTTTGCAATGAAAACGGGACGCGACATCTGCACGTGCAACTGGTTTAGAAAAGAATTGCATTGACATTAACTGGATTCCGAATCTATTCCACCTCCATTTATTTTAAAACAAAGCAGTTACTTTTAACGTTAAAATAAAACTTTGGAAGGGTTCCCGAATAGCATAACTCACCTTGACTCCTCCAAGTGTATTAACAGCCGTACGGATGAAAAACCATTCAGCCTAAATTAAAGCTTTGCCAGTTTTATCAGATGAATGTACAGGGTGGCACTGTGGCGCAGTGGTTAGAGTCTTAAGTTGGCAAGCTGGCCTTGTCGCAACGCGGTTTTTCTCCCCATGTTTGATTTTTGGTATTTTGATATACTTTGTTAATTCCCTTGGGGAAATCGTTTTTCCGTATGACCTTTGGGAGCGTAGGGTATTGTGTGTTGTTGGAGATTTATGACATGAGGAGCATGCGTGGACACGTGTGTTCGTCCTGCGTTTGTGTACATCACTTCCAGGGTTAGATCTTGCATTGTGTTGAATTAGTCGGCCACAGCGACCCATAACAAGATTACTCAAATTCGATAATGGATGGATGAAGTGTATGTTGTACTGAATATGGAGAGTGTGGATATGGATTTCCACTATTTGCTTATCTCACTGTATCATTTGGGCATGTAGAATAATCTGGTTTAAGATCTTCCCTGTTTTTTGACAAGTTTACAATTATATTATTCAATTCAGCATAAAATAAATTGTTTCATTATTCCTATTACAATCTGATATCATTCAATATTTTCAATTTCTGTGAGTCACTTATAAGATTCAGATGTTTTGTTCCTTAGTAAGACAGATACCTGTGCTTCATTAAAGTTAGAGTAAATAACTGTTATTTTGAGTGCTTCGATAAACTGGATGGCACAAATATGTAACCACAGGCAAGGCGTTTATTAAATAAAATGAATTTATTCTGTTTTTTTGTCATAATTTGTTAACTTGTCTATGCATTATTTAGCTACATATTTTAGAATCATGGCACTATATACATTTAATTTCAAGGATAATACTAATAATTTTAATCATACTTGATTTTTTAAAAGCTAAGTAGTGTTGTGTGTGTTTGTTAACCAGTGCATTATTGTATTTATTGTTTGTTGTTGGTGCAAGACATTCTAAAAGCCACTCAATCCAAGCAAGTCAGGGTTATGGGATGGCAATTGGTATCACTAGATGCTAGGCAGGAAACTATCTTAAACAGGGTGCCAGGCAATTGTAGAAACTGCTCATGCACACAGTCACTTTCACAAAGAGCCCATTTGGAATAAGCAGCCAGACTAGCCTGTGGTTCTTTGAGAATATGGGAAGACTCCCAGAGTGCCCAGAGGAAATCAGTGTAGAGAAGGGGAAAACATGTAAACTCCACACATAGAACAGCCAGGTGTCAGAGTCAGCCTTGTATGCTGGATACATTGCTATGTACTGCACCACTGTGTAACCCTGAAGACACAATAAATCGGAGAAAGGAAGCAATCTGGCTACATAATATATAAATTAGATCAGAACTGCAAACGTTTTCTGCATTTGACCATTAAATATGTGAAAAGGGTAAATCACTTTAAAGAATGCAGAATGAAGACATAACTTTTCTTGATTAATTTCCCTTTTTTAAGCAGAATGATACAAAATATAAATGAATAATATTGCCACCATTTGCTGTTTTTGGCACAGTATATAATTTATAAAAGAATGTAATATACACCCATTGTTTGACACTTTTCAGTTACTATGGTCTGATTGCTTCATCTTTATCACTATTAAATGTATTTTCTAGAATATAAACATTTTGATAACGATTTTTGGCTGTATAATTCTCAGTATACTTCTCAATAAGATCCAATATTTCTTCTCCAATTTTAGTAAACATGATTTCTTAAGGAAGACGACAGTCCATAAGCTGATTTAATACAGGTTCTGTTAGAAAAAAAAAGTTTAAAATATTGAAAATACTCAAGCCAGTTCTGTTTCCTGGCTGAAAGTCAATATTGTGTCTATGAAAGCTCCGGAATTTGAAAAATTTCAAAAAAGCTCTACTGCCAGATGGTTGCTTGTCTTTTAAATTACATCGTAAATAATTTCTTGTTTTTTTTTTTTTTTTAACATCAACTAATATAAAACAGCACTTCACGAAAATGAATGGATGAATACATTTCATTCTTATTTGCATATTTTAAAATGTTCCTGTTTTCATATTTGTGCAATTACCGTATGTTTACATATGGAATGTTTTAAAGCGGTAAATGGGTACAACCTGGTTTTGAGACCCACTTGATTAGAATGGTGGATCAAATTTACTATTACTATTACTTCTTTTAAAAATTAAAAACAGCCAGTCAATCTTCCTACCAAATTTTAAATAGTGTGTCATTCTACAATAGCATATCGATTGATATGAGAAGATGAGAACTCTTTAACATCATCTCTCTTTTTGTATATTGAAAAATTAAAGTTTGAAGTTATTTTTCAGAAAGACAAATTGCAACAGATCAACAGTAGTAAATCATGTGTTTTCCTTTCCAGTTTGCTCCTGATTTTCAAGGGCTAGGGATTAGAGTTCATTTAGAATATTTGAAAGATTTTGATGAAAACAGGCCATTCAGTGCAACAAAGCTCACAAATCCTATTTTCTTTTTTTTTCCCCCCCCCCCAAAACATCAGGTATTATTTTGAACATCTTAATCTTTATTTGCCTAAATTAAAAATGGTGAACTCCTTCAGTCTTTCTTCATAAAAGTCACATTTTTTAGCATATTGTTGGCTGCTAGACTTACCGGTGCTATAGTGTTCCTACACCTTTGGAGGCTTATGTTCTAGTGACAGCCTAAAAAAATAGCACTTTTTTTTAATGAGGAAGCATGCTAAACTATGAGTTACATTTAAATTTGCCATAATATCAGTAGCTCTTATTTGATGATTATAGTTAAAGTACTCTTAAATGCACTTAGTAAATTCATATGTTTATACATCATTTATACATTTTTAATTCTGTCTCAGAAACCAGGAGAAGAAACTAATCATTTTAGCTGTTTATTTTTATATTTTTGGTGGAAGTGTGTTTTTACTTTTAATATAAAGTGAACAATACAAAAAACCCAACCCTAACAAACAATCAAAAACCTTACTAAAAACAATTAGGATTGGAATGGGGTGGTGGTTTAATGTCAGGCGATTTATGCACAGGTCTGATAAACGGTCTGCATCCTTCAGCTTAAGTCTTTTGATATCATTGAAACACTTTTTTCCCTGAAAGTATTTATTTTCACTTGTTTTAGCTTGAATTAGGATTCTCTGCTACATCTCCACAAGCCTGCTACAAAAAACATCTCCAATCTTCATGGTACATTGGAATCTATGCTTCATTTTCCGACTGACAGCACCTTGTATTTTTGTATTCAGACCAAAATACACTGACACCCTCCCTTTACTAATGCATAGTAGCAGAGCAGCAGCTCTTCCATCTAATTTAATGTTATTGAGCATGGTTGGTCTACAGGGACACCTTCAGGAAAGCTGCCAAAATGCAGATTAAAGGCTAAATGATCAGAGACTTAAGAAAAAATCCTAGGCTATGGATTGGAAGGAAACGGAATAATGCAGTGGAAAATATTATGTAAGGCTTGCTAAAAGATGACTACAGTCCATTTCAGTAAAGTCAGGTTTCACTTTATGTAACTGTAAAATTGTTATTAAACATTTGCTCTTAACAGAACAAAACAGATTAATGATAAAAAAAACGTAGAGTATAAGGAAATTGAACACGATACAAGCTGGTGATTTCTACTACCATGTGAAACTGTCAATCATTTCTTTTTCTGCTTTTTCTGCTCTCCTTCTCTGCTAATTGGATTAGGCAGTAATCATTTGCTTGCAATGGCTTCACGAGAGGAGATTACTATTTATGAAGATGAAGTGAGGTAAACTACATTATTTCAGCATTATTGTAGATTTAAAACCTGTCATTTTTCTTATGTTCCTTTTCCTTGCTATCTCTTTTAGCTTTTTGGTGTAATGGAAAGAATATAAATTAAGTAAACAAATATGATCTGTATTTGGCACTTTCATTTTTAAAAATGTTTATCTATCTCAGAATACTGACATCTGTGAAATTATGAAGTTTTAATTAAATGAATTCACATATATTTTATTCTTCACATGTGCTAAGGATGCATTATAGATAATACTGTCAAGTAGGACACCACCAGCTTGACTTGTTTAGATGTGTACTTGTTTTGAGTTCATGTTGCAGAAAGTGGAATGCTGAGTGATAATGAGCCTAACTGCAAGTCATTATATCCTTAAGTGCTCTTGACCAAGCCTGTAACGGTAAGCTTCTTAAAATAGCAATGAAGCTGCTGAATTTGCACATCCATAACTTTGAAAGTCTATTCTTAACATCATGTAAGCAAACGGTGTGTTTTCACTGTAAAGATACATACTATTGTGTACTGTTTCCATACTGCCAAAGCTGATGTAAATGACTTCAGTGTTCCTCTTTACAATTCTTCCTAAGGTCGCATTACGGGCATCTGGAGAAAATGACAGACTTAGTAGCAGTTTGGGAAGTGGCTTTGAGTGATGGTGTCCATAAAATTGAATTTGAGCACGGTACTACCTCAGGAAAACGTGTGATCTATGTGGATGGAAAGGTATGACAGATTCTGCTGCTTCCAGCATTCTGTGTCAAAAATGTAACTTTTTTCTGTCTAGTAATACTGATGGTATTTGTTTTGATGGCAAGTGTCTGATGGAAATAAATACCATCTTCACCTCTCAAATTCATTTTTAGTGTTAGCTATATCTATTTAATGTTCTTTATCAAATCATGAAGGTATACAATCAAGTGCAATTCATATATAGATATTATATTTTTGTATTAAAATAAAGTATTACCAGTAATAGCTCTCATTACTATTGATTTTTACACAGTTTAACTGTTTATTAATATACAGTATCTGCTTTATTCCTGCAAGTAGAAAATAAGAAACTATAGTAACAAAATTATGTAATACTAAGGTGTTGTACCGTGTTTGCCATTATGGATTTAATGAGAAGTCAAGCAAAATGACACCTTTTATTGGCTAACTAAAAAGATTACAATATGCAGATTTCTAAGGCAACTCAGACCCCTTCTTCAGACAAGATAAAGGAGTCAGAGTTGCCTCGAAAGCTTGCATATTGTAATCTTTTTAGTTAGCCTATAAAATGTGTCATTTTGCTTGACTTCTCATAACAAAATTATGCAAAGATTAAGTTTTACCCAGTGTAATTAAATTCAGTTAATTTTATTCTAAAAAGTGCAGTTCTGCTTGTAAGCCCACTATACTGAACAGTATTACAAATGTCCAGCTATTTTTCAAGATCCTTTTTCCAGTTCATAGTGATGGACAAACAGCATTTTCTAGTACCATGTAGGATATGATTGGAACCAGACCATGATAGAACACTCAGATTCAAACCCACACTACTGTATATCAGGCCGGAACAATCGGGTCACTTATCATCATGCACCTAGGAGGAAATTTGAAAAACCTAGAATAAAGAATGGGCAAACTTTGAAACTCTGTACAGTGACCAAGCTTGGCTTCAAACATATTCTTCTGGCGTGGTGAGACATCAAGGTCTACTGCTGTATAACCATGTCACTGTAGCCAACACCATTTACTAAAACAGTTTAGTATAAAATTCTTTTTTACAGATGTAGCCAAGTTAAACCATACAAAGCTGCATAACACAAAATGACATACAGTAAAACACAATCATAATTTTGAACACAGAAACACTCTTTAATATCAACATAGAAATATGCATATTTCTTCATTTTTTTTTTTCCTTCTCTACCAAATTCCCCAAATCAGGTAGCCACACAGCTCCACTACAGGAAGAACCAATCTTTAGCTTAAAATAGCTATAATCAACTATTACTGTTTGCAAAGTCGTGTTTTGCATGTTGTATTTTACGGAAACAATGCATTTACAGATACCAATAACAGCTTCAAGTTACTATTGTGATGCATCATTGTTTTTGTTGGCAGAGTCATGCAGTGGTGGTGCTTCATGGGTTCAAACTCTCTGCCCTGTCATTGTCTTGGGTGGTGTTCCCATAGGTTCTCTGATTATTTATTTATTTTTTTTTCCTTCAGTTCCCCTAAAGATGTATTGGTCAGGTCGATTGCCGAGTCTACATTGGTCCTTTTGTGAGTGAGGGAGAGTGTGTATGTGTGTGTATATGATAGATAGATCTTTATTGTCATTGTCACTTTTACAAAGGAACAACGAAATTGAAGGTGCAGTCGACTCAGTGTGAGGAATAAGAGTTAAAAAAAAAAAACAAGAAGAGAAAAATAATAACAAACCGAATAGTAATGAAAGTACTTTACAAAATATATGTTATATATACAAATTGCACTGGTTGACTTAAGGTCTATATTGCACATTGGGAGAATGATATGGAGCAGTTTTATTCTGAGTTTTGGGCCATGATTGCTTTTGGATAAAAGCTGTTTTTAAGACGGTTTGTCCTGGTTTTCATTGCTCTGTATCTCTTGCCCGATGGCAAAAGCTGGAAGAGGCAATGACCGGATTGTGATGAATCCTGTGAAATGTCTATTGCTTTTTTGTGGCATCAGGAGGTGTAGATTTGTTCCAGAGTGAGGTGGTACAATCAGTTGTTCTCTCTGCTGTCCTGACAACCCTGTGGAGCGCTTTCCTTTCTGAGGAAGTGCAGCTGCCGTACCACACACACAGTCCGTACGTGAGCACACTCTCGATGGAACAGTGATAAAAGGCAAGGAGCAGATTTTTGGGGAGATGATTCTTTCTGAGGACTCTCAGAAAAAACAGTCTCTGCTGTGCCTTCTTCAGCAACTCCTTGATGTTGGCGCTCCAGGTCAGGTCATCCTCCAGCTCAATCCCCAGAAAACTGAACACCGGGACCCTCTCCACACAGGCCCCATCAATGATGAGTGGCTGGATGTCAGTTTTGTTTTTTCTAAAGTCAATAACAAGCTGCTTCATTTTTGTGGTGTTGAGGAGTAGGTTATTGGCTCTGCACCACTCTGACAGCCGCTCCACCTCGTCCCTGTATACCAGCTCATCCTCCTTTTCATATGCCTGTGTGTGTGTGTGTATATATATATATATATATATATATATATATATATATATATATACTAGCCATGTGCGCCCAACTACGTTGCACGTGTTAAAGTTGTCTGTGAAGGGCTCCCTGTTTAAACGCGGCTGCCAGTCGTGAACTGGGCCCTTCGTCGCACAGCATTCTGATTTTTTATAAGGGAAACAAAATTACAAAACAAAACCCATGGACATTGATTCGATAGGAACGGCCTACTCGGAATCACTATCCGAATAGTATTTATGTGGTGGTGTAGGAGCATTTCTGCTTCTCTCCGTTCACAGTCCGTCTCGTTTTCACGACGCTGTCATTTCCTCTCACGATCTCTTCTCAACCTTTCTCCAATCTCGCAGGTTGCTTTGTGGCAATCCAAAGAGTAAGGCAATATACACGGAGCAATGGTTATAAAAGGGGGTCACATAGGTATCCAGGCTCTTTAAAGCATAAATAGGGATCACTTCACTGACATGTGAGCAAGCCAGGGTACAACTGTGAGACGCGCAGCACTCGCCGGCTACAACGTAACAATAATAATTTCCGCAACGTGCTGTTACGTTGTCATTCATTTTACCCACTATCTTTCTTTCATTCATATGTTACGTAGGCACGTACCTTTTATCTTCGGCAATCTCATTCTCTAACCAGGCCTCAGGAGCTAACCAGCGTAACACTGTCCACCACCCGTTTCGTTATGCCGGCACATTGTTGACATCCGTGAGTAACAACAACGTACTAAACTGGAAGGTGGTCTACGCATGCGTGGAATTCACGGACAAACAAAGATCAAGATCCAAATGAAAATTATATATAAAGATTAGGTAATTTAAAGCACAACAATTTGTTTAGTTTGAATATCTGTGTTTTGAGGTGTGACTGGAGTACTACAGTCTTCAGTAGTATAAGCCTGGAGGAGATTCTTAATGCAATGCCTATGTTTTAGCTGTCTCTCTACTGCCATCTAGTGCTGCTTCTTCTAATTCATTCGCGGACAAACAAAGATCAAGATCCAAATGAAGATTATATATAGAGATGTGTGTGTATAATATACCCTGCAATGAGCTAGCACTCTGTCCTAGGTTGTTTTTCACCTTGCATGTGGTGCTGTAAGGATAAGCTCTGGCCTCCTGAAATTCTGGCTAGGATCAGACGAGTTTCAAATCATATGTATGCATCTATGTATCTTTCTGACTTATAATAAAATATTGTTTTAAATAGTACTGTGTATGTCTCATTAATGTCTTTCACAGGAAGTAATGCGGAAAGATTGGATGTTTAAACTGGTTGGAAAGGAAACCTTTACTGTTGGAAGAACTGAAACCAAAGCCACTATCAACATTGATGCAGTTAGTGGCTTTGCCTATGAATACACACTTGAAATTAATGGAAAAAGTTTAAAAAAGTATATGGAAAATCGTTCCAAGACAACTAATACATGGATACTTAATCTTGATGGAGTCGATTGTAGAATTGTATTAGGTAAGACAACATCATGACGTTTTCATCTTTATCTTGCTAACCAAGGATCATTCATAAACACCAAAATACTTTTAATGCACACAAATAGTGTAAGTTCTCTTTAGACACATTTAAAAAAAATATTAGACAAATGGCTTTAAATACCTTTAAAATCGTTAAATGCAGAATTTGTGTGTGTGAAATGTTTAACAATCCCTTGATTTGAAGTAATTTTATTATTTGAAGGTGTAGAAAACTGCTCAACATATTCTATGGCCTTTATGCCGCAATTCTGTCCTGTTTCCTCATACTATCATTCCATTATTATTTTATCCATTGAGCACTTATCATCAAGGTTTTGTTCACCCAGTATTCGCATGGCCTCTCTTTCAGCATGTTCCTTAACACAGAATAATTTTGATCATGACCTCATCTAACAACAATTGAGTTGGTATACATGACATTTGAGTAGGTATGCTGCCCTTTTCATGCACATTGGATTCTCGTGCAACTTTCTCATCATGTCCCTCAGTAGCAGATTTTGTATGTCTGAAGTATTAAATGTAGCTGCCAGAACTATTTTAATCATTATTTTATCCATCTCGTTATATACTTTTTTTCCTCTCCCATCAGCAGACTTTGTATCACAAGTGTGAATAATTAGGGTTTCAGCACAAGGTAATCTTATTCTACGCACAGTATATAGTTTAAAACACTAAGAAATATTACATAAATGTACATTTGTAACTTTTTTATAACTATTCGTTTAATAGATTACTCAGAATCACAGTAGATTTGCATTAAAATATCTTTAAAAATCTTTAGAACACGTTATTTTGGGATTCATAAAGTTAAAATCCATGGAAACCCACAGGTATGCAGCATATTACAAGAAAAGGAAAAAAAAGTAAAATTTCATTATAGTGAATATAGTGGAAATCCTGTAGTAAACCAAACTCTAGTAGGTCAAAAAATCATTATAATAAGTACTCGGGTAGTCGAGGCTTTACTGGGTACTAGATCAGGAAAAATGAATCAATTCCAAAACATCATGCGTCAAAGACTGAAGAGACAATGTTTGGAAACAACAGAGAAAGTATATGTTTTGGGATAATTTCTTTTTCCTGTTGTCTGACAACCTTCTAAGTCTAGAAAACATTTGGCCAAGGGTACAAATTATTCTCAAAAAATCAAATATGAATGAAAAATTCTGGTCAAAAGATGAATTATCCATGCCTGTAATGAAAAATTGGATACACAAAAAAGCAAAGCCAACTGGCATGCCAATAGCAATAATACCATTCCAAAAAATGGGACTAAAAGTTTTTTGGCAGATTTAAAAATTTAATTATTAAGACTCTGTTAAGCACAGCGGCTTTGTTCATCTTTCGAATTGTACGTGAATATGCATATTCTGTTTAGCAGCCTAACTTCTGTTATCTAATTAATTTATTTACATCTGACCAATTTACCTTTTAAGTGGGTGGCTAGTTGCTTCCAGATGCTTTCTGACATATACACTATTGCAACAGAGAATGACTGATGTTTGGTTACAAGATGATGTCCATGTCACGAATGTACAAGAAAATTATAAATGCTACTGCTTCCTGGTTGTGCTAATTGTTGCTACAGCACTATGCCTTTATTCTGCTGCTCTTGAAAATCTCAAATGCTCATTGTGGAGCCTTTGGTGCCAAGTATATGGGGGTATTTGTTTTGTACTCGTCTATCTCTGTCATGGCATGAGTATGATTCTCAATAGAGACCCACTGGCTCATATACAGAGGTTTAGCATCTTATACCAATCATTCAGTGCACCTTATCTCTTTAAATGCATTATGACCTGTTTGTTTTGTTTCACGGTTGTTCCAGTCTCCAAGATATGGAACAGGGCTTTTAATTGTCCAGTTAAAGCACCATTGTTTCTAATTTGAGGCAGTTAAATTCTCCAGACCTGGCTGCACTAATATTTATCTAGACGTGCTGTTTGTAGGTTTAGAATTGTGGTATACACTTCGTTTGAACCCTAACTGCTCAGAGCTTTTTGTTCATTGAAAAACAATTCATATTTTGTATATTTTTCTTCTGTTTAGCATTTTTCATTTCATTTTTTTGCAGTTTGTATTTTAAAACATTCTTAACAAATATTTTATTTTCATAACAGAAAAGGACACTATGGATGTATGGTGTAATGGGAAAAAAATGGAAACAGCAGTAGGTGATCCTTTTTAATCATTTTTTTCAACAGTATTGCATAAAAATATTTTTTGTTAGTGCCCTTTACAAGAACATAAAGTGGGTATACTTGAATTGCTAGGCATCTCTGCATATATTTATTCCTATCCTTTGACAAACTTTATGGCTATTTAAATTAACATATTTATTTTTTCCAACAATTACTGCCACTTGTTGCTTTGCATTAAAGTGTTTCTATTGTAAATTTAAGACTATTATAAGCATAACATGATTTTGTTGTATTTCATGCAATATTTTAATTTGATTATGCATTTTATAGTGACTACTATCCCTGAGTTTTTCAAATGTACATAATCATTTTGTTTTATTCAATAGAGGCATAGGCTTATTAATTTACCCAGTTACTCAGTAAGTCCGCAGTAGGGTTTTGTGTGTTCACTTGTATGTAGATAACCGTAGTATATTTTCATCTTTCACCTGTTTCATTATGTATAGCATACATCTTTAATGTACGTGTCCTATCCAAGAGTTTATTGTGAGGAAAAGCTACAAAACTCTTGACACTGAAGTCCATTGGACAGTTAAGAAAAACACAGTCAGATATAGGCAGAATGTGCACATTCTACACAGAGAATGGTTGGGGTGGAATTATAACTCTGGAGCTGTGATGCATTGATTTCAACCACTGCCCCACTATTATGGGAAATAGATAGTGACGTTTACAGTGCTCTGAAAAAGTATTCATCCCCTTCTGTGTTTGTCCTGTTTTGAAGAATTACATTTTGGAATTAAAATGGATTTTCATTTAGATTTTATGTAATGGAGTTAACATTATAGTCCATTGTTGAAGTGAAAGTGAAATGCCTATATGTATATTAAAAAAAAAAAAAAAAAAAAAAAAAGTAAAACCTGAAAAGTTGTAAGTGCATATGTATGCATCCCCTTTGCAATGAAACCTTTAAATCATATCTGGTCCAACCAGTTAATTTCAGAAGTCATATCATTAGTCAATTAGGGTCCACCTGTGTGCAGTCTAAGCGTCTGTCACATGATGTCTGTATAAATAGACCTGACTCTGAAACACTACTAACCAAGCAACATGAAGACCAAGGAGCACTCCAAACAGGTCAGAGACAAAGTTGTGGAGAAGTATTGATCAGGGTTGGGTTATTGTTTTGTCTTGGTAGAGTAATATATTGCTGTACTTTCCTCTTTTGTATTATTAATATGTAGCCTTTGTCAGAATACCTCTAATCTCACAGACTTACCACTGTTTATAAGGTATTATAGTATATAACTTCTCCCCACCTTCCCTTCTACATTTATAACCTCAGGCAATTAGGTCTAGTAAAAGACGAGCAGGAGTTAAGTTACAATTTAAACAATGTATTATTAGTAATATTCATAAATAATAACAATATGCAAAGTACATTTGAATATTGGCAACCATACAACCTGATAAATTGTGATGTGTAGTTTCAGGCGGCACACAGACTTGTTACTTAAAAATGTCTCTAGTTAAGGCATCATTTGTGGTCAGCTTTCTTCAGAACAGGCCGCATTGCCTGTCTCAATATGGCTGCCGAGATGTGCTCTTCATTGTGTTGTCTTTTTCAGTTCATGGTGTTTGGTCATTCAGCAGTTTGGTAAGAGAGAGAGTGAGGAAGTGAGCAAATTTATAGATTCTCTGTCCAACCCATAGAGCAAATTGTACGTCATGGTACTTAAAGGCTTCTGATACAAGCCAGTTCCAAACAACCATACTTCAGACCAATGGGGGAATAGAACACCTTCACACCTGCCCTCCAAACCATATGTTAAGGTAAAGCTTGGCAGTTAGGCAGCCTGGCTTTCCTGTGGGGGTTTGACTGAGAATCCTGCCGAGAAACACTTGCCAAACTGGTTTGAGGCACTTCCCCCAACCCTATCGTAAAATTACAAAGAGACTCAGTCGAAAAAGGGGGGGGAAGGGGTTCTTAAACCATCACACCATTGCTGTTATTATCAATAATGTATCACTAATATTACATTGCCTAAGTTACAAATAAAGACATACAAAATATTTGTTTATATGTAAAATCTCACATCACAACACTCCACCCCGGTAAATCTTTTGTACAGTCTTCATATGTCATCAGACCTGGTGGTTCAAAATGAGACAAGTCTACACCTTCCACTAAACTAACCTATAGTAATTTAAGTCTATTGTGTGAATTCTTTTCTTAATCCATACTGGTTTTGTGTCTAAATGCTAATTAGACCCCTGTCCCAAACTATCCATTTAAGCATATGCAGCTGTACAATTAACATCAAAATTTGAAAGGTAACATACCACAGGTGCCAGTACAACCACTTCTGCCCAAGTGAGAGCATTATGTGCCTTTGCATAAACTGTTCACAAACCAACATTTGTGGCCCCTCTTCACGCATTTGGGGTTGACTTAGTTGCCTCTTGTGCTTTTACTACCCATGGTGCAACCAGTGACAGCCATCAGCCTTTACCAGTTTAGGCTGGCATCACCACCATGAGACATCACAGCTGTGCAGCACTCATCGTTCCCCCTGTAGGCCACCCCTAGAGTTGTTTGCTCACCATATGCATACTAACTGTGCTAAACACCTCAGTTCAGAATTGGCCCACTGGTCCTGTGCCTGTACCACAGCTGACAACCTCAGCAGGGCTTCCATATTTTCCCAGTAAAACTATACCTAAATGTCGGAGCCCATATGACTTGCAAATGTACCAGCTGCACCTGCTCTTTTGAAAAGTTCACCAATTTTCTTAGTATACCTTTTCTTAATAATAGTATTAATTATCCCACTTAATCAATTAATACCCAGAATCTATACTTCAAAATTAATTCCCTTATTTTGACATTCCTAACTGGTTTGTTCAGTTTCCACCCTTTGGAATATAAATTTGCTGCAGTAATGAACAAACTTTTCCTTTTAAACTATAGCTATTGTGACTAGTCCCATTATTATTGCATGGCTTGTGGATTTGTTACTCACTTAAACCCCAGTAAGTGTCTTTTTCTTGTTGTCTCTTCAGTTCTTCTTCATGTCTTTGTCTTTAGTCTTTTCCTAGCTTCTTTAGGCAGGTCTGCAAAATGGAAGGTGACAAAGCAGTGTCTGTCCATCTCATCTTCATCTCGACCTGGTGCCAACACTCCAACTTTCCTTCTGAGCAATGTGCTAGTTGTAACCCGATCTCCTGCACGGAGTTTACTCTGCTAATTGCCTTCACTATTTATTACCTGCACCAACACAAAGTCCGCAAAACCTTACAATAGCACTATTGCAAAAGATCAGGAAATTGAAACAGAAATAACTATTTTCCTTTCCTGTCTTCCTGTGCTACTCTTTTTTTTTTTTTTCCATTGCCTGTGTGTCCTTTTTTTATTTTATAGTAACTGCTACCTAAAAGTGTGGGCTAAAACCTCTCCAGAATCCAAGTGCTAAATCCAGTATCTCTCCTAAAACTGGCCTTTTTTCTTTACTCAAGACTAGCTCACTTTTCTCCATTTTATTGCATGGAGTCCCATAGGCTGTCTTTTTAAACAATTGGTCAGTCAGGTTTCGAATTACTGAACCTAAGTGTGTGAACTTTTTAATTACTGCCGGGACTAGCAGAGCTGTTAGGACATTCACACCTCTGTGTATTCCTGACTTGCTGCCTGAGCTTGTAAACCTTCCTGTGGCACCATCCCCCATCCTTTGTTCTTTGGCTTGCCCTGTTTCATTCAAAACCAACTGCTAAACTGGTGCACTTTCTTTTCAGCCATTCTTGCGCTAGCACTTTCAGACCTTTCACACACACACACCTGACAAAAGAGGGCTACCCACCAAAGCCTGCAGACCAGGCAAGGAGAGCATTAATCAAAGATGCACAAAAGAAACCAAGGATAACACTGAAGGAGCTGCAAAGATCCACAGCGGAGATGGGAGAGTCTGTCCATAGGAACAGTTTAAGCTGTACACTCCACAGAGTGGAGCTTTATGGGCAACTGGCTAGAAAAAGGCCATTGCTTGAAGAACAAATAAATACACAAGTCTGGAGTTTGCCGGACAGCATGTGGTGGACTCCCCAAATATATGGACGAAAGTTCTTTGGTCAGATGAGACAAAAATTAAACTTTTTGGCTATCATGAGAAACGCCATGTGAACACCATTCCCACAGTGAAGCACGGTGGTGGCTGCATCATGCTCTGGGGATGATTTTCATCAGCAGGGACAGGAAAATTCGTCAGAATTGAAGGACAGATGGATGGCAGTAAATACAGGGCAGTCTTGAGAAAAACCTGTTTCAGTCTGCCAGAGATTTGAAACTGGGACAAAGTTTACCTTTCAGCAGGACAGTGACACCTTACATACTGCTAAAGCTACACTGGGGTGGTTTAAAGGGAAACCATTAATTTAAATGTCTTGGAATGGCCTGGTCAAAGTCCACACCTCCATTCCACCAGCATAACTCATCTAACTTGAAGGAGCTGGAGCAGTTTTGCTTTGAGGAATGGGCGAAAATCTTAGTGGCTAGATGTGCTAAGCTAATGGAGACATTCCCCAAGAGACTTGCAGCTGGGATTACATCAAAAGGTGGCTTTACAAAGAATAATTTGGGAGAGATGAATACCTATGCACACTCATGATTTCATTTTTTTTTTTGCTTCAATTATTGTTTGTGACACAATAAAAAATATTTTACACCTGCAAAGTGGAGGGCATGATGCTTAAATAAAATGTTGCTAGCCACCCCAAAAATCCATTTTAATTCCAGGTTGTAATGCGACAAAGCAGAACAAACACCGAGGGGGGTGAATATTTTTGCAGGGCACTGCATATGCTGTGGAGGTTTATTTTTATATCCTTGCAGAAACTGCATCCCTCTTGCTGTCCACAAAAAGCCATTCCCCAGATTCAGAACAGTGTTTCTGCCATGGATGAGTTTTCTGCAGGAGAGCCCAATGCAGAAAAATTATTTTTCCTTTATGGCTGTGGAAAGAAAAGTTAAGCATTTTTTTTTCATTAATTACTCAGTCTTTAGTAATTGTGTTGTTTTCTTCTAGAGCAAAAAAGTAGTTTAGTGGCCAAAAATTAGTAGTAATTATATCATTTGATTATTAAAAAAATTAAACTGAATTTTGAAAGTCTTCAATGTTTTTCCCCTCAGGGTGAATTTGTTGAAGATGGGACAGAAACTCATTTTACCATTGGAAACCACGACTGCTGCGTTAAAGCTGTAAGCAGTGGCAAGCGGAGAGAGGGCATTATACATTCTTTAATTGTGGATGATAATGAAATTCCTGAGTCAACTGATTGATGTTATTTCTGACGGCAAAATAGACCAGCTTTTCCATGTTCTTCAAATGCTGTTTGTTTAGATAAAAAGAAACAATGTAGCATGTCAAATTTTCCCAGAACTATCAACACACAAAGAAATCTCCTAAGTGATACAGTATAACAAGTAATTCAGCATTGCTTTTGGTGGTTCTGCATTAAATCCAGTGAGAAATCTGGTTTTCTGCACAGCATGAAAGTTTGTGTGATGCAAGAAAGAAGGGAATTTCAAGGACCGTTGTCAATGTAACAGATATGAAAGTATAAAATGAAAGCTACGCCATTTTCTGCAGTGCAGCCAATTTCATATCTAAAAATTGGTAAGAGTAACAGACGAATGAATTCTGTTAGGATACCTCAAAAATCTTCATTATTTCACAATGTTATTTCATCATAATTTAGCAGTATTCAAATGTGCTGCAGAATCTGATTTGTTGATCTTGATGTGTTATTTTTGTTTTAATTATTTAGATAATTTACAATAATGGTACCATGCCCTGAAAGGTATGTATTTCCTACTGTAGTTTAGAAGCTACTGAATATATAGTAAAGATGAAGTTACTTTTGAGATTTACGCATAATTCGCTTTATTGCAAAAGATGTTTTGCTTTGAATCTGTGTCATATATTTTATGCCATTATTTGGGATTTCTCAGATATTGAAAGAATATACTACAAAACCAGAGAAAATATTTTGATTAAACATTGTGTGTGTTTGTGTCATTTGTCTGTTAGGTCTATAATACAACTATGTGTAATTTTTAAATATATTTTTAATTAAGTCATTTTAAAAGAGAAAGCAATAACTTTTTATTGTTCTTTTACCCATTTTTGGGGTATAGTCATCACCAAGTATAACATTGTCGGTAAAATATAAACGCATTGAATACTCTATATTTGTTAATGGAAACAGACATTAGTAATTCTCACATATATTTATTTATTTGCATTGTAATCAGTGGTATAATTATAATAATAATTTACACCGTTAATTCTGATTATAAGTTGATCACCAGAAATTGTGTATATGGGTCACAGTGACTTATTTAAAAAATTATATTTTTAGGAATTGTTTTTCTAACATGCAATACAGTATGCTGTGAGAAATGTGCATTTTATGCATGCACTGAAAACTGTTCTGCATAAGTAACCACTGGACAAGACTTGCTGCATGGAAATTGACTGTTAATGTGAAGAATTAATCCAATTTAATTTTTTCACTTTAATGTAATATTTCAAAGTCAGTTTGGTTGGTTATCATAAAATATCTTTCCAACACAGCTTGTGAATGTCATTTTTTTATACATATACAAATCGTGCTCTTTTACTGAATCTACATCATGCACCCTTGAACTAACTGGTTAGTTTTTAGCAGTGTACTAATAGTAAATGTAACTTTAATACCAAATGAAACAAACGTGGTCTGTGAACTTACTCCTGTTAACTCTTTGTATGATCTACAAGTAGTGCTTTACAAATCATGGCAGTGGTAGACCTCGGTCAATGGCTACTTTGTGTAAAGTTGCACAACCCCCAGAGGGTCTAACTGTACTTCATACTCGGCTAGTACACATATACAGACAGAAAGAGATCAAAGTATTGTTTATGCATTTCAGCTGCCCAGTTGTATCATTTTGTACCTTTGGTCTATTTTTATAATTTTCAACTTTCATTTTTTTATTCATAGTTAAGCTGTGAACTGCATAAGATCTACTGAAACTATGCCACACTATGCGACCCAGTGTGCATTAGAACATAGGAGCAGTCTAGACGAGAACAGGCCATTCAGCCCAACAAAGCTCGCCAGTCCTATCCACTTATTTCTTCTAAACAAAAATCAAGTTGAGTTTTGAAAGTCCCTAAAGTCTTACTGTCTACCACACTACTTGGTAACTTATTCCAAGTGTCTATGGTTCTCTGTGTAAAGAAAAACTTCCTAATGTTTGTGCAAAATTTACTCTTAACAAACTTCCAACTGTGTCCCTTGATGAACTGTAACATAACAGTCTCGATCCACTGTACTAATTTCCTTCATAACACTGGTCAATAAGCATTTTGCTACTGGGATTCTTTTACCTGTACTTTAACAGATTTCACTTGCTGACTCCAAATCTGAAAACTCTTCGTCCAGCACATCCCATTTTTTAGTTATGATGTTCCAGGTCTTGGACAACTAGGGTGACGGAGCAGTAAAGGTGGACAACCATTTTGATAAATACCGGTAATTCCATTAGGGATGCCATTGAGATAAATGATTTCGTCACATGTTGCTAACAACTGTGAGTTGTTTACCTTGTCATTATTCATTTTATTTAAAAATTTATTTTTAATTAGTGGAAAAAATTTGTTACTGATTACCAAGTCTTATATGACTCTAAAGCATGATGACACAACTCTAGACATGATGCTGCAGTAGGTAGTCAGTTTTACTGTTTCCTTAATAAAACATTGCATTTCAAGACATTTTGTTCATTAGATTCAGCATTTAAGAAATAACTTTGGTCTCGAGAAAAGTGAAGCCAAAATGAAGGAAGGTGTAAATCCATGAACTGATGCTTGACAAGGAGTTCAAAAGGAAACTGAAGCCAACTGCAATGGCAGCATGGGAAGCATTTGTGCAGGATGTCCAGAAATTTCTTGGCAGTCACAGAGCAGAGAATTATGCAGAGCTTGTGGAGAACCTGCTGAAAGCATATCAGCTTATGGGAGCCACAGTTTCACTGAAGGTGCATTTTTAGTTTCTTGTATATGAAACATAGGGAAAGTGTTGTAATTGTCCAAAGATTCGATGTCGAGAATTTAATGAATCTCAATGTTGTGGACGTCCCTGACTTTCTTGTATACAAAGTACAGGGAAAGTATTGGAATCCTCCAAAAATTCAATTTTGAGATTTTGATGAATCTCGATAGTTTTAGACCTCCTCAAGTCCGAAATACCAATTTTGGAAATGTGTCTGTGTGTGTGTGTGTAAACGCAATAACTTGAACACTTTCACTTAGGTCAACCAAATTTTGTATACAAGTATTAGGTACACAATGTAGACTTTTATCAACTTTTGGACTATTTTCGCTAACTGGAAGTGGTGCTTTACATTTTCATCTCGACTTTTTTCCACCATATCTTAAGTGATGTTAGCAATGAGCATGGTGAAAGATTTCATCAAGATATAAAGGTGATGGAAAACCAAATCAGGGAAAATTTATTCCAAGCATGATGGGTGACTACTGTTGGTTCATGCAAAGAGAGACAGATGTGTGGTACAAGCACAAAAGCAAGTGCCTCAAACATTTTTAAGCACGCTGACCTCGCTTTTACACTGAGGTAAATTGACAAACATGTTTTAGTGCATCTCTGGTATTGTCTTCTGGTTTGTTTTCAGAATAAACACAGCAAAACAATTTTGGTGAGACACAGTTCAAACTCCAGATATTGTGTTGATATATTTGATGTTCAAAAGTGTCAAAACGCCAGTGCTGTGTATCTCAAAAAGCTGACGTACTAGCTTAATTCTGATTTCATATACGAAATCAGTGTAAAAAACAATAAAAGAGCTGGTCTGACGTTCCCAGTAGCAAACAAAAATTTTAAACACTTCAGTCATGTCACCTCTTAATCTTGTTTTACTTATAACCAGTGTTCTTTTGCTTTAACCCAATGTACAGCTGCATGTCACCTTCAACGGCCTGGTGAAATTAACTTTAGGAGTTTGTTTTGCAATGTATCTCAAACAACTGTGTAAAAACCAAAACTGTGGGTGTTCACACATGTTTTAGGTGTTTGATATGTTTGTTTTAAATTATATGCATTTAACTTGAATATGACAGAAAATGTGACAGCATAAGAAGGTACAGTTTTAAAGAAGACAGTGGATTAATGTACAGGTAAAATGTGAAAGTGAGCATCCCCTTAACTTCATCAGTAATGGGTTTGTGGAGTCACTTCAATCAATTGTGGGCCTATACAGTCAGGACTCTGGACTGTTGATGTAGCAGGCACAGGTGGTCCAGAACGGGGCACAGCACTGCCAGAACTGGAGATGGGGTTTACAAAACGTCTTTGGTTAACAGTGGATGCAATGGAGACTCCAAGTTATTAGCAGTGTTTGGATTGGCAAGCAAGGTTGGCTCAGAAAAAGATGAAGTGCATGTTTATTATTTTTAAATGTAATTATTTGTAAATCATTTTATAGAATTTATAAGCTGACCTGTACATTTTAATATTTGAATTTTTACCTTTATTTGTCCTTGTTTATTTTTTACATAGTTATTTATTTCTTGTATGACTAAAGTTCTTAAAAAAAAGTACTGCATATATTCAGTTTGGCATAGAATAAGCTTGGTATTAATGATATATTCACACAATACAGATTTCTTGTAATTAGATTTATGATTAAGGCAAAAAAAACAATTGTGTCATTATGTACTGTATACACTCATGTTGAAATTAGGCCACAATCACTTTTTTGAGACATCCACACTTTTTTTGTGTTAATGCAAATATATATTGAGATTTTACACATTGTAGTACTAGGGCGTTGTACTATGTTAGCCATTATGGATGTAATAAGAAGTTAAGCTAAATGACACCTTTTATTGGCAAACTAAAAAGATTATTCAGGCAGGATATAATCACAATTACATTTTACCTGAAGAAGGGACCTGAGTTACCACGCAAAGCTTGCATACTGTAATCTTTTTAGTTTGCCAATAAAAGGTGTCATTCTCATTACATACATTGTGTTTAAAAATAGATTTTTTTTTTTTGTTAACAAGAATTGCCATTACTTCTTTGAAACATCCTGCAGGTTTAATAAAGGACACAATGAAATACATCATCTGCAAAATACACAAAGTTCAAATAAATGAGCAGACATACAGTATTCTGTGAATGCACCAATGCTTTAAACTGTCTAAACAAGTACGAGTACAGATTTTGTATTTGGTGTGAGACCACAGCATAGAAAGTAATTTTCAATATGCATGAAGCCCAACATTTTAAAATCACAATTAACCGAGGAAATTTAAAACACAAATAAGACCATCATTTATTTACCAGTATATAATCAAAAACAGATAAATGTTTTAATTAAAAGATATGTGTTTAACAAATGGTAAATACAAACTCCAAATTTTATAGATAACTATAAATAAATTGCTATGTCAATGGGGAAATAGATAAGGAAAATCCCAAAACATGACGCTGAACCCTGAACAGTGTTACATGCTGCTAAGAAAAAATGGTCCACGTTCATGTGGAGAGTCCAACACCCTTGCTCCATTTTAGCAGTACCTGGGGGCATCAAGTAAAGTGACATGGCTCAGAGGGGCTTTCACAGTTTCCTGTGAGAACTCCCATGGTAAGCTTCTAATGTGTACAGAACTCAACAGTCTTGGTCCTTTTTAATTTTTAACTCTAATCACTTCTCCCGTGACTTTCATTTTGGACCATGTCTTTAAACAAGGACTTGAAAAGACACTGGGATAATATGGTTTATTAAAAACAAAAACAATTTCTATTAATATTTGTACCTAATAAACTTAAAACCCTTCCTACCTATAAACACAAACCTTCACCTTTTTTGTTATTGCCTTACTATTTGTTTTTGAAATCAACAAAAATGTGATAACCAAGAAAAGACAGTTAAACCTAAATCATAATGATAACTGTGAGATTCAGACAGAATTAATAATATTCTGTACTAATCAGTTTCTATAATTGTTTGCCTGAACATGTGATTAAGTAGAGCGGGTACGCCTGAGCGCTATTAAAGATGACGTGTGTTGACGCACCGTGTGTTACGCTGTCATACAATGTGAGCGGCTCAGAGCTCGTGGCAGGGGGTATAGTCAGTCCTGATGAGCCATGAGTGGATTTTCCAGTTGCAACTCTTGCTTCAAATATATATATGAAGTGATCATCTTCACAGTATTTACTCTGATTCTCAACCACTTTTGTCAGATTTTCACTGAAGTATATACCATCTCCACATGTTAAATCTGAAAAACACACAAAGGCACAGTTCATGAGATCTAACGGCATCTTACAACATAATGAGCTGTCCTGTTACAAAGCTTTCAAATAAAAGATTTGCATCATCTTAAGTTTTTTTTTTTTTATATGGAAAATTATAAAATTAATGCTACATTTGTCAAAAAATAAACAGCAACTAATGCCACCTACTTACATAATATTTTATATATATAAAAAATCACAAGTACAGGTTATTTCTTTGTGTGTCCCGATTATGAGTGCACCATCCACATGGGAAAGTTACAAAATTTAAACAAATTCTTGATAATAGGCAAGGAATAAAGATACTTCTTTTTATTAATATTAATCTGATAATTATTTTTTACCTTAATTTAGGTAGAGAAATCTCATTAGACCAATGACTTTAAGGCAGTGATCTCCATGTCGGTTCCTTGAGGGCTGGAGTGGCTGCTGGTTTTCATTCAAGCCACTTTCTTAATTAGTAGCCCATGACTGGCGCTATTGGAGCCAACATTGTTGTCTTGATTTTTGTCAACTTGCTTTTTAAGATTACAAAACCTAAATTGCTCACTTATTTTTTAACCAGCAGTTGGTTTAACAGAAAAAAGTTTTAAACTGATGCTCTTGTTCAAAAAACATTTGGCTTAGGTTCTCAGAAAAAAGGAAAATGAACAATAGCAGAAGTACCTGATGTGCCCAAGTGAGTGCACTGCCAAGCTCTGATACAAAGGCCTTAAACTCGGCTCCTGCAGGGCTGCACTGGCTTGACATTTTTGCTGCAAACAATTATATAAAATGCCAACGCCGGATGTTAATGGTACACTTTATACAAGGATACGTACAATATCTGTTCCAATAGCAGCGGCAGCAGCACCAGCAAGTGGCTACTGATTAAAAAGGTGGCTGGAAGGGAAACCTGTAGCTGAGGACTACCATGTGTTAAATTACTGGTACTATTTAGTCACATTAATGTACAGTAATCCCTCGCTACTTCGCGGTTCACTTTTCGCGGATTCACGACTTCGCGGGTTTTTAAATACAAGTGATTGCCCGCCTATCGCGGAAGTTATGTTCCAGACCCATCAGCAACAGGAGAAAATCCGTGATATAGAAAGACCATATAAATAAACATTTTTTTAGTTTAAGCCTTAAAATACCCATCCCACATGCTTTAAACACATGTAAACTTGTAAAACACACTTTGTTAACACATATGATATGCGGATGTCGGGCTAAGGATATGAGTAACATCTCACTATTATAAAACATTTTAACTTCACGCAAGACAAGACAGTGAGACAGGAAAATTGGTGATGTACACCTAAAAGCCTGATTGTACAGGCTTTTAAATTATTGACACGCAGAGCGACAAGCAGCACAAACCCAGCACAAAGTCCACTTCTCCTTAGCGTTCATTCAGCTCCCCACCCCCTTGACAATGCGAAGTGGCAGGAGCCTACTGCGCTTCCGGGGAGGGGGGGGTTTGAGCGAAGGTGCGTTCAGCTCTCACACACCCACACACACACACACACACTCCTCGAGCAGAGCGACAAGCAGGCATTTTGGCAGAAGCAGCACAAAGTCCATTTCTGCTCAGCATGAGTTCAGCTGCCCCCCTTCACAAAGCGAGTGCAGACACATTGACGTCTGATCGCTGCGTGTAGTGTGCAGTGTTGGTCTGAGGTGTTTAAGAATGTAGAAAGTGTTTAAGAGTATAGGAAGTGTTTAAAAGAGCGTGGGAAAGGTTAACAAGAGAGTGAGAAAGGTTTATAAGAGTGTGGGAAGGGTTTATAAAGCCTTAAAATATGTATACATAATAAAATAAATATAGGTCGCTACTTCGCGGATTTCACCTATCGAGGGGGGGCTCTGGAACGTAACCCCCGCGATAGGTGAGGGATTACTGTACACTATTAACACAAAATATAATATACAAATAATCAAAAATGGTCTGTACGGTCATTAGCACACTCCTCTAATAAAAGTGAACTGAAGTATTTAACTGAAACAAAGAAATGCAATTCTTAAACCTCTTGTAATTTCTTTCATAAGCGTTCTGAGAAACTTGGGACTCTGTAGCACTAATTTAATTAATTTGTAGCCATGTAAGGGGTAAAGTAAAGTAAATGCAGTTTTACAACTTAAACAACAGTGATACTTATTCCTTGTAAATAAGAGAAGCCTACCTGCTGAATGATAGGACTCAAAACAGTGCGCCTATATTAACATATGAACTCGAAGCACCATTCTAAAAGTTATCTAAGGCTGTGCTGTCTCACCCCGTGCCTAGAAGGCTAAAATAGCGGTGGGCTTTTGTTGGAATAAAGTTCTCTTGATAAAAAGGCCAATTTTTGTTGTTAATGGAACAGGTTTAATTAATTCTGCTCCTGTTGCTATTCTGCGGTGTTAGAAATTCCTCTCAGTGTGTATTTTAAATTTTTTTGTAAAAAATCAAAAAGTTTCACAGACTGGAGAAGATTAGAAGTTCTCCTTTTATTAAGAAAAATAAAAATAAAGACCCAGCTCTCATTACATTGTATTATCTATTCAAGTATAGTAGAGACAAAAGAATTTTTCTTGGTAAAACTTGTTTTCTCTTCCTGGATTTGGTTAGAGATCAATAAAAGGAGGAGGACATTTGTTGCAAAGTAAGGAGGTCCTGTGTGAGGCAGCTGGGGGTTATGTGGAGTTACGGGATTGTTTTGTTGTGTTACGACAAAAACAAGTAACTACCGACAGTAAGCTGTAAACACATACTTCATGTATTTCTACTACAATTTGAGCGAAAGGTGAAACAAAGCTATGTCTCATACACCACCAAACCCAGCAGTACTCACAGTACATAATTCTTCATATAAACAGCAAAACAGAACAATTAAAATGACCAATTATCTAGAATTACTTAAATCATTAAGTACAGCTAACCGGGATGTTAGCAGAAGTCTGTCGATGCATTCACTACGCTAACGCTAACAGTCCAAACAGTGCTCAGCTACTTCTGATTTTTTTCACACTTGGTTTCTTCAAACAGTTGTGCTGAAGCTAATCCACTGTACAGGACTGGGATGGTCTCTGGGTGACTTTTTCCTACAAATTCACAAATGTGTGCGTATTTTTAAGTGAATTTGGTCAGAGATGGCAGTTGCTTTACATCAAAAGATGCTCCACAAGCAAACTCTGAGTTTCTTGTGACAGTCACTACCAGGAGATAGAATTCTAGCAGCTTCGGCAGTTCACGGTTCTTTTCCCACTCCAACTTGGATTGACAAAGAAGTCCACAGCAAGATGGAGGTGCAACTACAAAAATCTGAACAAAATTGAAACTTCTCTTTTTGCTACCAAGATGTTAGCAAACAAAAGCACATAAACTGCTATGGTTTCTTGTTCTCCCTTTAAAAAGAACTTCTGTTGGCACTTTGACCTGACCTTTTAAGAGTGTCAGATGCACTATGTGGGCAACTCAGTCTGTGATGATAGAAATACCAGGTATGTTTTAGGGTATTGAATGAAAACTATTTCAATTGTAAGCAACCTTAATCAAAATTGTAATTAAATTACTAGCAATAAAGGGTTAAAAAAAATCAGGCGGGCAGGTCACATGCACTAGATGGAAGACCAACAGTGGCTGATCTAATAGCAAGTGTGGAGATAAAATGAATACAGACGTATGACTTTTTCTTCTTCCTCCACTTCATCTTTTCCCCTTTTATGTGGGGTCAATGTGCCAGATCAATACTTCTCCACACATCTGGGTCCTACACCTCCTCCCTAATAAACCCTCAAACTTCAACTCTTCTTTTACTTCTTCCACTTCGGCCTTCCTTGCTTTCTATTCTCCTGTACTTCCACTTCCATCACTCTTTTTCTCACATATTCGTGGTTTCTCCTCATTACCCTACTTTCCTGTACTTTCTTAGATATCTCACCCACTTTTGTTGTACCTCTGACCGTCTCATTTCATATGCTGTCCTTTTTCGTAAGTCCACACATCCATCTCAACATTCTCGATCCTGCCACATCCAACTTCTCCTGTGCGCCCTTTAATGCTCGGGTCTCGGCTCCATACATCACTGCTACTCTTAACTCTTAAAAGTGTCTTAAAAACCTTACCTTTAACCGTCACCTTAATTGATCATGTAGCATGGACACAAGAAGACCATGTAAATGTTACTCAGAAATATTCAAGTCAATATTTTAATAATGGGACACCAGATGGCCTGTAAAACACCAGACACACCATCCTGGTAGCAGCCCTGCGAATGAAGCGTTCTTTGTCACTGCCCTGACCTCTTACCGTTTGTCTGGGAGTACACTTTCTGGAATCCAGCCCTGCACACCAGACTGCAGAACTTCGCTGGTACACATTGGTATAAAGTTTTTTCTTTCCCATCCATATTTTCTTTCTTCAAATCAAAATGAATTTTCAAAAGAGGATTTTCAATTTTTTGAATCTATTCAAGAAAAGCAAAAAAACCAGCAAAGGCTTTCTGTTAGTGTCGGCAAATGAGCAAATAGTTAAATAACAATTGGGTTTCCTCCGGGCGCTCCGGTTTCCTCCCACAGTCCAAAGACATGCAGGTTAGGTGGATTGGTGATTCTAAATTGGCCCTAGTGTGTGCTTGGTGTGTGGGTGTGTTTGTGTGTGTCCTGCGGTGGGTTGGCACCCTGCCCGGGATTGGTTCCCTGCCTTGTGCCCTGTGTTGGCTGAGATTGGCTCCAGCAGACCCCCGTGACCCTGTGTTCGGATTCAGCGGGTTGGACAATGGATGGATGGATGGATGGATGAAAGAGACACATGTTGTGGTTACATTACGTTTTTAGGTAATGCACAAAAAAGAAAAAGCAGGATTGATACATGAAAGTGGAGATGGGGTTAGTCAAAGCCAGGGAATAAGAAGGGGATGATGGAACACAATGGATGCTTAGAAGCATTAACAGCGAGATAAAAAAAAAAAAAAAGAAATTAGTCAATCATAAAAGAGGGCTGTGCGATCCGAGTTTGACACAAAACCTTACACCAGTAACACACTGCATCAGCAGGATGGATTGTCAAACTCATGACCCGAAGATGTCGGATTAGATGAACGAAGAGCGACTTTTTAGCACAGTTTCATATTTCCAAAATATCGAATGCTTGTTCCTTTTTCTGATAGGTTCTAATGTGCTGCCTGACAAAGCTGGCGCTACATGAACACTTTCCTGGTACAGCGAGTTCAGCTGCTGTCTGGGGCCTTTTTTCTATTCTGTTATTGTACAAGAAACGCTAGATGTGAAACAAACAAACTTCTCTTCTGTTTGTGAGGCCGACAGATTAACGATCAGGGACATTTGTGTTGGGTCACCCGGTAGTGCCCATGATGCTGCTATACTTGCCACATCATGTTTGCACAGGTATTTGAAAATTTACGGCATGTCACGTGACCTAAATGCGAAAATAGTTTTTCCATTTCAGTTGTGCGAATTATTGCTTTGTTGAATCGCCTGAAAAACCACCTCAGGTGGGCAAATAAAGTTTTTTGTGAATTGTTTCGAAATTATGTGTTTCCATTACTGTTCTTTTGTTTTGCAATTTCAAAATGCACATTATGGAAGTTAATGGATACGCAACTACTGTTTTTAAATATTTCAACATCAACTCAGTTCTAAAAAGATAGTATGCCAAGGTGGGCACGGCAGAAGAAAGAGCACCACCAGGATGACATGTGGTGCTTATACTTCAGAACTGGTAAATAACCTGAAGCTAAGCATGTTTGGGCCGGGCCAGTACTTGGATGGGAGACCACGTAGGGCTACAGCTGGAAGCGATGTTAGTGAGGTCAGCAGGGGGTGCTTACCCAGCAGTCTGTGTGTGGATCCCAATGCCACAGTGCAGTGATGAGGACACTAAGCTGTAAAAATGGCGCCATCCTTCGGATGAGATGCAAAACCGAGGTCCTGACTCTCTGTGGTCATTAAATATGCAAGGGCATCTTTCAAAAAGAGTATACTGATGGCCTGGCTAAATTTCCCACCTTGTTCATTAAGGCCCACTAATCATTGCCCGTCTCTAATTGGTTCTCTGTCACCCCTTCACCACCCAGTTGCTAATGTGTGGTAAGTGTACTAGCACAATACTGGCTGCCATCCCATCATCCAAGTGGATGCTACACATTAGTAGTGGTTCAAGTGCCTTCCCACGGTCTATGTAAAGTGCTTTAATTACTTAAATAAAATAAGTCCCACATGACACCTTGAGAGTTTAAGTACCATATTGGCAAAAGAAAATGTCCCATGTATAGGTCAGTGTCAGAAAACTGAGCTCATCTGCCTCAGAAGTGAAACAGAGGGGTGATCAAACACAAGGAAACTAGAAAGTGGCACAACTAGGTGTAGGAAATCTGTGCTTGTCGGCTTGATATTGCTTTAGGGGGAGAATATGAACACAGGGCTAGAAAGTGGTCAAAAGTGATCAAAAGACCTCCAGGTCATCAGGTGGAAGTAAAAGAGAAATAAAAATGAAACAATGGATCTTCTGCTTCTCAAGGGAGAAAAAAAAACAAAAAACGTGCAGCACAGAAACTGTGATGGAAAAACAGTCCTCTATAAGTACGACTTGAGGCTCATGGGTGCAGGAACACCAGGAGCTTCCTAACAGACTTCAACCCTGTTCTTGCTGTGACCAAAAAATTAGGCCAATGGAGGTGGGGGTTGGGGGGGGTGGGGTTCAAAAACCAGAGACAAAAGGGAAAAAAATTAAAGATACATGATAGGTGGGTAAGTATGAGCCACTCTACCAGATACTTGTAGACAAAGTTCTAAAATGCAGACCAAAGAGTTTCGTTTCCTGTTAGTCCGTTTGTCTGGATTGTGCGTTAGACCGTATTCATCCTCCCCTTATTGTCTCCAAGATAATACTTTGGAAACGTTTGGCTAAAGGTGCCTCCCCTATTACAACAGGTTAAAACTTAAGTGTTTTGTGCAAATAAATTGTGAACATGTGTTTCCTACTTGTGTACAGTACATAAGAATGATTAGATATTTATTATGTTAGTTATTACAGAATAGCCGTCTTATCAAGCAGATTGGCAAGTGGTTTTCATTTTCGGTAAAGGCTTATGAAGGTATGTACGTTTTGTCACCGTTTTTAATTTAACTTTTGGCTATGAGTTGATCATCATATTACTTTACTAGAAAAATGCTAACTACCAGAGTGCTAGCCAGCACAGCTTTATTGAATACAGGATTGAAAGTGATCAGAATGCAAAATACTGTAGAACTATACTGTATGGAGAAAACTTTAATTACATTATCAGATTCCTTCACTTTCTCAGCCCATCTATATTCTTAACTCCAGCTGCATGGTCTCCATAATGACCAAGAGCAGCAAAGAAATAAGTCATGTATTGAACTTCTTTATATTATAAAAACATCAAACTCTACAAGCACACAAGTTAAAATTATTAAAATTAGCTTCCAGACAGAAATGAAACATGAACAGAACAAAATGTCAAGCAGCAAAATCAACAGATATTTTCAGATAAGTTCAGTATTTTTTCAATCCAAAATGATTGCTTCACAAACGTGGTATATAACCATTTGCAACATATTCTAAAAAGAAGCACTTTCTATAAATACAAAAAATATCTTGCCTTTACAATAGATGGTATGGGCCAAGACGGTTGTCCAGTATTGATCTGCACATTGTGTGTTTCTGACATGTGTCTGAAAAGGGATCTGGAAATAATCGTTTTAGCCCATACAGTATTTCTGATATGATTTTTCACATGTCTAGAATATATTTTCCATTTGCTTGTGTGAGTTCTCATATAAATACAGATATAAATCAAAACAAATCAGCCATGTGGCACGAAAAGTTCACTGTGATTTGGTTTGTCTGGAGGAAACCGCACAGGAAGACTAAGCGCCGAGCTATCACACACAGTATCTTCTTTAACAAATGCAGAGTCTAATAATAGTGTTTTTTTTAATCAAAAATTACATGTACGAACTATTTTACAATGTGTAAAAATCGTAAGACATGCATCAATTCGCGACACCTGTTTTGGCTTGAAAAAAAATGTACATTTTTGGTACATTTTTAAGCTTTTCCTTTGTGCCCCATAGCCTCCAATATAATGTGCCAGGGCAGGAAAGATATTTTTTTTTTTTTATTTTATTTTATTTTTTTATTTATAGCAAGTGCTTTAGAACACAATTTCACATGGTAAATGCATATATACTGTAGCGTATTTGTGAAGAAACACCTTAACTTGAAAAATACCAAACTTAATCTTTTAATGCACATTTCAATTTGCTCTCATTTTGCTATCACCCCTTGACCCTAAATTGGACAAACGGTCTGAGAATGTTACGCTATTCATATATTATGTTATCATTATACAGGTAAAATTCCATTACAATGAATATCTTTACAGCGAAATTTTCATTACAACGAAGTATTTTTATGGTCCCGACAGCTTCCCCATATGACACGAGTCTATAGAAATCTCGTTACTACAAAATACAGTCAGCAGATACTTTCATTACAACGAAGTACACAAAAGAATCATCCACAGAGCAGTTAGTTCAGTGGCTGCAGCTCAGTTGTGCACAACGATCCCCAAAAAGAAACACGGTCATTTTTTTTTCTTGTTTTTTTTTTTTTTTTTTTTGCCTTTTTTGTTTCCTGCGGTTTTCAGTGATAACTTTTACTTATTGTTCGTCAACATTTGAAAAACACCCATTGGAATTTAACTCATTGTCACCCTCCTATAGAAATGACAGACACGAAAAAACAATAACAGTTCATATTAGAAAAAAAAACTTTTCATTTTTTTGCAGCTCTCGATTGCAGCAAATAAAAAATATGTTGCCAGTGAATTCGTAATTTCGCCATCGACAACGTCAACTTTCTTGAAAGACAGACCTAAAAAAGTAGAAAAATCTCGGGTTGCAAACGTATGTGAACTGCTGCATTTGAAGACGTTGAAAAAGCCATTTTTACGTGGTTCAGTGATGCTCGTTCAAGAAACATTCCTATTAATATGGCACTCAGTCAAGAAAATCTGAGGTTTGTAAACTCTCTTGGGACCTCCCACAACTAGACAGCAAGCCGAAGAGCATCCCGAAGTGCGATCTCCGCGTCTGTACGGGGCAATAGCAGGCTCACAGATATGCTGTGTCTCTCCGCCAAAGTAAACAGAAAAGATCTCGATGGGTGATGCAAGGTTAGGAGCACGTAAATTGTAAATGCAGATACTGTAACAGAATTACTTGATCACTGGCCTGGCCAGGACTCTGCCTGACTGCTATGTCTGTGTATAGCAGAGTGGTAGATCACGCTACATTAAATAACTGTGCTGTTGCTGTTTCAAGCTGAATAAAGCTGGTTTTGCTAAAGTACTGAGACTAAGCCTCGTGTTTTGGGGTGCAAGACAGGGACTTATAGCGCGACCCCGACCTTTTATGATTTGCTTCTGTGGCGCTTCACTGTAGTGCTGTGAGCCTCCTATTGCTCTGTCCCAGCAACAGACAAACAATCTTCAACAGTCTCTGCAATCGCACTTCAGGACGCACTTTAGCGTGTCGTTCCAGTTGGGTGGGGAGTGGGGGGTCTCAAAAGAGTTCAGAAACCTCACAATATGAAGAAGAAATAATGATTCGGCTCCTGACTGATAACTGTGCTGCCCACAACATGCTTCCACATTTAGATAATGTTCGCGTTGAATTCCTCCCACCCCATTGCACGGCAGCGCTTCAGCCATTGGATTTGGCATCCTTCGCACCCTGAAAGTGTATTATCGCAAGGAAATACTGAGAAAAATTCTCGTCAGCATAACTTGTAGGCAGGAGGAGATTAAAATGAACGCAAAAGAAGCTATTGAAATGATTACAAACGCCTGGATACAAGTTAAAGAAAGCACTATAGTAACAAATACAAAATCTCATTACAACAAAATTTTCGTTACAACGAAATATTTTTTAGGTCCCTGGGAGTTCATTGTAATTGGAATTTTACCTGTATTTTAATTCACTCTGTCATTTGTTTTGTCAGTTTATAATGCTACAGTTGGTAGATGGAGAACAACAAGAAAAAGTAGAATGGAATTGAAGTATGACAGCTCATATCATTGGTGTCTCTGTTTCATTATTGTTTTAGATTAGACATTTGTTATTCTTATAAAGCAGAATGGTCAAATAAACCTGTATGTTCTTATAATATCGAGATTCAAAGTAAAACATCCTAGTATCAAAATAGACCTGTACCTGGAGAACTTCTAGATTTGCCTTCTTAAACGTTTGCATTCGTTCTTTAAATTCTGTAGTGAATTCATCTACTGGTATCATTTGATAAGGTTCATTATTTAAGCTCTTCCTTATCTTCTTCAAATCTTGATCAGGCAAAGCTAATTGCAATAAAATACAAAAAAAGTTAATAAATCTCATTCCTCCTGAATCCATTCATATTTTTAAAACTGTTGTACGTGATATAATGAAATAAAATACATATCCATACACAATACAAAATAGTAAAATACCATTAGAAAAAATATCTACGCATGTTTTACTAAGGTCATTCCAGTTTAACATAAAAGTTAAAAATTAAGGGATATGTCTGGTAATTCTAAAGCTAAAAGCTATTTCTCTGAAATAACTGCCTGCAGTCACTTGGATCAGATATTTGCTTTGTTCTTTAGCATTTAGTACATTTACTACATGTCTTACCAAGTGAGCTAGAATGAACTGCAATGGGATAACAGACATCAAATAAAACCAAAAAACTGCCAAAAATATTCAGTTTGAGTTTGAAATATTTATGAGTATAGATTTATGTCAAGATTATATGCTTGTTTAACAAATTCTTATCCAATGCATTTTCCATTCCTATATCCATTTTCAAACTTGCTCAATTCACTTCTGTGGTGACAGAGGCTAAAATCTTTTATAATACCAAGGAACAAACCACACTTGGACTGGGCACTAGTCCATCACGGGTTACAATTTCACTCTTCTTCTTATGTGCCTTCTTCTATCTGAAGGCTGAAGACCATGGCTTTCAACTTTCCCTCATTGCCTCCTTCCTTATTGACCATTATTTGTTCTGTGCTGACCTTTGTTTATTTTATGGATGTCACAATACCAGAATGTTTGTATTTGATACCAATACCAGGGACATTTCATGATACTAGATACCTATTCAATACCACAGCAAAAAGAACAATCAACAGCTAAATTCAATAGCTTTATATTAAAAGTACCTCCATTAATCAAGTGAATAGTATTGCATTTTATAATGTAATAGAATTTAAATATAAATATGAATACTAAAAGCAGCTTTAAAATAGTGGTATAGAATATTAACTGGGCCAACAGTGTAACTGGTAGACTGCATTACGATCACCAGCATACCTTTCAAATATATGACGTGTGCTTTCCCTAACAGTAAAACCGACTACCTACTGCAGTGTCATGTCGGAGTTGTGTCATCATGCTTTAGAGTCATATAAGACTTGGCAATCAGTAACAATTTTTTCCGCTAATTAAAAATTAATTTTTAAATAAAATTAACAATGACAAGGTAAACAACTCACAGCTGTTAGTAACGTGTGACGAATTTGTTTTATCTCAATAGCATCCCTAATGGAATTACCGGTATTTATTAAAATGGCTGTCCACCTTTACTGCCCAGTCACCCTAGTTGTCCAAGACCTGGAACATCATAACTAAAAAATGGGACATGCTAGACGAAAAGATTTTTCAGATTTGGAGTCGGTAAGTGAAATTTGTTCAAGTACAGATAAAAGAATCCCTGTAGCAAAATGCTTGTTGACCAGTGTTATGAAGGGAATTAGCACAGTGGATCGAGACTGTTACTTTAAAATGAGTTCATCAAGAACACAGGGACACAGAAACTTGTTAAGGGTAAACTTCACACAAACGTTTTTCCTTACACAAAGAACCAGAGACACTTGGAATAAGTTACCAAGTAGCGTGGTATAGACAGTAACACTTTAGGGACTTTCAGAACTGGACCTGATGTTTTTTTTAGAAGAATGAAGTAGATAGGACTGGCGAGCTTTGCTGGGCTGAATGGCCGGTTCTCGTCTAGATTGCTCTAATGTTCTAATACATTTGTCACATTTTAGGAGTTAAACTAATGAACATAAGACTGGCTTAAAGAAACAAATGAATGTCACAAATTGTGTGTTTGCATATTCATATTTACCAATGAAGTATGTAATTTTACCCATCATGCTAAATGATGCAATTCCAGTGCTTTTAGTTCTGCAGTACTAAATACATTTTATTTTGGTATTAGAAAATGGAGCAGCTCATTTTATTGCTAACATAAACCGCCAAATAGCCACTATGTTTAAAGCATGCTTCAATTTTTACTTGCGTTGCAAGTGTGCAGTTTTCACCCACATGACATGTGCTACATGCATAATAGCAGGTGGGTGCCAAGATTCTCTCGCAAACCTAAATTGTATAAGCTGGTTAGAAAATGGATGGACAGCTATCTATAGACGTGCTATCAGAGAATACATGTGAAGTCTCACATTCCTTTATTGGGATTGTGTACGACACAGTATTAAAAAGCGATTCATCTCTCCATCATTTCATCTCCCCTCTTACAAATTTGTAAAACTAGAAGTTAAACGGTTACAGCTCGCGTTTGATTGGTCACATCATGTCTCTCAAGATACTGCAGATGTCCAAGAAGGAAAACAAACATCCTGGCTGGGAAGGAGGATAATCTGTTACGTATACAGAGAGACGAGTTGGCTGGCTGGACGAAGAAACAACCTTATGCCCAGCCAGAATAATATGATGGTTGGGCCAGCGGAATCCTGAAGTTGGGAGCAGTTCCATTTTCCATATGGCAGTGGTGCTCTTGTGGTGGTCCAATTGGGAGACCTGCAGAGGTGCTTGGGACTTTGAGTCTGGAAGTGCAACTTTGTCAGGGTCCCTGGGTACCAGTAGAGGGTGCTGTCAGGGGGAGCCCTCCCTACTTTCCATATGACCTAAAAGTGTTTCCAAGTGGACACCCTGTGGCATGGGAAGTATTCCTGGGTCTGGCTTAAACACCCTCAACTGGAGGACAGAAGGAGGAAGAATTTATTTGATTTATTGGTATTGTGGCTGATCTTTGAAAGGGTGATCATTGTAAGGGTGTTTTGGGTGAATAAATATCTTATTTTATTCCAGTGTCATGTTGGGCATTATTGTGTCTGAGATTTGTGGCACCCCTGGTTGTTACAGCACACACAAATCTATTTGTGAACTAGCTCCATAATGGCATTAAAGTGGAAATAATGAAATCCTATGTTTGTGTGTGTGTGCACGTACTTTGGCTTTTTCTTTTAAATAATAAGCAAAATTCCTAAAATCATATGCTAAAATTCTCCTGTCTTGGACACAAAGTATTTACAGACAGGGTCTCTGTCATTTTTCTTTTTGACATGTGTTAACATAGTGCTGTATCATCACCGCTGTGAGCCATTTTCATATGTAGCTTTTACTCATGCTTTTCTTACTTATTATTGTGCCTTACATAGTAATTGTGTACTTGTAGTTATACACAAGTGCATTACTGGTTTTCAGTAATACAGTTAAAAAGCTAATACTGTTACGTTTTCAAAACTGTGGTATTAAATTGGTACTGAAGTATTGTTCTTGTGACATCTCTATTTAACATCATCACACCACATTCTTGTTCGTCTTCCTTTGCCTGGTTCCATCTATTCTTCATTTACATTACACTCCTCTCACACACACACATATTTGGGTAGAAAACTCAAGTATCCACAGAAAAATCATATCACTAGGAAAACATGTTGAAAGTGACAAAGATGGAGTTCAAATTGCCTAAAAGCATCAGAATTAACCATTGTACCACCATGCCACACCAGAGACTCATCACAAAGATGCACAGCATTTTTTTAGCTCTACTATTACCGAAAAAAATCTGGGTTCACTTATCACTTCTCTCCAGCATACACGCCTCCATTTGAGAGTTAGTGGAAGCTAGATTCCTGAAAATATACTTTATTTGCTGGTATTTATTTTCCCCAAAGTTTTAAGACAAATCAGATGGGGGTTTTTTTTCCATTTTTTAACACTTCCTATGTATATCACACAACAATAATGATGAATGTTCAAAATTAAATTCCTGCCCTTTTCGCTATAGAGACAATCCAAGAAGGAAAGACTAGTTGCCAACTGCATACACTTGTCACTGTGTGCATTTACCCAGCTCACATTTGTTACTGCTTGCTAATAATCTTAATTATATTCACATTTTAATTGGTTTTCAGTAATTGTGGGATTTTTTTTTTGTTTGTTTTTGACCCTCCACCTCCTTCATTTAATAACATGTGACACTGAACTGGATAACTGGGTTAGAAAATGGATGGATGAACTAAAAGCACAATGGGGGTCTTGAACAATAGATGCCAATCTCATTAAACTTGTACTTACCCTGTCTTTCAATTGTGTACTTCCTTCCAGTTTCAAATTCTTCTGCTGTCATTGTTGAAAATGAAATATTGAATGTATGCCCATTTGCTTCGATTTTCTCAGAATTATTTCCCGATAAATAAGCTTTTTCTAAACTGCAACTATTATTTGCCACGGCTGGACAGTCAGTGCAATGCCACTGAACCAACTCCCCCTGTAGGTGCTCTTCTGCTTCCTCTGCATATAATTTGTGCACACGGCAACAAATTGACTCTACTGCTAGAGCTGCTGCAAATAATGCAGGGTGCTGTCCTGTAATTTCTAAAGTTGCTTTTCTATTTCTTAAAACTTCTTTAAGGGATACATTGTAAAAATTCTGAATGACTGAAAGGTCTTGATGATTCTCGTCTCCAAAGTAATAAATGTGCTTATCTTGAATAATGTACTTCTCTTGAATCGTTAACACCTTTTCAAACCAATTTTTCGCTTCCATTATAACTTCCTTAGTTTTTCCTTGAAATTCAATAAATGGCATTGATGGCAAATGATTGTAGTTTTCTACAAAGGGGAAAAAACCAAAATACTATAATGTTTTGTAAGTTTATACAGTAGGCTGTATTATACAGAATATAATAAAGTGTATTTTTAGGCAAGATTAACAGTTTCAAAATTAAAGGTAATCATACATTTGCTATGGTATAAATAAATAATAGAACCTTTAAATGGTTTATTCAAAATAAACAAAGAAAGCTATCATGCCATGTACAGTAATCCCTCCTCCATTGCGGGGGTTGCGTTCCAGAGCCACCCGCGAAATAGGAAAATCCGCGAAGTAGAAACCATATGTTTATATGGTTATTTTTATATTGTCATGCTTGGGTCACAGATTTGCCCAGAAACACAGGAGGTTGTAGAGAGACAGGAACGTTATTCAAACACTGCAAACAAACATTTGTCTCTTTTTCAAAAGTTTAAACTGTGCTCCTTGACAAGACAGAGATGACAGTTCTGTCTCACAATTAAAAGAATGCAAACATATCTTCCTTTTCAAAGGAGTGCAAAGCAAGCAGTCAAAAAAAAAATCAATAGGGCTTTTTGGCTTTTAAGTATGCGAAGCACCGCCGGTACAAAGCTGTTGAAGGCGGCAGCTCACACCCCCTCTGTCAGGAGCAGGAAGAGAGAGAGAGAGAGATAGAGAGAGAGATAAAAAAAAATCAATACGTGCCCTTTGAGCTTTTAAGTATGCGAAGCTCCGTGCAGCCTGTCCTTCAGGAAGCAGCTGCACACAGCCCCCCTGCTCACACCCCCCCTACGTCAGCGCAAGAGAGAGAGAGAGGAAGAGAGAAAGTAAGCTGGATAGCTTCTCAGCCATCTGCCAATGAAATCAACTGGGCAAACCAACTGAGGAAGCATGTACCAGAAATTAAAAGACCTATTGTCCGCAGAAACCCGCGAAGCAGCGAAAAATCCGCGATATATATTTAAATATGCTTACATATAAAATCCGCGATGGAGTGAAGCCGCGAAAGGCGAAGCGCGATATAGCGAGGGATCACTGTACTCACAATATATTTGGTTTGTAGGCATACTGATTATTGAAAAGTTTGAGCTGATTTAAATCTAAATGCCACAGTATACATTACACCCAACAGCTAATTATTTATTTACAACAAACAATTTTCTAAATTTTACTCCAGTTCTTTTGAAGGAATGCAACATTCTGAAATGAACCCCAAACTATATCAAGACTATAACTTTCCAGCAGAGAAATACTGTAAATACATTCTCACTTCCATCACAAATAAAGTTTCAGTGCTCATCAGTGACTGCTTACCATGGATGTGGGATTGATGCTGCCATTCACCTTTTACTTTTAAAATCCATTCAACTGCCTGTAAAACATGTACACAAGTTGTCAAGCCAAAAACAGAACACACACCACATCCTTATTAAAGGACTGCAGTTTTTGAAAAAGATGTTGAGTGACGCACTCAAAAAAAGGTCAGAAAAACAATGCACCCTACACCTTAATTTTCAAGCAGCCCGATAACTGGTCACAGTTGCTCTCAACTTTGTTAGTTTAATTGATTCATCCTGAACTGTTAACACAGCTAATTCCTTTCTCAGGCATTCAATGACATTGCTTTAAAAGGTAGACTCTATACACAATAAATACAAACTAATTAGTTGCTTTGGTGCTTGTTCATCCTCTATGTAACGTGATGGACGTTGTTTAGAACATAAAAGTGACAATTTCACTGTACTCGGTATACATGACAACAGCGACCCTATAAACTTACAATAACCCTATGGTTTTGGTTAGGATGATCTCTAATTAAAAGAAACTACTGAAATTCAACATATCAACCCATCATATCTAATGTAAAGTGTTAAAGTGACAAGATAAATGTTTGATTTTATTCTGACCTCAGAAGGGAAATTGTCATGGTACTTAAATGCAACATCAATGAACATTGTGCTCAGACTATATAAACACACTAGTGAGACCTCATCTAGAGTACTATATGGAATTCTGGTTACCACACTAAAAGACAGACACAGTAGCAATTGAAGCTGTGCAGAGGAGTGCAACCAAGTGCATCCCAGGACATAAGGACATGCTATACTCTAGAAGAGTCAGAGAAGCAAACCTGCTTAGTCTCAAGCAAAGGAGACTCCATGGGAACCTAATCCAGATTTTTAAAATCCTCAAAGGCATTGATAAAGTAGATCAAGCAGAATTCTTCCAACTTAACAGTCAATTACATACTTGAGGACATGATTGGATATTAGGTGGAAGTGCAATTAAGACTGAAGCCAGAAGGAACTTCTTTACACAAACAGTTAGATCAAGCAGAATTCTTCCAACTTAACAGTCAATTACATACTTGAGGACATGATTGGATATTAGGTGGAAGTGCAATTAAGACTGAAGCCAGAAGGAACTTCTTTACACAAACAGTTGTGAGCATCTGGAACATACTACTGTGACTTGTAGCTGAAACACAAAGCTTCACAAACTTTAACTATCTGGATAAGATATTAGGACAGCTCAGCTTAACAGCCAAACCTGATGGACTGATGGGTCTATAGTCACTTGTCAACTTTATGTTTTTATATAACTTTTTTAAGACAATGTGCCATTCTGTACTCTTTATGAGAACCCCCACCTTATAGTTTTCAGACATCTGTTTCTGTTATGAAAAGAAAAAAAAAAAAATTATGGGAACCTCTACATTAATCAAAGAACGCAGACTAAAAAGTAACATACGCAGACTGGATAAAATTAAAGCTTTTTCATTTTATTAGCTGTAGTAATTATGCTATTCTATTCAGCGCACTACACATCCAGCCATTTACTTAACTTATTTCGAATTTACACCCAAAACAAAAGTATATTACCTCAAATATTTCTCTGTCTCCTGGATAAAGTACAAAGTTCACAAAGAGATTTGTCCCTTTATACGTATTAGCAAAAGTGTAAATTTGGTCGATTATTACATTTGCAACAATTTGTTTAGGAAACTGTAGAAGGCCACTTCCGATTGCTGGGAATGAGATGGATCTTATCTTCTTATCACTTGCCGCTTGTAAACATGTATTTACAACATTAGCTAAAGCCTAAGTAAAGAAAAAAAACTATTAGTTGTGCATCACAATTGTATTTGTAAAGAACTACAAGACATTTTTCACTAACACTGACACACAAGTGTACACAGCAAAGCACTTCTTGCATGTATTGCAAAAGTGAAGAGTTATTATTTTATGGTCCTTGAATACAGATATTGCATGTAATGCCTAAACCTGAGGTGACTGTTAACCAATACTTTCTCTTTCATAATTTACAAATATTACTATCAAGTGAGCAATTAGAAAACACTGAGGGGTCACTGGTAAACACACTGTTTTAAATACTCCCTGCCTTATATAAAAACAGCTTTTCATAGTATATTCTCCAAGTAGTCTCCCCGATTTTCCAACATGCCCTATATATAATCAAAATTTCTTGCTTTTTTCTCTCTTACAAAACCAAGCATAACTGTTGTGCTTCTAGAACAGTGGATCAGTAGTGAAGCCGTACCAGAACCTATCAGTATCACACATCACATTCATATTTAAAACAAACATTTTAGTATTGTATAAATGTTCTGTGTATTACTGTTTTGAAATTTATAAGCCAATATAATGCGGCTATCTGCATTTTCTAATATACATTACGATTATGTTTAGTTTCACTGATTTAAATACGTTTTAGACGTTGCTATGAGAAATGAAATATCCTCATGTAATTCTCAAATTGTAAATTCACTGTTTTTCATCCGAATGTTTTTCATTCTCCCCACCTAAAGGCTTCATTTATAAATCCTTGCATACACATAAAAAGAGGCCTGAAATGTGTGTATGCAACTTCCCACGCAAACGTTGAGATTTATAAAAGAAAACTGGGGAACATGTGTATATTTACAGCAACTCTGACCCATGTGTACAGGACATTTCTGAGAAACTGGGACATGATCAAGTAAGGAAATTCAGCCAAACCTGATAAATGACGACTCACATACATAATAATACTCATTACAAAGCTGTTATTATAATGTGTGTTAATGTGACAAATACATTATACCTCAAAGATAATGAATGACATGTACAGACTTTTATCTTAGTTCCTATAGAAGTGGACCAATACCATGTATTTCCACTGAAGTTCTTTTATCTGTTAGTTTCCCTCGACTATCTGTTGTCACTTATCAGAGAACTGGCAGACAGGTCAAGAGTATCCCAGCTAAGCTTCACTCCATTGTGCCTGCCGTGCTGGGAAGTCATTAACCGACCGGAAAAGCACTACGTGCAGGTTTCGTATGGTGTGAGTGCACATACATAAAACTGAACATGATTTTGAAAACATAAAAAGGCAATTTGCAGTGGTGTCTGGTTCTCCTAACATAATCTGAGCAGTTCACTGCACTCATATTGCAATAAGGGCACCTAGCAAGAATAAAGATACTTTTGTTAACAATGAGCAGTGACATTCTTTTAACTCTTTTAGGGCGGATGTCGACTTTTGTTGACACAAGGGGTTGAGAATGGATATCAGGGGCAGTGGGCAAAAGAAAGCTGTAAATGTTGATAAAACTCACCGTTACATTATAGGTAGACCGTCTTTACTCGGAGGACTGTTAGACTCATTGACTTGACGTTGAAACCCTGCGAGTAAGCAACGTCTAGAATGGCAGAGACATCGGGCAAGAGAGCGAAGCAAATGCACAAAGTGAAATACTCTCTGCATATTATTTATTTACTGCGTATTATTGCTGAATCAGACTCTGACTTGTCAAACTCCAATTTTGATTCAAGTGATCCGGAGATCGAAAACAAAAGTCATGTGCTTGCATCAGCTGACTGGTCGTGCAGCTGACGCGCCTACAAAAACGTTCGCCCTGGGAAAACTACACAGACATCAATCTGTGGGAGACAAGCTGGCAACTGGACTTCACCAAACGATGTGGCCTGCTGGAGGACACAACAGATTAGCACCCAGTTGATTACTTTAAGCTGTTTTTTTTTTTTTTTTTTAGCAAAAAGTGCCTTCCAGCTTATGAGTTATGGGACAAACACGTATGTAATAAGTATGTGAATATGCCTATGGTAGAGGCTCCTGGAACATAAAAAAAAGAGTGACTTATCATAAATAAGTATTTTATGTTGATTTACGCATGAAACCATTGCTTTGTGTACTTTTAAGAAAACTTGAAAATTTTTTGGAAAAATATTCAGCCCTGAGACAAAAGGAAGTAAAAATAAATAACCCTAAAAGATTTAATGGACAAGTCAACTATGATGTCATGATGTGTCTGGCAAACATCATGTCTCTAGTGGCCTGTATCAGCCACCGGATTCATTTATTTTGAGGCAAAGTAGTTTTTGCAGAAGTCATGGTACTGTACATGGTGGTGAATGACTTATTGGCAAGGTAACTGTCTGAACCCTTAGTTTTTCATATGACCTGTACTATTCATTGTAACAGTAATCACAACATTACATGAGCTAGGTGATAATAGCTACCTGCTGAAGTGCTGGCACCTTACACTATTCCCAGACCCCAAAAGCACAGAGGAGGGGCACTACCACGCCGCATATGATCCTGTGCTCTCAGTTGCACAGCACAGCCAGATACTCTCGAATGAAGGTGGCAGGGTATCGACTCGTCAGGAGGAAGGCTGCTCTAATGGTCAATGACTATCTGCAGCAATGAGATTGCCTTATATATGAGGTCAATCAGCATGTTGTATACATGGATGTTACAATGTGGAGCTGAAGCATGTTCACATACACATATACTTACAATGGGACTGTGAATTACAAATGGAGAAATTACATAGAAATGTGTGTACACAAGCTTTTATAAATCTTTTTTTTTTTTTTTTGGAGTACGCATTTTCCTGTATTTTTTTGGTGTGCATATATTTTCACACTCTAATGTACAAAAACTTTTATGAATTAGGCCCTGGCCTCCAGGTTTTTATGTAAAGATCTGGCAGAAATTATTCCACTCAAAGCAAAGGGCATGGCAGGGCACCATTTACAGCTTCATCTAGGGAAGCTAAAATGCCAAAGCTGGCCCTGCCTCCAGGAGTGATTTGTGCTTTTCTACACTGTGGTAAATGGAAAGGTGGCAAGCACTATTACCATACAGGTCCAAAGTCCTGCATTCAGAACCTGACTTGGGCAATGCCAGTGTGAAGCATCCATTTTCTCCTATGTCTGTGTTTTTTTGTTTTTTTTCTCCTTCCTCTGGACAGCCTGGATTCTTTCCACATACCAAAGATGCAAACACTAGTTAGATTTGCAACTGTAAATTGCTTCAATATTATTGAGTGTGGGTACCTGCGTACAAGGCAGGGCACAATGCCAAAAGGCTGATGCTGACTCCTTGTAACCCTGAACTGGATAAGATGGTTGGTAAGTAGACAAATAGTCATTAGTATATACATGATATAGAAAAAAATGAAAATGTTAATAATATAAGCCAGGGCTATACTTTAAAAAGTGGTGTTATGAAGCAATACAAAAAGGCAGGGTATAAAATAACCATGTGAAGGAATATTTTATCACTCCATTTCATAATCAGCCTGAGTTCCATCTGGAGGAAAATATCAAATTTGGACTAAATTATTGATATCAGACCTCACTTTGTCAAGTCAGTTTACTCCCTTCACTAAAAATCCATGAGTGTTAAATTATCCAAATATTAACACTGCTAAACTATATTTGTAAAATGCTTTTTGAGTAACCTACACTGTTAATGTAATAATTGTTTTGTTTCCCTATATGAACTGACAAGCATGGAAAATTGTTAGGTACAATAAAGATTTAGCCACTAAAGTAAAGCCAACCAGACTAATTTTTAAGAACTATCAAGTCATCTGTAATTAATGAATTTTGAAAAATTGGCGAGCATGCTTCTTGGACAGTAATATTTGCCTCATAAAAAAAAATTGTACAAAACAGCACATATTGTTGATTATACACAGAACAGAGGTTTTTAGACATTTTAATACTTCATATATATGGAATTGTGCTCTAGCTGGTCATGTCTGTGCCCCTGTGAGCCGTTTCTAAACGAAACTCGTCTAAAAAGAATTCATACAAAGAAAATCTTGTTTTGGGCCCATTTTCTCTGATTAGACAATGACCATTGATACTTTCCCCATCTTAGTTTGGATACTTTACCTCTTCAGATTTTTTCCCCTTCCACGGTGAGCAAATAACATGGTACACTTCTTTACAATTCATGTTAAAAGCAGCCGTCCTTAAAATATCTTTACTTATTCTACGATTAAGTAATATATCCTTTTGAAGCTGTTTTCCAGCTTCCCTGAGAATGGCTTTTGATATTTCTCCTTGTGTCAGATCAAGATCACTGGATATGGTATTCACTATAACATCTACCTACAAAAGAAAAACAGGAGAAAATTGAGACATTTGTTTCATCTGCCTTTTATTATTTAAAAAAACGTGTAAATTACAGAAAATCGTACCTGTTCCTTTTCAATAAACCCCTTTTTTATGACTAGAGTAACATTTCCAAGCTGCTGGTCTATCATCACCTCTCCTTTGTCGTTGGGGCCAAAAATGTTTCTGCACCATTTCTGCATTTCTGTGACAGTTGGATCATCATTATTAACTAAATGAATGTCAGTTAAAAGGACCCTTGAATGTGTGACACTCGTCCACTTTCTTATGCTTTCTGCAATGATCTTAGCACACAGAGGAAGGGGAAACTGGAATATACCCGAGCTCAAAGCTGGTATGGCAACCGATTTAAAGCCTTCTTTTACACAGAGATTCAATATAGTCTCAACTGCTTTTTCAAGTATAAAACAAGCGTTTATATCTTCATTTCCTTGATATGATTTATAAATTGGACCCACTGCATGAATAACTTTTTTACAAGGAAGACTGCCAGCAGATGTAACAACTGCATCACCAGGGTTAACTTTTTGCTGCTTATGTATAATTTCCTTGCTTTCTTTTTCTATGACACTTCCTCCAGCAAGTGCCAAAGCATAAGCAAGCCCCCCAACATGCTGTAATTTATCATTTGCAGCATTGACAACAGCATCCACCCGATGGGTTGTCAGATCATCTTTCCAAACTGAGATTGTGATGCCATTGTTAAGTCTCTTCAAATACCTCACTTCAGCTGCATTTCGGTTGCTTCTTGTGTCTCCACTGTAAACAAAAGTTTGGCAGCCAAACTTTTGTTGGAAAATCTGACACAGATTCTCATTTTCTGATAACAATGCGGCAATATCCTTTGGTATTGGCAACTGGAAGCTTTCTTCTTTTGCCTGAAACATCCTTTGAAGAAAATGTGAACTGCCTTTCAAACTCCCAAAAAAGAAAAAAAGGAAATTTTCAGTTATAACAAGAAAACTGTGGCTGAAGTCTCACCTAATTTGTTAAATTCTTTAAAATTGTTATTAATCAATTACTTGACATTTTATCATATATAATGCTAAAGCCACTGAAAGATCTACCTCAGCTATTGCAAGTAATGGCAAAACATTTAAATTAGAACAATCAAACTATGTAGTGAAACATCAATATATCAGTTTAATAATTGTAATAAATCACTTTTTGATTTTAGGCAGCATGTGCTCTTAGTTGTTAGAATTTCAGCCTCATTTAACTTAATATGCTCTGCTCAAATCAAATACAGAATTGTTGGGTATTTTGGTTGTTTGCTTTTCTTACACAGCTTTTCTAGTGTTTTTGTACAAGTTTTTCTAGAAAAGACCAGAATTAACACACAGTACTCTCACCATAGTCTGCCTACAAAACAATTAATGAACATAATATCCTTTAATTTATATTCAACATTACTGTTATAACTAGCACTTTATTTGCCGTTAAAGGGGGACAGTCACAGTTTTCTATCATTTAATTTAAAGTACATTCATAAAAAAAAATTAGTGGCGTGAAATGATTCAGCCTTTAGCATTTAAGCTCACCAGAAGAAAATGGAATGGTGACATCACTGGTGTAGTAATGAGCTTGGGGAATAACTCCAACACCAAGAATCAATGCGGCGGCATGATCTATGCCATACATGCCAATCTAGTCCCCTAACTGCATGGATTCTTGGGATTTGCATTCCTCTCCCAGTGCAAAACTGTGCTATATTAAAATATAGAAAACATGACTTTTCACCTTTAAATTGCTTCTGCTACATTGCCTGAAGGATGAGAATATCAGAATTTTAATGATTTGCCCCATGATCGAACCCCTACACAATTAGCAACATAACCAGTTGAACCACAGTCTCACGATTTATGGGTATGTGCTATTGTTTAAAAGCCTTCAATTTCTGCTCTTAATGTCACAGGTAATCCTGCTTATTGTTAAATACACTGTCAACTCCTGCCATGAAACTACAAAGGATTAGACATTATGAAAGCCAACCTGGACGCAGACAGGCAGGAGACTGGTTTTGCACCCAGCACATAGTTTATTTAGTCTTGTGCACAGTACACCAACACAACGCTCACAGTCCAACACAGTCCCTTCTTGCCGCCAGTCCTTCCACCTCCACTCCTCTTCAGGCTTTGTCCTCTTTCCCCTGACTCTGGCCACTGAGTGGTGGTGACTGGCTCCCTTTATAGGGCACCCAGAAGGACTCCAGGTGCCCAGCGAGCTTCTTCCGGCAGCACTTCCGTCACACCCGGGCCCTGTAAAAGTCCATGCGCCCTCTGGCAGTGACCATGGGCCCCAGTAGGGTTGAGCTTCCATGCTCAAGACCCGTGGCTCCACTGAAAATCAAGGGGGCTGCCTTCTGTCGGCCCGGGGGAGAAACTGTCCTGAAAATACTCTCTCCCCTGGTCCTTCCATGGTTGGGGCATCCCGACCAGTTAAGGGCCCCAGGGTACGCCAAAACATATATAAAAGACGTATGTGTGTGTGTCTGTGTGTATGCTAGGAGCAGTCCACTCTGTTTACGCTCAACCAAAGCCACAGGAGTTGGTGTGAATACTACAGGAGATGTAGAAACTTATACAAGTGTGACTTGAACTTGGTGAGATGGCGCATGTATGCACCTGATTTTTCATTCAACCCAAGTGGACAAACTCAGCTTTGTAGTACAGGCATGTTGTATGTTCACACAACAAGTTACCATACGTTTGCCTGAGACAAGCTCCAGCCTGTCCCGCTCAAATTGTGCCACTGCTGCACTCGACTACATGTCCATCTCGCACAGGATACAACGTGTCCTGGCCTACTTAGCCGACACCTCTACAAGTTCGCCAATACAGTAAAACTACTAGGGAGTCTTCAAGGGTTTTTTTTGTCCAGAAGACAATATGCAGTTAGTAATTTTACAGTACGTGAAAACAACTGACAAGACTATACAGAATTCTGGAAAAAGGTCTTGTTAACAAACAAGACAAAGATGAAGCTGTATCAGAGTGATGGCAAGAACAAAGTGTAGAGATGAAAATTCACTACCCAAGAACCTAAGCATACCACCTCATCTATTAAACATGGTGGTGTTGGGAGTCATGGCTTGGGCATGTATGGCTGCCACAGGTACTGGCACACTTATCGTCATTGATGATGCAACTGCTCATACCAGTCACACAATGAATTCCGGGGTGTATAGAAACATCTTATATATTCAAGTTCCAGTAAATGCCTCAAGCCCACTGCATGGTGCTTCATCATACAACAAGATAATGATCCCAAACATATTGCTAAAGCAAATCTAAAAGACAATGAACATTCTTGAATGGCCAAGCTAGTCACCCGATTTAAATCCAATTGAGCATGCCTTCTATATGCTGCAGAGAAAACGCAAGGGGACAAGCCCCACCCAAACAAGCAGAGAGTGAAGATTGCTGCATTACAGGCTTGGCAGACCATCACCAGAGAAGCTGCTCGGCACCTGGTGATGCTTATGAATCACAGACTTCAAGCAGTCACTGCATGCAGGGGATATGAGACAAGTACTAAATATTACTGCCATTACTATGTCCCAATCATTATGGTGCCCAGAAATGGGGGGGGGGGGGGGGATGTACAATATATATTTATTTGGCCGACACTTTTATCCAAAGCGAATTACAACATTTGAGATAAAACTGGTGACATTTCTTTTGTTTTTCCAATTGGAGCACAGGCAGGTAAAGTGACTTGCTAAGCATCACACAGTGTTAAGGGAGGGATTTGAACCCACACCCTCATGGTTTGAAGTCCAAAGACTTAACCACTATACCACACTGAAAAAGTGTTGCCACTTCTACATCCTGTGACCATAATATATGCATATACTCTTAAATGAAAGTCTGCAAGGTGCATTTTAATCACATCTAAATTGTTCGATTTGTAATTTTTGAAAGGGACATTTTAATTAACAATTCAAAAAAAAAGGAGTGGAAATCAGCCATACCTAGAATACTCTAGCTGTCTTAAAATGTACCCAGGACAAGATCCAACCTGCAAGTGTTGCCATCTAGCACAAGCTTCACTATGCCATATGTTTTGGGAATGCACTAAACAAACATCATTGACGACCAAAAACTTGAATACATTTCAGACATCTTTGGTGTCACAATCGCTTCTAATTCATTAACGGTGATTTTGTGTACTCCCGGATGGCAATGAAGTGCACAGGGAGAAATCATTTGTAATAGCCTATACCACAATACTAGCACACAAACTTATCTTGTTCAACTGGAAGAATCCCAACCAACCTTCTTTTACTCAGTGGATCAGCCATGTTCAATATCTCAAATTAGGAAAAAAAATCATATTCTTTCTCTGAGGATATGTCCAAAACTTGTATTTTACACATGGCAAGAATTCTTTATTTTCCAATGAATTGTTCTATTATATTTAAAAAGTTTAAGAAAAAAGGATAAAGATGCAAAAAAAAAAAAAAATAAAATAAAAAAAAAAAACAACTCTTTTGGAGTTTTTTTTTGGAGAATTGTGTTTTGCTCCCCCCCCTTTTGCATTTCTATTTTTCCTGTTTTCTCTGTATTTCCTGTTAAGTAAATGGTTGTATCGGTTACTGTTTACAAAGGTTACCACCGTAACGTTATCCATCCATCCATCTTCCAACCCGCTGAATCCGAACACAGGGTCACGGGGGTCTGCTGGAGCCAATCCCAGCCAACACAGGGCACAAGGCAGGAACCAATCCCGGGCAGGGTGCCAACCCACCGCAGGACACACACAAACACACCAAGCACACACTAGGGCCAATTTAGAATCGCCAATCCACCTAACCTGCATGTCTTTGGACTGTGGGAGGAAACCAGAGCGCCCGGAGGAAACCCACGCAAACACGGGGAGAACATGCAAACTCCATGCAGGGACGACCTGGGAAGCGAACCCAGGTCCCCAGATCTCCCAACTGCGAGGCAGCAGCGCTACCCATTGCGCCACCGTGCCGCCCCCGTAATGTTATGCTTTGCCAAATAATGTAAATAAATAAAAGTAAGAATTCATTATATGGGTGCTTAGTCACTTTACAACTTTGATTGCAGCTCCTATCATGTCACATAACATTTTTTTATTTGAGCCTAATGTTTACAAACTAATTAATATTAGTTTAAAAAGTAATTAATATTACTTACAGAACCTCCGTGTGTAAGAATTTAATGTTATCAACTGCAAATGAAGCTAGAATGTACCGCTCAATCATTTCGGAGACTTCTTCCATTACAAATGCCAAGTCTCTCCAGGTGGAGTCCAGTGTTGACATTTCAGCATACCTATCAGAATGGCATACTATGAGCTAATGTGCATGCGCAGAAACTGTCCATTTGTTATATAGCTACAGTTTGAGAGCAGTTCGCTCATACAAAAACGTGGTTGTACTGTTTCAAAGTGAAGTTTTAGTATAGTTTTCTGAAGTTGTTTCTTGCAAGTTCAGCAAGATACTTCATGCACGTTGCGCATTTGCTCCAAACAGAATCATGTAATATTTTCTTATTTTTATTAAATCCAACACGTCAGGGAAGTTGTTGGAACATTATCATTACTATTGTTGCCATGCATCTTTTATTTAAATACAGTTTGAGTAAATCTGACCGCAGATATCACCGTGTGGCTATCAGTTTGCACTACCGGTATGCTATTCTTACAAAGTATGCTGAAATGTCAGAACACCGGCTTTCCGCAGACCTAGACGGAACACCAGTTCATCGATGAGCCGATTTGGCATTGTAAGTTAACGCTGTGTGCGTGTTTGCCATGAAACCGTACAGTGGATGGAATAACTGGATGAACTCAAACTTAATACAGTACATACTAGGCCGGCGTTAAGTATCAAAGGCGGAAGAGGTGAACACCACGGTAACGCTTACACATAACTTCACACTGTTCAATTTCATTGGTTGCTTTGCAATCTGTATTGTGTATGTGCGATCTCAAAGCGCCCTAAAATATCACTCGCCCGCTCCGCAGTTAAAAGAGAATGTCACACTCTAGGTTTCGAATGCTACATGTAGTAATACAAATGTATTTTATGATGAACGCAAAAAATATTTACATAAACGTGCCTGCTGTTATAACCCTAAATCATTAACATATGTGGAAAAAACTGCAAGACCATATACAATACATGCGGAAACGTTTGCCATCTAAATCTAGTATACTTAAGTCCTTGAGATCAGACAGAACTCAGAGAATAAAAAATGCGCAACGAAACCCAAAACGTTTACATAAAAACGAAAGTGAAACCTGTCTTGGCTTCTCTGGGATTCCCAAGACTCTAAAAAAACACCCAACCGCTTAACAAGCTCTCTTCTTCGAAATTCCCTTTAATGTGCAACCATTTCAACGTCGCCTGTCGCGTCATTTCCACATACTGAAAAACAAGTTTTGTAGATCTACGCCTGTCCCATTAATAAGAAAACAGGTGTAATGGCCAACAAGGCCATTTAGCTTTAGAATTAACAAAACAAGCGTAATCACTTAAGTAATTCGGTGAAGTGTATCAGATTATTGACCCGTACAATTTCTAACTCGCTAAAGAAGAGACGATACGTTTAGAGCCAGTTCAGTCTGTACTTGGCGTTAGCCACGCGATCCCTCGTTTTCGGGAGGGGCGAGGATACAAAACCGTAGTATTTGGATAAAACGCATGAACACTGGATGGATAAGTGCCATATACTGCATTACCTTGCATGGCCAGGTTATAAATGTTTCAATTAAAAAAAGTTTGAAATGATACCCTAATGAGCCCCCTCTTCCCCACAATAACCTAACATTCTCAAACTAGCTCCTTCATTTAACACAAAGTATCAGGTAAAGTCAACGTGATGCATACTAATCTTTATCCTTCTAAATGACAATGTGTATTTTTATACCAATAGTACGATGTAACAGTTAAATACACTACTTACTTAATGAACAATGTCCAGCGGTGATGGTCTGCTTTTCGTTCACCTGAGGTCCCGAGTGAAAATCGTACTCTGTGACTTTCAAACAGCTACAAAAATTAAAATAGTAACACTAATAAAACGACACAAACAAACTAAACGACAGCAACAGATTTCAGGAAAATAATTGTAAAAAAAAAAAACAAAACAACGAGACTGCCTACCGGTCGCTGCAGCAAAGCCTGTGACGAAACGTCCTGTTTTTACTCCCCAGAATCAAAACTGAAAGCAAAGCACCGAAAACTATTAAGGGCGAACGCAAAGTCCGACTGAGTCGAAAGGCAATGCTACTCTGATGCGATGGCAGATGACTACCCCTTTGCGCTTTTTGTCGAAGGCAATTTCGGTGGCGAAAATTCAAGCCACATAAGCAATAAGCTTCAGATTTACTTTCAAAGTAAGAAACGAGCAAGCGGAGGCGACTGCTTTATAGAATATAAAGTTGGAGAGGACTACGCAGTGGTGCGTTTTAAAAGTGAACAAAGTACGTATGAATATTTTCATTTTTGATTTTAATTCAGACGTTGATTTCTTTACAGAATCTGTCTTCCTCATTAATGGCACAATCCATTTGACACATACCTAGATTTCAGTCCAACCGAGTTTTTCATTAGAAATGTGTTTTAATTTTGTTTTGGCTGCTTAGTTATACGCCTTGTTTTCTGTACTTTCAGTTTAGTATGGCGACCCAGAGTTTATGGTATACAGTATTTATATATCATGTCACATTATTTATCATGAGTTGTTGTGTTGTTTTTGACTTTTATTAAGTTTTGACACTATATAGCCATTTTAAGGTGGCAGCATTATGGTATGATGAAAATGACAACATTCATACTGGAACTGTACAGCAAACTTTAGACTATGAATTAAAATCTTGTTTTGATCCCACCAGCCAAAACCACCAGTACCAGAATTCTCCTGCATGGTATACTGGTATTGAAAATAGTATTGTGCATGCTTTACCCTGGGACCTAAGTTGTTCAGCATACAGAGTATATACAGTGTGAAGTTCTCCCTTTGTTCATGTAGTTTTTTCATGGTGTTTTAGGCAACTGTGTGAATATGAAAGTATGTTTTTAGATTTATTAGTAACTCAGAATCAGCTTGGTAGTGTGTTCTTCTCCAGCCTTTATTCCCTCTTTGACCCTGACTTAGAAAAACATAGTAATGTGGAAGGACAGGCAGAAACCTACTTTACTTTGATTAACACTTAAAATGAGTTAGTGTTGCCCCCAGTATAACCATATATTTATAGTTTTGTTGATTTAGCCAAGTCAACTTTTATATACAAGAAAGAACTACAAAATATGACTTTTGTCTGTGTTAATGGAATCTTTAATGTGTTAATGGAGTTTTTAATTATTTTTCTTTTGTGTGATGCTAGTGGCTAGCTTAAAAATAAATACCATATCTGTAGACCCCACTAAACTATGTTTACACTTATTCAACATTAGTTGACAGCACTATGATTTCCAAGCATTTTAAACAAATCTTTCAATGTATTCGATCTGATCCAGCATATTTTAAATGTGGATGTTTTTAAATTCCTTTCCATCACCATGTCTAGTATAACTTAAGTATAACTTCCTTACAACAAAACTTCTATCTTCCATACCTAATCAAAGAGGATAGAAGGTTGTGGACCAAAAGCAGCAGGACAATATTATTTTTGATTTAGTGTCAGTAGGTACAGGGACCTTTTGTTTTGTTGTCCATGCGTGTTACGTCATTTTTTTTTTCCCCCTTACATCCACAAAGATGTGCACGGAAGGCTAACTTGCAATTCTAAATTGCCCATTTGTGAATTTGTGAGTGTAGGCATATGCATGTGTGAGCCTTGTGATGGACTGGCAAACTATATATAAATAGTTCCTGCCTGGCACCCAAGGCTGCTGTGATGGCCTCCAGTCTTTAGTGGCCTAGAGTTAAATTAAGTGGTTTAAGAATGTAATGTTCTAATTTAGTGCCAAAGAATGGTGAAATCCCTGTATTAATGATGGGAAACGTTTTAAATCTGCAAGCAGGACTGACATATGTATGTTTTGAAACAATTTATGCAACAATGAACATGTGTACTTAATACAATTTATTTTTGTATAGCCCAAAATCACACAAGAAGTGCCGCAATGGGCTTTAACAGGCCCTGCCTCTTGACAGTCCCCCAGCCTTGACTCTCTAAGAAGACAAGAAAACAGTTGTACTTAAGTGCACAAATGGGATATATACATATTTAAAATAAAGAGGTCCATTAAACATTCATCCATCTTCCAAACCCCTTATCCTGAACATTCCACATTGACTTGTGATGGGTTTGACGGGGGATGTTTTCCTGCCAAATTTACAGCTGTGTCATTGGACATGTATGGTTGAATAATTTGAAACTAGTTGGAACCTCCTGATACTACTTCATCTTGGTAACTAATTGAAGCCAAACTGTTTTTTCTCAGATTTCTGTCACTACTCCCTTTTACTTCTCTCAGACTGCAACAGCTGTCAATAAAATTGGGTTACTAGGTTATAGCATAAGGTGGAGAAACATTTAGGTCCCTCTCCAAGTCTACACACACTCACTCACATTTTTTAATCATTTTTTTTATAGTCCAGCTTTGCTTATTAGGGGCAAACCTAGTTCTTTTTTGGCTGTGAGGCAGTGCGATATCTTGACACTTGGCACCATTTTTGATGACGTGGGGCTTCAAAAGTTCCCATTTCTAAGGACTGAGTTCTAAATTCCATCTTCTCTTTTTTCTTCTGTGTTCAAATTAGGTCTGTTCAAAATAGACCTTAATCTTCTGATGGGAATCACCAAGTTTACTATCCTCCGTGTAGCTACACTGATAGTTTGCATCTAATTCACATGTCAATGAATTGGTGGTTATGTTATTAGCAGAGTTAAATTGTGAATGACACTCTGTTCTCAAAACAGCTAGATATTTATCTGGACAATTCTAGTTATTTTGAGTTTGTTTTCTTCCTTCAGGAAACTGCCACCTTATTATATACTTAGTCATCTGTGAGTCAAACACTTGGAATGTACTAAAGCAAAACAAAATGGAAGTGTGGAGATATATATACAGTACTTGTGCATTACTCAAAAATAAAGGAACACTTAATTATTACAGTCTGACACCAAGTCATTTAAGCTTCAGGTATATCAATCTGTCCAGTTAGGAAGCATAAGTGACTGTGAATCAACTTCACCTGCTTTGGCGTAAATGAAAGTGACAACAGGTGCACTGGAGAGGCAACAGCAAGACAACCCCCAAAAAGGGAATGATTTTTCATGTGGTGGCAACAGACAATTGCTCTCTCCTTATCCTTCTTGACTGATTCTTCTCTTGTTTTGCATTTTGGTACTGACTTTGGGCATCATGTATAAATGGTGCATACGCACAAAAATGTTGCATGCACCCATTTCCATGCACACTTCAAGATGTATAAAAACTAAACTTGGCATAAAGTCATGCACATTTTCACGGCAGCCTCCCCCTTTATCTACTCACTTTTCTGCACGGTTTTGCAAACTGGCAGCACCCAGCGTCAAAGCAGTGCTACTGTTTCTGTGGTCTTTTCTTTTTTAGATTCACATCTATGATGCGGGTTTCATCAAATACAGTGAAATTAATTGCATGTCGTTTACAAATTTAATTCATCCATCCATCCATCCATTATCCAACCCACTATATCCTAACACAGGGTCACAGAGGTCTGCTGGAGCCAATCCCAGCCAACATAGGGTGCAAGGTAGGAATAAATCCCCGGGCAGGGCGCCAGCCCACCGCAGGGCATGCACACATACACGTACACCAATCACACACTAGGGACAATTTAGGATCACCAATGCACCTAACCTACATGTCTTTGGACTGTGGGAGGAAACCGGAGCACCCAGAGGAAACCCACGCAGACACGGGGAGAACATGCAAACTCCACGCAGGGAGGACCCGGGAAGTGAACCCAGGTCTCCTTTCTGCGAGGCAGCAGCGCACCGCCCCCAAATTTAATTCACTTGATTGTAATCATTCTGTAACAATATAATGATGCACGGAATGGCCAAACTATTCCTACTACCATAGCTGATTTGGTGTTGTTAGAAGACATCACAAATGGAAGAATTAGAAGAGAGCATATTTAGAGATGATGTTAACTGGCTTCCAAGACCTATCCTATTGGAGCTGTGTGCTCAACAGGCGCTGGCTTTACAAAGGCAGACTTTGAGGAATTGTCCTTTACTTGCTCCTTTGCAAGTTCTGTCCACTCTTGGGTTTTTAGCCATAGGAGCTTTTCAACAAGAACTTGCTGACTGATCGGGTATTTCTCATTTATTACTGAGTTGTGCCATGCCAGCTGTATAGGATGGTATTATTCGCTTGTAATCCAGATATACAGTACAGAATTTCCTTACAATGTGGTTGAACTAGGAAACATGAAAGCGCAATTTGTAATTGGAGCGGTCAACTCCACGCACATTTCTATTGCAATGGCACTGGACAAGTTACATCAGCCAGGGATGAATCACCAAAACAATGAGCTGGCATTACATCATATATAGCTGGAGAACCTATTAAAATGACAGCTCTGCACAGTCACAGGTGCTTTTTCCAACTAGTGTGTCAAAAGGCAAGCAGTCCTTTTAAGGATATCAAGTCACCAGAAAAGAGCCATGTGAAAAGCAAAGAACTGATCTGCTGTGGTGCTCGGCACCAGCGTTACACTATAAAGGCGCCTTCAGAGAATGAATCTGGTTATGTAAATAGAAAACATTTCCACTCTATTAATGTCTGCTCTATGGTCCACACAAAGTGTGTCGCATTGTGCATTGGACAGCGTTACAACTTTGTTCAAATGTAATTAGCAGAATGTAAAAACAGGTAATCAGATGCTGCATTTATTTTTTAACCAATTCATTTAATTTGTGGTCAATATCACATAGTACAGCCCTTATATTCATAAGTTAATTGGCCATATCTCTTATAGCATCCACTATTGATTGCATTTTATGACTCCAGAACAACGTCTGTCAGCACACAGCCAGAAGGTCACCTGGTGGTTTCTGAGGCAGAGGGATGTGCGCAGCAGCACCATCACCACGTGAATTTGCGTTATCAGCACGGGGTTCTGCTTTTTTAAAAATTCTTTGAAATGGAATAAAGTTGACATTGGCTGCAACTCGCTTTTAACGTCGACTTTAATATCTGACCACTTCTTTCTTTTTTCAGGCAATGAACAATTTTCTGAACTTGAACTTTCAACTGTCTCCGCTACGCTGTATCAGTCCATCAATTTTCTTTTGTTGTTTATACCACTGCTTAAGCCAACAAATATGTTTTTCTTTACCTTCACATCCATTGAAATTCTTTTTTTCCCATGTGCTTTTGCCATTGTCTTTTAACAAAGCACTGAAAAAAAAGCACAGTTTCTCTTTTGTCTGTACGCCATGTTTTAGTGTAAATTCAACATATGGCATTATATATGAGGCCCCTTGTCACTACTGGTAGCATGAGGCGCGGTACCAGTGGCCAATTCAGGTTACACAAGTAGTTCAGCTCCTCCAGGATGGCATATCCAAAAGTGCTGTTGCAAGGTTTCCTGTGTCTCCCAGCACAAGGAGGAGATACTAGGAGATGGACTGTTACGCAAGGAAAGCTGGACAGGGCCATAGAAGGGCATCAACCCAGCAGCTGAACCGGTATCTGCTCCTTTATACGAGGAGGAACAGGAGGAGCACTGCCAGAGCCCTACAAAATGATCTCCAGCAGATTACTGTTGTGCATGATTTTGACCAAACTGTCAGAAACAGACTCCATGAGGGTGGCATGAGGACCTGACATCCTCTAGTGGGTCCTCTGCTCACAGCCCATCACCGTGAAGCTCGATTGGCATTCGCCAGAGAATACCACAATTGGCAGCTCCACCACTGGCACCCTGTTCCCTTCACCGATGAAAGCAGCTTCACACTGAGCACGTGACAGATGTGAAAGAGTATGAAGACGCCATTGTGAATGTTACACAACCTGCAACATCACCCAGCATGTCCGGTTTGGTGGTGGGTCAGTGAGGGCCTGGGGAGGCATATCCTTGGAGGGTTGCAAAACCCCCCCCATGCTAGGCTATGGTACCCTGACAGCTGTTAGGTACCAGTATGAAATCCTCAGAGCCATTGTCAGAACTTACACTGGTGTGGTCGGCTCTGGGTTCCTCCTGGTGCAAGACAATACCCAGCCTTATGTGGCTAGAGTGTGTAGGCAGTTCCTGGATGACAAAGGCATTGATGCCATTGACTGGCTTGCATATTCCCCAGACCTGAATCCAATTGAGAACGTCTGGGATGTATTGTATCGGTGCATCTGACACCATAAAGTAGCACCACAGACTGCCCAGGAGCTCACTGATGCCCTGATCCAGGTCTGGGAGGAGATCCCACAGGACACCATCTGCTGTCTCATTAGAAGCACGCCCAGGTGTTGTCTGAAGTGTATACACTCACATGGGTGCCATACACACTACTGAGTCACAGTATGAGCTGTCGTGATGAAATTCACACAAGTTGGATCAGCCTGTGATATCAATTTTTTACTATGATTTTCAGTGTAATGTTGAATCCATGTTGATGTTAAAACCATCCCTCAATGGGTTGGTTATTTTGGTTTCCATTGACCGTTGTTACATCATTTTGTTTTCAACAAGTTACACAGTATTATTCAGCAAAGATTTTCTATTTAAATATTTAATTCATTTAGGTCCACTCCGTGATTTAAGTGTTCCCTTAATTTTTTGAGCAGTGTATATCTGTAATTAAATTCCTTCCCAGGCAGGTACTTTTTAATAATAAAGAATGCCTCATCTCAAAGGCACAAAAATGGTTAGTCATTTAAATTCATGACATCATTATAAAGAATACAGGTGCTGGTCATAAAATTAGAATATCATGACAAAGTTGATTTATTTCAGTAATTCCATTCAAAAAGTGAAACTTGTATATTAGATTCATTCATTACACACAGACTGATGTATTTCAAATGTTTATTTCTTTTAATGTTGATGATTATAACTGACAACTAATGAAAGTCCCAAATTCAGTATCTCAGAAAATTAGAATATTGTGAAAAGGTTCAATATTGAAGACACCTGGTGCCACACTCTAATCAGCTAATTAACTCAAAACACCTGCAAAAGCCTTTAAATGGTCTCTCAGTCTAGTTCTGTAGGCTACACAATCATGGGGAAGACTGCTGACTTGACAGTTGTCCAAAATACGACCATTGACACCTTGCACAAGGAGAGCAAGACACAAAAGGTCATTGCTAAAGAGGCTGGCTGTTCACAGAGCTCTGTGTCCAAGCACATTAACAGAGAGGCGAAGGGAAGGACAAGATGTGGTAGAAAAAAAGTGGACAAGCAATAGGGATAACCGCACCCTGGAGAGGATTATGAAACAAAACCCATTCAATAATGTGGGGGAGATTCACAAAGAGTGGACTGCAGCTGGAGTCAGTGCTTCAAGAACCACCACGCACAGACATATGCAAGACATGGGTTTCAGCTGTCGCATTCCTTGTGTCAAGCCACTCTTGAACAAGAGACAGCGTCAGAAGTGTCTCGCCTTTGGACTGCTGCTGAGTGGTCCAAAGTTATGTTCTCTGATGAAAGTAAATTTAGCATTTCCTTTGGAAATCAAGGTCCCAGTGTCTGGAGGAAGAGAGGAGAGGCACAGAATCCACGTTGCGTGAGGTCCAGTGTAAAGTTTCCACAGTCATTGATGGTTTGGGCTGCCATGTCATCTGCTGGTGTTGGTCCATTGTGTTTTCTGAGGTCCAAGGTCAACGCAGCCGTCTACCAGGAAGTTTTAGAGCACTCCATGCTTCCTGCTGCTGACAAACTTTATGGAGATGCAGATTTCATTTTCCAACAGGACCTGGCACCTGCACACAGTGCCAAAGCTACCAGTACCTGGTTTAGGGACCATGGTATCCCTGTTCTTGATTGGCCAGCAAACTCGCCTGACCTTAACCCCATAGAAAATCTATGGGGTATTGTGAAGAGGAAGATGCAATACGCCAGACCCAACAATTCAGAAGAGCTGAAGGCCACTATCAGAGCAACATGGGCTCTCATAACACCTTAGCAGTGCCACAGACTGATCGACTCCATGCCACGCCGCATTGCTGCAGTAATCCAGGCCAAAGGAGCCCCAACTAAATATTGAGTGCTGTACATGCTCATACTTTTCATGTTCATACCTTTCAGTTGGCCAACATTTCTAAAAATCCTTTTTTTGCATTGGTCTTAATTGATAATTCTAATTTTCCGAGATACTGAATTTGGGACTTTCATTAGTTGTCAGTTATAATCATCAACATTAAAAGAAATAAACATTTGAAATACATCAGTCTGTGTGTAATGAATGAATCTAATATACAAGTTTCACTTTTTGAATGGAATTACTGAAATATATCAACTTTGTCATAATATTCTAATTTTATGACCAGCACCTGTATATGGAAAAACATAATTTGTTAACTCTATTTTGTTTGAGTGAATGAGCCACTTATAACAATAAAAATGAAAGTTATATAGTATATATTCAATGTTTTTTTTTATTTTCTTGAGACACAGGATGTTTGAATGAGAGTAAGAAATCAATATAATCAAGCTATAGCACACTTAAACTAATTCTTTTCAATATTTAATATCTGTAGATAATTTAAGTCTCTTTCTGTAGCCTTGGATTTCTGTTTATGTTTTAAAGAATAATTATGCACAATGTTTTAAAACAAAAAGAAAACATGAATGCAAACGTGAGGCACTGCATATCTGCAGATTAAAATATATACTAGTACATGTACAGTATTTACATAGATTTTGTTTTATATGTTACTTGTAAAACAAATTTGTAACTGGAAAATTAAAATAAGTTATACAAAACACTGGGTTCCTACTAGCATTTGCCCTTAATTTCCATTAACCTATCCTCTTAGCTGTTTTTTTTTTTTTTTAACCTTTACTCAGGTTAAAACCATTTGGAATTCTGATTAAAACATTATGAGTTTTAACATACAGTATAAGGTGGTAAAATGTATTGCAAATTCCTTGCAACTTGAAGTTATTTGTGTATTTTTTAGTAAGTGTGCATAAAACAAAAATTGAAAACAATTATTTAATAGATCACTGTTAGCACTATGGGCAATGCACTGCCATACCCAGAAAACAAAACTGGTCAGACTGTTCTTCTGTAAATGTTTCCATTATAGACAAAAATCAAAAGGTAATTTATGCTATCATCTTCTTTGCCAGTAAGGCAACAGGTTCTCCAAAAAGAAAATCATGTACTGATAAAAGGTGATGAAAGTCTAACACTGACTGTCCGACTGCCAGAAGACCCAGAAAGTACCTCTTCAGACTCTGTAAGTACAGAGGACAAATGGAACAGTTAAAAGTAAAAGAACAGTTCAATTTTTACCTTTGAAGTTGTTTAAATATTTTAGATGTTATATTTGCACAGGGATCCTCTGGAAGTAGTAGCAAAGGAGAAAATTAAAGCAAAACTGACTGCCATTGTGAACAACGGTGCATATCCTCCCTTTAATGCACTAACACTGAGTACTTTCAGCTAATGAATCATTTAGCTGCAGATGTGTGTCAGGAAACACTCCTTTATGCCAACAGCAACACACCTGTATAATGCCTCACCGTGACTGTGGTTGCCAAGTCAGAAAATTTTTAATTTTCTTCCTCTTTAGTCATTTTGGTGTGTGTTCAGACCATAATGTGTGTATTTATCCACCTACCTATTTATTTCTTTTAATGAGCTTCTGTAAAAAACAAAAATTTCCCCCAGTGAAGAAATAATCCATCCATTATCCAACCCGCTACAGTGCATCTGGAAAGCATTCACAGCACATCACTTTTTCCACATTTTCTTATGTTACAGCCTTATTCCAAAATGGATTAAATTCATTTTTTTCCTCAGAATTCCACACACAACACCCCATAATGACAACGTGAACAAAGTTTGAGATTTTTGCAAATTTATTAAAAATAAAATAACTGAGAAATCACATGTACATAAGTATTCACGGCCTTTGCTCAATACTTTGTCGATGCACCTTTGGCAGCAATTACAGCCTCAAGTCTTTTTGAATATGATGCCACAAGCTTGGCACACCTATCCTTGGCCAGTTTCACCCATTCCTCTTTGCAGCACCTCTCAAGCTCCTTCAGGTTGGATGGGAAGCGTCGGTGCACAGCCATTTTAAGATCTCTCCAGAGATGTTCAAGTCTGGGCTCTGGCTGGGCCACTCAAGAACATTCACAGAGTTGTCCTGAAGCCTCTCCTTTGATATCTTGGCTGTATGCTTAGGGTTGTTGTCCTGCTGAGAGATGAACCGTCTCCCCAGTCTGAGGTCAAGAGCACTCTGGAGCAGGTTTTCATCCAGGATGTCTCTGTACATTGCTGCAGTCATCTTTCCCTTTATCCTGACTAGTCTCCCAGTCCCTGCCGCTGAAAAACATCCCCACAGCATGATGCTGCCACCACTATGCTTCACTGTAGGAATGGTATTGGCCTGGTGATGAGCGGTGCCTGGTTTCCTCCAAACGTGACACCTGGCATTCACACCAAAGAGTTCAATCTTTGTCTCATCAGACCAGAGAATTTTCTTTCTCATGGTCTGAGAGTCCTTCAGGTACCTTTTGGCAAACTCCAGGCGGGCTGCCATGTGCGTTTTACTAAGGAGTGGCTTCCGTCTGGCCACTTTACCATACAGGCCTGATTGGTGGATTGCTGCAGAGATGGTTGTCCTTCTGTAAGGTTCTCCTCTCTCCACAGAGGACCTCTGGATCTCTGACAGAGTGACCACCGGGTTCTTGCTCACCTCTCTGACTAAGGCCCTTCTCCCCAGATCGCTCAGTTTAGATGGCTGGCCAGCTCTAGGAAGAGTCCTGGTGGTTTCGAACTTCTTCCACTTACGGATGATGGAGGCCACTGTGCTCATTGGGACCTTCAAAGCAGCAGAAACTTTTCTGTAACCTTCCGCAGAATTGTGCCTCGAGACAATTCCTTTGACTTCATGTTTGGTTTGTGCTCTGACATGAACTGTCAACTGTGGGACCTTATATAGACAGGTGTGTGCCTTTCCAAATCATGTCCAATCAACTGAATTTACCACAGGTGGACTCCAATTAAGCTGCAGAAACATCTCAAGGATGATCAGGGGAAACAGGATGCACCTGAGCTCAATTTTGAGCTTCATGGCAAAGGCTGTGAATACTTATGTACATGTGTTTTCTCAATTTTTTTAATTTTTAGTAAATGTGCAAAAACCTCAAGTAAACTTTTTTCACATTGTCATTATGGGGTGTTGTTTGTAGAATTCTGAGGAAAAAAATGAATTTAATCCATTTTGGAATAAGGCTGTAACATATCAAAATGTGATGCGCTGTGAATACTTTCTGGATGCACTGTGTATCCTAACTACAGGGTCACGGGGGTCTGTTGGAGCCAATCCCAGCCAACACTGGGTGCAAAGCAGGAAACAAACCCCGGGCAGGGCACCAGGCCACCGCAGGGCGTGGACAAATAATGTTTTATCTTATCTTATATATTTGACAGTCCTGTGTACTTGCAATTACACTGCTGATAGCATACCAGACAAAGTTGGTGGTGCTGTCATAATACACATTGAATTTAAAATGATTTAAAGTAGAACACTCACAATATGCCTGATATAAATATAATTTATTTTCACTCAAACTCTAACTTAATAAGGGATTTTAACATTGTCGTGAATAAATAAGTTGATGGACTATTCTTCAACAGTTTTTGCTACCCGTGTTATATTTTTAATAAAAAACATTTAAGTCTGTTACCAGTAGTGGTAACCAGATTTGAAAGGCATTTTCAATATATAAAAACAAAAAGTTTAGTTTTTTTTTAATCTGACACACAAAAATCTAGTTTGATTCTTTGGTGATATCGTATTATGGCATACGGTGTAGTTTGGCATGGTTGGGACTGATAAATCGCAGCTGGAGATTACCCTCCATACCAATCTCTGTTCTCAGTTTGCCTGTTATTCCCATACAGGCGCAATGATGGTGCTGTCGCCGCTTCAGCTACGAGGATCGGTGTTAAAGAGGTATCCCCCGTGATTGTGCGGATTTTCCATGATGTCCCACGTTAGCACTGGTCTCCAATAACATCTTTGTGATATATACATGGAAACTTTTTCCACGTGCGCAGCACTGCCATGTGCTTTAGTCCTGTGCTGAACCCGATGTTGCTGTGGCAAGAAATTAAGTAAGAAAACAGCTAATTCGTAAATCTAAACGACCAAAAGATGAGAAACGTATTCTTCCATGAATAAAAATGCACACAAAGACCTCGTGTACTTAAAGAGATGATAAATGAAAATATACCAACCCACACATAATGCACAATTTATTTTCATTACCACAAACCATTTTACCCATTTGTGTAAATATACCTTTATTGAGAAGACTCGTCAACTCCGCGCTGTAACGCAGTCGTCCCGTTGCCATGTCGTGTGCTGGACGCAAATTTCCTCGCTTGTACTTCAGATTGTTTTTCACTTAGTTTGTAAAGATAATTAACACATAGCTTGTAAAGATAACGCCATTAAAATGTGCAAAGGGTTATTAAAATTAAACGGCAACATAGTACAGCACCAAAAAACGGGAGGAAACTAGGAGACCTTCCAAGTTGTGGTCAGAAAATGGAGACGGAAATTTTTACGCTTATTATTCGAGTACAGGTAATTCAAATTTTCATCGTATGGAAATACGCTTCTGTTTTTATATGTTAATTGACAATTTTTCCCAGTAGTGCAGATTTTAAGATTAATTTTGTAACACCTCATCGGCTACTTCCGCAATACAGCCTGGAGTTTGAATGAACGAGGCGGATCGGGCATCTCGCCTCGTGTTGTGCCCAGTCAACCTGTTAAAGATCGTAAAAGTTTAAGATTGGGAGAAATAGTCAAAATATTAAGTTAATAAATCCGGCTTCTTTTGTTGTTTTTTTCCCCATTGTTTATCGACAATATGCTGCAAAATAACTTACTTTTTGCCAGTGATTTCAGGGCGACAGTTATTTGCTTACCTTTGTCATATAGTCCTTCAGTGAGCTGAGAACTGCTGTATTGCTATAAATAATTTCGTTTAAAATAGAAATGAGATGTCGTTTCTTTTGATTATTTGGGAGAAAGGTATCTCGATGTTTTATGTTAAAAAAAAATGCCACCTCACCCTTATATTTTCCGGATAGCGGAAAACTAACTCCATGAATGAGGTCACTTCCTGCGTGTGACGGCGTTGTTAAAGTTGCAGTTTTTTGTTGGAGTTCGCTCAAATGAAAGTAGGAGGAGGTGAGCAAGCGTTCCAGTCCCGTATTACGACGAAAGAATGGATGTGTTTTGGGAGCGAGGACCGTCTTTCATACCGAAAGTAATTTATGGAATTCTCTAACGGTTCTTTTTTTCTACAATGATTTTCTCCTGATTAGGTGGTAAATGGCATATTTTCGATTTTGGTCCGAAAAGTGTGTGTGTATATATAATATTTAAACTTGGACAGGTATTGTTCTTAAGTGTTTTAACACTTAAAACTTGATAGTTAAGATTTCTAAACTGGTAGATACCGAAGTCAGCAACGCCAGGATTAAACAAGGACACAGTGTTGCTCGTTTGGCCCTTGTTTTAGCGACTCCCATGGGGATAAATGCCTCCACTTGGACTCCACGCTATTTACGTGTGGATCTTTTAGTTGTTAAAGGGTACTATCTGAAGTCAGCATCCATACTGTAGTAGTGCTGAATATGTTACGGTTAAAGATTAAGAATGTGCTTTAATATTTTTTCCTGGTCGTTTTCATTATTCCTATCCTGATGCGGGTCTTGGCAGCAACATGTTGATCTGGGCTTACCACGCTATGATATCATCAATCAGTTCTTCCAGCAACTCCTGGGGAATTTCTAGATATCCTCAGAGTAGCCAGTGATGTGTTGTGGTGTCCACTTCTGAGCCTTTTCACAGGAGGATATATAAAAAAAAATGTTTAATCAGCTTCTGTAAAAAGCCAAATTTCCCCCGTGGCCAATTAATTTTATATAGAAAGGGTAGCCAAACTACATCCAAATTTATTTTACTCTAAATTCCTCCTCTTTTGCTGAGCTCCGCACCTGTGTCCAGTAGCACTTATTTCATCCACTTGTGATAATCAGTTTTAGTGACTACCTATTGATCATTTAATTGAGGATATAGACTGACTGATAAGTTGAAATCCTCATTTGAGAACTTAATTCCAACTTTATCACCTCAGTCCTGGGAGGGGTGGGGGAGCATTTATTTCAGTTGTCTAACCTCTGCTTCAAGATCACAGCCCCCTGTTTCTCCCATTCTGCATTGTGGATGCATGGACAACTGCATGAAAACCCATTGTGGGGATCCCACATTCAACACATGGAATTCCGGGGGTGGGGGGTTCTCCCAACTGTTCTTCAGCTGCACAAAAACCAATGCAGGATAACGTTTCACCACTTTTCCATCTAATGTATTTGTAGGACTGATGACAATATAAGAGGGAGGGTTCAGCCCCTAAATAGGTGCTAAAACTAGCAACAGCCCTGGTCCAATGTATGGTCCAATGCAATATCATCCAAACTGCTGTTAACTGCACTGATGAATTTGTCAGTTGTTGAGCCCCTTCTGCCCTTGTTTAAACTCCTACATTTGGAACAGCTGCTTACTCCTTAGTAGAACATGCAGCTCTTCTCTGGGAGAGGACCTTGCATCAGATTTGAAGGTTATGATTCTTAACACAGCTGCTAACGTGCTTAAATGTACATAAGAATTCACGGTGTGATCAGGGCAATTATTGCTGTGTAATTATTAGGCCTCTAAACTGGTCAGTGTCCAGTCTTCAACTGCATCTTGATAACCTGTCCCTAAAAGTAATGTTAGTGAAACTTTAATGTCACAGATGGAGGAAATGGATGTTCAGTAGCTTAGTTTTTTTTATGCTCAACTAAAATAACCTGTTTACAAGTACAGTTTTTTAAATTCTGTTTTCTGAAAGTGCTTATCCAGAACAGGAATATAAGGACTTGGAACCTACCCTGACACTATCAAGTGTGAAGCAGGAAATAATCCTGGGTGATTCTAAAGTTTATTATTGATCATACTAATATGCCTTCCCTTTATTTGATATACTTTGTCCGTGTAAATTTTCCAATTAAGGAAGTGGAGTTATTGGCACAAGCCCACATGAACACAGAAGGAATTTTCAAATTCCACATATAAGACAGTTCAGCTGGCAATCACTTGGGGCCTGTGCACTGTAAGTTGGATGTGTTACTTGCCATTTCATATTAAGTCTTCTTAACTAATATTCTTTAGAATTACATTTAGTAAGAGTGAACTACTGTAGTTGAAAACATATTTGGCAATAATGTATTAAAGTATATACAAATAGCATAATTATTTTTACAGACTAATACAGAATTTTTCTTTTCTTGCATGGCTAGCTACTTGTAAAATGACTAATCAGATTGATTGTGTCAGATACGTATCCCCTTCCTGCAGTAGCAGTACCTTTGCCTGCATGAATGCCATTGCTGCACATCTTTCCTTCCCTCTGTGAAAAGATGATCCTTTGCTTAGACTTCTTCTTACTAGCTTGGACTGGTCTGTTTGTTAAGCAGCTCAGTATCTGGTGTTTCGTAAGGAAATGCTGCTTTTTTCAAGAAGCAACAATCTTTTAAATTCCTATGTATGGGAGGTTTGCTTTGAATTGCAGATGTTTATCTGTATTAGGAAAATGACTAGGGGGCTCCGCCCCCTGCTCGCTTCGCTCGCCAACCCCTGGTGTTGGGAATGACAAAGAGCGTGATGTATGAATGAGATATAGAATAGTGTGACGGTGTAGATGATGCAAATAGAAAGCAAACAATAAAGTGTGTGGCACAGTGTAAAGGTTTATTGGAAAATTTCTTTGTACACGCCGTTTAAGTGTAAAAGGTAATTCCAGGTCAGAACTTGTAAGGTCAATGAAGATGGTCATTATCGTGATCAGAGTCAACTTTGTCAGAGCTTAGAAAGAGTTGTGTCTCTCCAGGAAGTAATGGAATGACTTGGGTATTTATGTTTTCCACATTAATATTTTTTGGACATAATATAGTGCGTTGTGTTAAAAGGGGCATTTGGTCTAATGAGATTGCTGTTCCAAATGTCTCTGTAACTAAGTCGTCGCAGATAAAGGCTTGAGGAATTGTAATAATATGTGGCTGAAGTCCATCTGTATTGGTGAGTGTACCATCTCTCAGTTGTAATAAGCAATTGTTATGATCTGGTTCTGGACATCGTATCTTTTTTACTAACTGTATCTTTTGAAAGCAATGCCAATTGTCTGCGTATTTTAAGGTGCACTGAATAATAGTTGAGTGCATGGCATCTGGAAGAATAGCTAATCACTGTTTAAAATCTCCTCCTAATAAAAGTACCTTTCCTCCAAATCGAATATTATTATTCATAAACGTTTGTAGAAGTTTATGAATGGTGTTGAGTAAGTGACTTCATGCCATTGTACATTCATCAATAAACAACATTTTTTGAAGACGGATGTCACGTGCAGTGCCACCGTTAATGTTCATAGTGGATACCGATTTGTAGGATGTAATGCAGTTGATAAAGATTTCACTTTCAGGTACATCGTCAGTTAGAATCTTCTGTAGATATTCAGTATATGAATGTAAAGAAGGCAGTCTAATTTGACCCTTTTGACAACAACGTCTAAATGTATTACTTGTATTGCCAGTTGTTTCTTCAGGGAAGTGAACTGAATGACAATGATTGCAAATGACATTCATTAATCCGAATGAATTTTCCCGGTGTATGTTTTGCTTGTGCCGTTTGAGAGGCGCGTTGTTGCATATGTAGTATTTGGGACGTGTTGTTTTGGAGCTGTAATCGATTTGCCTGTGCTGTGTGAGACGCCCGTTGTAGCCTTCCTTGCCGTTAACGTATGTCTGAGACGGGAGGTGTTTCGTTTTGAATCCGTGCCTGTTGCGATGCAGCACTTTGATTGATAGTTTGCGTCATGTGGATCCAGGATGTAGATTTGTGCATATTTGCGTTGTTGATTTGTTTCAGGGTGCACTGTTCCAATGCGATGCAGTATTTGTGCACATATGGGAAAGCAGTATGGGCCATTGCCTTTTGGTGGCCTGATATTTACTAAAAGCAAATGAACTATTGTAGGATCTAACGCAGTTCATAAAGTTTTTACTTTTAGGTACATCGTTAGTTAGAAGCTTTAGTTGAGCTTTGCGTTTTTGGAGTCGAGACATTTTTTCTTTTAGAAATATGGATAAGTAATAAGAAGTATTGCACTCACTGTTAATATGGAGACTTTTCTGCGGTTGAACGGTTAATAGTGCCTTATGGTAATGAGATCCACCTATGCTGCATAGCCGTCTATTTTGTTGTTTCTTTCGTGTTCGTGTGTTTGTTCCTGTTATCCTTTCCTTTTCGTTTTGTACCCGTGACCGTGTATTCATGACTTGTTTCTTTCTCAGCATCCGAAATATGGATAAGTAATAAGGAGGGTCGCAGTCACTGTTAATATGTTTCCTTTTCTGCAGTTGAACGGTTAATAGTGCTTTATTGTAAGGAGATCCACCAATGCTGACACCTATGCTGTCTAGTGTGAAGGTGCTGACGTTCACTTTAGAATATGTGGCTTTGGGTGTGACTTCTTATGGATGTGGGTGGGGGGGGGGGGGTGGATTGTTGAGGATTGTTGTTGCGCGAGCGTCTTCTTTCTTTTTGTGTTCCTGTGTCTTGTTGAATCCCCCTCTTTGTGTGTGTCCCGTCCCTCGCTTGTAGGGTCTGTGGGGTGGTTTTGTGTTCTTTTTTTTGTGTTCCATGGGCTTGTTGAATCCCCCTCTTGGTGTGTGTCCCGTCCGGTGCCTGTAGGGGGGGGGGGGGGGGGGGGGGGGGGGGGGGTGGGTGCCTTGCTGTTGTGCGCGAGCCTCTTTTTTTTTTTCGGGTCTAGTTTCGTGTGCAATGTGTTTCGTGCTTTTCCTGCGTTTGACTTTGCGCCTCATTTCTCCTTTTTGTATGTGCTCACTCCTTTTTTCTGTGGTCTTGTCCGCCACTCGCGGCCCCTCATCCGCCTTTGTCGCCCTCTTTTCTCCGCCTTTCTCCGACTCTCGCGGACTCTTTTTGCGCCTGCGCCTCTCGCGGCCCCTCATCCGCCTCTCTCGCCCTCTTTTGTCCGCCTTTCTCGGCTCCTCAGCCGACTCTCGCGGACTCTTTTTGCGCCTGCGCAGTACGTCTTTTTGCAGCTACGGCCCATGGCCGGATGTGCCTGCGTCCATCATCCGGTTTAGCATTCTCGGTTAGTAATATGGATTCTCAAGCATTTTCAAAGAAAGTATAAGCCTCTTACCTCACTTGAATTTCATCTTAGATATGAGGATGGAGAAGGGAGTAGTGGGGTGATTAGCGGGTACAGGAATTGATAAGTTTAACTTGCATGGTTGTCATTGACAGAAAATTCTGTTGTGGTAATAAAAGTAAAAAGGATCACATGACCCTAATCTTGCAGTAAGATTTTATGGTCTGAACTCATCATTTAACATACAGAGAGAAAAATCTTTCCTGTAGCAGCTTCAGGACGTGGAGTTTATCTCAATAATTGATTTGCATAGAGGACTGTTATTCTCAAATCGTTTTAATTTATGTAGCCCCATTAACACTGTGAATCCTCAAAAGGCAAAAATGTGTTTTTTGAAGATGAGAGTTTCTCTCCATAGAAGAAGAAACTGGGGGCATTTTGCATCCATATGGGGCATAATGTGCTTTTTACATTTCATAGCCAATTCCATGTCAGTAAATGGGTGCATTTTCCATCGTGAAGCAGAATGACATGCTTAGGAAAAAAACGAGGCTGTTCTGAGAATTGGAGCGCAGCAGTGGACACTGCTTCATGAAACTTTTTAGGTTCAGTAAAAACAGCGGTGCATTTTGAAAAAAATGCAGTAAATAAAAACAGCATGAACATCACTAGAAAAAAGTTGTTAGTGCAACAATTGAAAGATGTATGTATTTTTTTTACTCATTCATTACTTTCAGTCTAGTCCAGTTAAAATATTTCAGGGACAAGAGCACATCTAAATGGTATTGGATGCAAAGCAGTAAGCATCTCTGCAGTACAAGGGGTACCACCAGAGTCCAATCCAGGTTACTCATTCCAGGAAGCATTTTGTTTATGTACTTTATTTTAACCAATTATTTTTTAACAATCTGTAGAAACTTATTTCAATTAGCTGTTCAGAATGTCGTTAATAAAATACTATTTTAATTTTTACTGAGTAAAATATTTATACTGTTATTGTTACACTCTTGAGATGTACAAATATAGTGAGCAATGGCAAGAAAAAAAGGATCAAATCTAAAGTTTATGTGCTCTGACAAGGCCTTGCCCATCTTAACTGTTTTCTGTCTAAGCAACAGACTGCTTAAAGGCTTCATGCTTTGAAATTACAATGTTAACTTAAATTTAATTTTTTCATTAGAATGTAAAATGTTGATATTTTATTGCAAATAATTATTTTTGTTATTCTTTGCAGGAAATAAAAGCCAGACTGCCTAAAAAAGGTAATGTGATTTTTTTTTTTATATATATAGTCATGTCAGTCAGTCAATTGTCCAACCCACTATATCCTAACACAGGGTCACGGGGGTCTGCTGGAGCCAATCCCAGCCAACACAGGGTGCAAGGCAGGAACAAATCCACGGGCAGGGTGCAAGCCCACCCCAGGGCACACCCACACACCAAGCACACACTAGGGATAATTTAGGATCACCAATGCACCAAACCTGCATGTAAGACTGTGGGAGGAAACCGGAGCACCCAGAGGAAATTCACGCAGACACGGATACAGTATAATATTCTATATACAGGTAAAATTCCGTTACAACAAATATCTTTACAATGAAATTTTCATTAAAACGAAGTATTTTTATGGTCCCGACTGCTTCCCCATATGACACGAGTCTATAGAAATCTCGTTACTACGAAGTACAATCAACAGATACTTTCATTATAACGAAGTACACAAAAGACCTTGAAATGCTTGAATGAATCATCCACAGAGCAGTTAGTTATGTGGCCGCAGCTCAGTTGTGCACAATGATCCCCAAACAGAAACACTGTAATTTTTTTTTCTTTCTTCGGACATTTCTTGTACTGTTTTTTTTTTTTTTTTTTTTTTTTTTTTTTTTCCTGCGGTTTTCAGTGATACCTTTTACTTATTGCTTGTCAACATTTGAAAAACATCCATTGAAATTTAACTCATTGTCACCCTCCTTTAGAAACAGCAGACACGAAAAAACGATAACAGTTCATATTAGAAAATAAAAACTAACTTTTTGCTGCTCTCAATTGCGGCAAAAATAAAAAAGACGTTGCCAGTGAATTCGGAATTTCGCTATCACTATCGACGCTGTCAACTTTCTTGAAAGACAGAGCAAAAAAAGTAGAAAAAACTCAGGTTGCAAACGTATGTGAACTGCTGCATTTGAAGACGTCGAAAAAGCCGTTTTTATGTGGTTCAGTGATTCTCGTTCAAGAAACATTCCTATTAACGCGGCACTCATTCAAGGTAAATGTGAGGTTTGTAAACTTTCTTGGGACCCCCCCACAACTGGACAGCAAGCCGTAGAGCAGGGGTGTGCAAAGTCATTCCTGGAGGGCCGCAGTGGCCGCGGGTTTTTGTTCCAACCCAGTTGTTTAATTAGAAAACAATCCTTGCCAATAATTACATTTCATGGCTTGTTAGTGCTTTAACTCTGCTATGTCAAGTCATTCTCATATCCTAGATTTTTTTTTTCCATTCTAAAGATATCATCCAAATACTTTGAAGTCTAAAATGGATGAGTAATTCTCAATCCTTCACTATTTTCTCTTCTCTTTCCTTCCAAGTATTTAATTAAAACCAAATAGTACCTGATAAATACACACAGGTGTAAAGGGTAACAAGCAAAATGGATAACTGCTGGTTTCTTTTGTCATTTGCATCTTATTGCTAATAAGGAGCAATTACAAACCAAGAATGCAGCTGTTTAAGACTTAAATAAGCAATAAGGGTTCAAAATCTTAACGAGGGAGATAACTAAAATGAAGCAGAAGTGTTTCTAGAGCAATTAGTGCTTCTTATTAAGCAATTGGGTTGGAACAAAAACCTGCAGCCACTGCGGCCCTCCAGGAATGACTTTGCACACCCCTGCCGTAGAGCGTCCCGAAGTGCAATCTTCGTGTCTGTACTGGGCAATGGCAGATATGCTGCGTCTCTCCACCAAAGTAAACAGTGTTATGCTTGGGTCACAGATTTGCACAGAAACACAGAAGATTGTACAGACAGGAACTTTATTCAAACACTGCAAACAAACATGTCTTTTTCAAAAGTTTAAACGTGCTCCTTGACAAGACGGTGATGACAAATCCATCTCACAATTAAAAGAATGCAAACATATCTTCATCTTCAAAGGAGTGCGTGTCAGGAGCAGGGAAGGACAGAGATAAAGAAAGGCATACAAACAATCCGCAACTGACAAGTGCTTTTGGACTTTTAAGTCTGCGAAGTACCGCGCGGATCACGCGATAGATCAGCCTCAAGTAAGCCCAGCAGCAAGGGAGCAATGTGAAAGTAGTTTTTCAACATCTTTTTTTGAACCTGTAGGGGTGCGATCAGCCCCCCAGCTCACAACAGAAAAGATTTCGAGGGGTGATGCAAGGTTAGGAGCACGTACATTGTAAATGCAGATACTGTAACAGGATTACTCGATCACTGACCTGGCCACGACTCTGCCTGACTGTTGTGTCTGTGTATAGCAGAGTGGCAGATCACGCTACATTAAATAACTGTGCCGCTCCTGTTTCAAGCTGAATAAAGCTGGTTTTGCTAAAGTACTGAGACTAAGCCTCGTGTTTTGGGGTGCAAGACAGGGACTTATAGCGTGACACTGATCTTTTATGATTTGGTTCTGTGGCGCTTCATTGCAGCGCTGTGAGCCTCTTATTGCCTTGCCCCAGCAACGGACAAACAATCTTCCACAGACTCTGCAATCGCGCTTCAGGACGCACTTCAGCATGTCTTTCCAGTTGGGGTGGGGTGGAGGGGAAGAGTCTCAAAAGAGTTCAGAAACCTCACGATATGAAGAAGAAATAATGATTCGGCTCCTGATTGATAACTGTGCAGCTCACAACATGCTTCCACATTTACATAATGTTCCAGTTGAATTCCTCCCACCCAATTGCACGGCAGCGCTTCAGCCACTGGTTTTGGGCATCATTCGCACCCTGAAAGTGTATTATCGCAAGGAAATACTGAGAAAATTCTCGTCAGCATAACTTGTAGGCAGGAGAAGATTAAAATTAACGCGAAAGAAGCTATTGAAATGATTCAAAACGCCTGGATACAAGTTAAAGAAAGCACTATAGTAACAAATACAGAATCTAATTACAACAAAATTTTCGTTACAACGAAATATTTCTTAGGTCCCTGTGAGTTCGTTGTAACGGAATTTTACCTATTTTACCTATTATTTTAGTATATAATATACTGTATTTATATGTATATGCATGTGTCTGTGTCAGTTAAGTTTCAGGGATATCAGTCTGTCCAGTTAGGAAACATAATTGATTATAAATCAGCTTCACTTGCTTTGGTCATATGAAGTTTATTTAGTTTGATTATAACAGGTGCACTGGAGAGGCAACAGCAAGACAACCCCCAAAAACAGAATGGTTTGCAGGTGGTCACCACAGACAATTGCTTTCTCCTTACCCTTTCCGTCCGATTCTTCTCTAGTTTTGGTAGTGTTCTTATCACTACTGGTAGCATGAGGCTGTACCTGCAGACAATTCAGGTCGCACAGGTTGTCAAGCTCCTCCAAAATGGCACATCATTACGTGCTTTTCCAAGAAGGTTTGCTGTGTCCTCCCAGCATAATCTCAAGATCATGGAGAAGATACAATTACACGAATACACAGGCCATTACACTGAAAGAACTGGACAGGGCTGTAGAAGTGCATCAACCCAGCAGCAGAACCGGTATGTTCTCCTTTGTGCAAGGTGGAACAGAAGTAGCACTGCCAGAACCCTATAAAATGACCTCCAGCTGACTTCTGGTGTGCATGTGTCAGAAACAGACTCCTGTGGCATTAGGGCCCGACATCCTCTAGTAGAACCTGTGCTCGCAGCTCGATTGGCATTCACCAGAGAATACCACAATTGGCAGCTCCGCCATTGGTGCCCCATTCTCTTCACAGATTAGAGCAGGTTCACACTAAGATGTGGAAGAGTCTGGAAACACCTGCAACATCATCCAGCTGTTGCCTCTCATCTTTTATGCTTTGTATTTTTAAACTGTGTCTAAAGTTGTATTTTTGTGGGTCTACCCACTATGGACTGCCACTTAATAGGTGGGTGGCACTTGCACACTCCAGTATAATGCTTTGATAAGGTTCATTTCAGTGAGACCCTAAATTGGAATAAGTGGGTTCTAAAATGAATAAATAGATATGCAATGATGTGTAATTAAAACAAAGCTTTGTACACCACACTTCATTTTCAATTCTGCTCCTAAATGTGTAGTATGTCAGTATTTCAATGCAGACCTGGTATTTGTAGCTGCAGCAGAATGCATCTTTTGAGAGAGGTTCTAATTGAATTCTTCCCAGCTTAATCCCTGTACTAGAGATGTGTATAAAATATACAAAAATAATTTTCTGGAATAAAAAAGGTAGTGTACTTTGTCACAAAAAAGTTGGAATATTTCTTTTTATCTTCTTTCTGGTCAGCAGTACAGCTTGTGTAGTGCAGCATGACAACTTGCCAAACACACAAAAATTAATTAGATGCACTTTTATACAAACAGGTCCAAGTAAAGCAATTCCTGATCAGGTTATGTTTAAAAAGGCCTTCATCCTAAGCTTAGGTCACAACATGGAAAATGCCACACTTAGCTTTCTGTGTATTCCATGTCTCATGTGTCACCATTACAAAAAGAACAGGCATCAGGCATGTCATATGACACCATTGCCAGACAATAGGTTTTAATCCATGACATTTTGTGCCGATTGCAGGCAAGATTTCAGGAGACCAGCAAAACACATCTAGTCACCCCAACAATGTCCAAGCAGAGCCAACACATCAGACTGGTCGATTTAAGGGATCATTTCAGTACTGCCATCTGTTTTGCTGCTTAAACTGCCAGCGGATACAATTTTTACATCAGTGGCAGGACAATGATTGACAGGCTCTGTGCTGCTTGCCTTATAGCCAGGTGACATGTCAGAGGCCTGCTGCTCACACCATCTTGACATGTGACCATACAACATGACAATACCAGGCCATACAGAGCTACTGTGGTCACAAGTGACCGTCAGCTTGCAGGTGCCTGCTTGGCCAGTCATCATTCCTGACCTCAACCCCTTAGAGTACCTTTAGAATGCCCTGGAATGTGCTTCCTGTGACTAACAACTTAGTCATATCCTTCTTCTGGAATGGGATACAGTCTCACCACTGCCGATTCAGAGGCCCATAGGCTAAGTGTCGCAGGGGTGTCAAGCAATGGTGACAACAAGAGCTCCTCACAGAAGACACTGAAGAACTGCAAGGCAACTGTTTTTCAGTTTTTGTTCTATGCTCTGTTTTCATTTTCTATTTTGGTCTAACAGTAATTGCGGAGTTTCTTTTTTGCATCAGTAAAAATACTTTTGGTACCGTATGTCACTTCTTCTGATTACATGAAACATATGTTCACTTTTCAAGGGACAAATATTGGAACATTAGCATCTACTATATGAATAAAATGTATTATTATTATAAATTAAACTAAATATGCTTTGTCAGAAAGTCTCTTGTGAGAGACACGTAACAGCAGAAGTCTATTTGTACATATCACATAGCCATATTCAACAACTTTTTTTCTTGTAGGAAACTCAAATTCCATTTTTGAATTGGAGAGTACATGCAATCCAAAATGGGAAAGAATCAATAAGGAGATGAGGGTTGGACTTTTTCCTGTGTGCTTTTGTGTACATTTCTGTTGTTGTTTTTACAAAGAAATTTAAGATAAAGCCTGGTTCAGTTATTTATTTTAGCCTGCATAAAATACGTTTAAGAGGAATTAATATTGTGATACGTGGTTTCTCCACAATACAGACATGGATAAATATGGAAAAAGAAGGAATGGGTAAATTAACTATTATACAAAATACCAATGTTGTAGCTGATTGCATGAAATGCATTTGTATTCACTATCATTTCATGGATGGCCAACGTAATTTTGATATCGGCCACTTGCTATGTTTATGTTCATAATATTATTATTTAATATTATTATGGTTATCCATCCATCCTTTTATTGAGTCTGCTTACTCTAACTCAAGGCAATGGATGTAGGGGTGTTTTCTGTCAGAATCACATGAAAGTTTAGTATTACTATACCCATCTGTGTATTTTGATAATGAATTTATTTGGCAGACAACAATGCTCAAAGTGACTTACAAGTACAGGGTAAAAGTAATACATATACAGTGATCCCTCGCTATATCGCGCTTCGCCTTTCGTGGCTTCACTCCATCGCGGATTTTATATGTAAGCATATTTAAATATATATCGCGGATTTTTCGCTGCTTTGCGGGTTTCTGCGGACAATAGGTCTTTTAATTTCTGGTACATGCTTCCTCAGTTGGTTTGCCCAGTTGATTTCATACAAGGGACGCTATTGGCAGATGGCTGAGAAGCTACCCAGCTTACTTTCTCTCTCTCTCTCTCTGCTGACGTAGGGGGGTGTGAGCAGGGGGGCTGTGTGCAGCTGTTTCCTGAAGGACATGCTGCACGTTGCTTCGCATACTTAAAAGCTCAAAGGGCACGTATTGATTTTTGACTTTGTTTTTCTGTGGCTCTCTCTCTCTCTCTGTCTGCTCCTGACAGAGGGGGTGTGAGCTGCCGCCTTCAACAGCTTTGTACCGGCGGTGCTTCGCATACTTAAAAGCCAAAAAGCCCTATTGATTTTTTTTTTGACTGCTTGCTTTGCACTCCTTTGAAAAGGAAGATATGTTTGCATTCTTTTAATTGTGAGACAGAACTGTCATCTCTGTCTTGTCATGGAGCACAGTTTAAACTTTTGAAAAAGAGACAAATGTTTGTTTGCAGTGTTTGAATAACGTTCCTGTCTCTCTACAACCTCCTGTGTTTCTGCGCAAATCTGTGACCCAAGCATGACATTCTAAAAATAACCATATAAACATATGGTTTCTACTTCGCGGATTTTCCTATTTCGCGGGTGGCTCTGGAACGCAACCCCCGCGATGGAGGAGGGATTACTGTACATTGTTGGGGCTGATGTGTTTCTCACACTTTTTGAATATTTATTCTGTATGTGAATATATATAAATCATAGAGAGTGTGTAATTACATTTCTCTATATGCAATCACAGGAAACCTGATCTTCTACCCATAATGCAAATAAAAGGGAAGAAAAAGGGGAATACCAAGCTTGTTCTTTGTGTCAAAATACTAGTGAGCTAGGTACTTCATAATGATTCAAAATTCTGTATTTCTACAATGTTTTAAATTGGAACATTTTTTTTAGGTATGGCACAGCAGCCTTGGACTGTATGCTACTACAGACATTGATAAAAAGGTTAAGTGTAATATCTGGTGAAAAGGGAGCAAAAATCAAACATTAACATGAACGTTTCAAGTAACTTCAAATATCATTTTAGTATTTAAACATAGTAGGCCAAAAATATTCACCTTCACCCCAGAGTAGCACTTGTTTTGTTTTTTACTTCTTTAAATCCAGTGTAGGGAGAAAATTAAAGGCTTCAACAAGTTTCAGAATATTTCAGAACCCTCAAATCTTGGAATTTGGCAATATGAAAAAAACACTTTTGATTTTGAACAAAATATAGAAATCCTTCCTTTTGTTATTTAATGATGTTGCTCTGAGCTAACTGCAAAGCATGTACGCTCTTTTGTTTAGTAGCTTTTAGTTTTATTTTGCATGTTGTAAGAAGGGAAAACACAAACAGATAAAGGTTTGGGGATCCACCCCGTATATTGTGAAGACTCAACAGACTGAGTCCCAAGCAGGCCTAAAAAGGAAAGGTGAGGTAGTTGGCTTTTATAAGCAGTAGGCAGGAAGAGGAGGGGCCGTTAGGGAATTGGCGGAAGTGAGGTCAAAAGAGGGCGTGGTCTGGCCGGGTATATGGAAGTTGATCCTGGTTTAACTGGGTTTCCATTCTAATGCTCTGTGGAAGAGTGAGAAAAGACATTAGTGTACTTCATCAACCCCCAGCTCGGCATCTTGACCTCGGTTAAGCCCTTTAACTGCATCCTATGCGCACGTGAGTGACAATGTGTAGACACAATCAGGTTTCTGTGCAAAATTAGTGAATTCATTGTCAATAGTTCATGCAGAGGCAGGAGTTAAAAAAAAAAATCCTACATCATTATAAATGATGGCCAATCTACAATATAGCATATACATCCAGTAACTCAATTAATTCATGAGCTTTATTCAAAGTATAAAAAAAATCCTACATCATTATAAATGATGGCCAATCTACAGTATAGCATATACACCCAGTAACTCAATTAATTCGTGAGCTTTATTCATAGTATATTGTGTATGCTTCAACTGTCTCTTCACTTTTTGAACATGTTTTTTTTTTTGCATTGTACCCCAACAGTGTCAGGTGCAAGCAGGAATCTGCCATAGACAAGCCACCATTATGTTGAATCAGTACTCTCACTCAAACACCAACACTTTCAGAGGACCATGCTGGAGTTTTCAGTTAGCTTAACCTGCCCTTCTTTGGAGTGTGGGAGAAAACCAGAGTACCTCATGAATAACCCGTGTTGACACTGGTTGAACATTCTAGGATTTAAATCTTTGACTCAGAAAACAGTAAAGTTTCAACTCTCTCATGTCATTCTCATCTAAATGTCCTTTTTTCCAGCCCTAGATGCAAAATGTGTGGATGAAGAGAATAATGTTGTGCAAGAAGCTAGTCCTTTTCTGAAGAAATTTAAAAAAGATGAAGATGAAGAAATCCCACAGAGCACTTTGATTTTCGTGGAAAATATTCCAACAAACAAATCAACAGAGCTGCTGGAAATGCTGGTGGAAAATATTTCTGGTTTATCATTAGAAAAAGGAGACTTCAGTATTGAATTTGTTGCCTTGGGGAACGCTGTAGTATCTTTTAATAACAGAACTGGTAAGTCACAGTTCACAAATAAAAGAGTTAAAAAAACAGTTAATGATGCTTATTTACCTTGTCTTAAATAACATTATTTTTCTTAAATAACATTTTTCAGTCAAGCTCTACCATTAATAACATGTTTTACAGGTTGTTCAGCATATCTTGGTTTTCATTTAACAATTCAATCAGCTGGTTACAAATGGTTGAATCATGTAGCTAAGTTTTTCTTAAAAATTATATATGTATTTTATATGGGGGATAGGAATACAAATTTGGCTAACAGTTCTGATTAAAAAGTTTAATCCTACTGACTGACATTGTGCTGCACACTGAAAGCTCCACTATATCACTTGTCTTACCCTTTATTGTTCTGTGGCATTTTTACAGCTCTAACAAACATGTCCTTCACTCTATTGATAGGTTGAAATGTATCAAAACTACTTTTAAATACTGTTAAGAGAAGGGGTTTGTCCTTGCTGAGGCCCATTAAACTTTTCACAAAATATTCTTGGTAACTAATGGTAACACTTTAGTTCAGGTACATAAAAAATGAATCTATTACTCATTCATTACTATGTAAGAAGACATTACCATACAGTTTTTGGGTCTTCATAACACTTGTAAAGCATCAGTGTTTATTATCTCCGCAATTTGACCTAGTAACAAAACTTCACTTTGGAGTGGTCTATGGTGGCTTAACTGAAGACATATTACTCTTCATATTGCATATTTAGCATAAGTCCTGTGAATCCTTCATATTAACAAGTAATTTTACCATCATGTCTGTATATCACACTGCAGAGATAAGTATTCTATCTACTGATGTTTTAGAAGTGTTATGAAGACCAAAAGAAGCCTTTTGTTACTTTTATGTAACCCTTGTTACATAGGAGTAAATGAGCTATGGATGCCTTTTTGCAGTATCTAAAGTAAAGTGTTACCATTTAGCATGTAACATTGCCATGACACTATACAGGTCCGTATGTGTTTGGACAGTGACACACATTTCATAATTTTGGTTCTTGTCACCACTACATTTGATTTGAAATAAAGCAATCATTATGTGATTGAAGTATTGACTTGCAGCTTTAATTTAAGGATTTTACCAAATATATTGTATGAATTATTTAGAAATTGACATCCATTTTTCTGCATAGCTCCCACTGACCCTCGGGGCTCAAAAGTATTTGGACAAACTAACATAATAATAAATGTAATGATAATTTTCAATATATGGTTGAAAATCCTTTATAGTCAATGACTGCCTGAAGTCTGGAACACATGACCATTTCCAAGCTCCAGGTTTACACCCTGGTGATACTTTGCCAGGCCTTTACTGTAGCCCTCTTCAGTTGCATATTGTTCGTTGGACTCTCTGCCATCAGTTTTGTCTTCAGTAAATTAAGTGCATGTTCAGTTGGGTTGAGCTCAGTTGATTAACTTGGCCATTGAAGAATACGCACTTGGTTTACTTTCATAGTATGTTTTGGCTCATTGTCCATCTGTACTATAGTATTTGGCTGTATCTGAGCAAACGGTATACAGTAATCCCTCCTCCATCGCGGGGGTTGCGTTCCAGAGCCACCCGCGAAATAAGAAAATCCGCGAAGTAGAAACCATATGTTTATATAGTTATTTTTATATTGTCATGCTTGGGTCACAGATTTGCGCAGAAACACAGGAGGTTGTAGAGAGACAGGAACGTTATACAAACACTGCAAACAAACATTTGTCTCTTTTTCAAAAGTTTAAACTGTGCTCCATGACAAGACAGAGATGACAGTTCGTCTCACAATTAAAAGAATGCAAACATATCTTCCTCTTCAAAGGAGTGCGTGTCAGGAGCACAGGCTGTCACAGAGATGGAGAGAAAAGCAAACAAATCAATAGGGCTGCTTTTAAGTATGCGAAGCACCGCGGCACAAAGCTGTTGAAGGCGGCAGCTCACACCCCCTCCATCAGGAGCAGACAGAGAGAGAGACAGAGTTTGTTTTTCAATCAAAAATCAATACGTGCGCTTCGAGCTTTTAAGTATGCGAAGCACCATGCTGCATGTCGTTTCAGGAAGCAGCTGCACAAAAGATAGCAACGTGAAGATAATCTTTCAGCATTTTTAGACGAGCGTCCGTATCGTCTAGGTGTGCGAACAGCCCCCCTGCTCACACCCCCTCCGTCAGGATCAGAGAAAGTCAGTGCAAGAGAGACAGAGAAAAGTAAGCTGGGTAGCTTCTCAGCCATCTGCCAATAGCGTCCCTTGTATGAAATCAACTGAGGAAGCATGTACCAGAAATTAAAAGACCCATTGTCCGCAGAAACCCGCGAAGCAGCGAAAAATCCGCGATATATATTTAAATATGCTTACATATAAAATCCGCAATGGAGTGAAGCCGCGAAAGGCGAAGCGCGATATAGCGAGGGATTACTGTAGTGCTTTACACTTAAGAATTCATCCTGCTACTTCTGCCAGCAGTCATATTATCAATAAACACTAGTGACTGACTTCCATTTGCAGCCATGCACAATCTTGCCATAAAATTGCCAATACAGTGGAACCTCGAGATACGATCACCTCTGTATACGAGAAATTCAAAATACGAGGAAAGTATGAGCGAAAATTTCTGTTCTAAATGCGAGCATTGGCTCGCGTAACGAGCCACGAGCCAGGCTGTGGGTATAGCTCGCGGCTTAGCGAGGGGGCGTGGTAGCAGTTGCGAGCCGCGATCTGCGGTGTCTGCGTTTCTCACTTAAGTGCACAGGTGGGAAACTGCCCACATCCATGATTGTTCCTGTGGCTGATGGGCTGCAGCTGCCATGTCCTCCCCGCATATATAGAGAAGCGCGAGCCGGTTAAGGGGGAGAGGAGAGGAGAGGAGAGGAGAGAGAGAGAGAGAGAGAGGGCAGGCGGGCGGGCGGGCAGGCTCGCGTGTAGCTGAACAGTGAGCTGAACAGGCGAGCCAAACAGCTGAAGCAGGACGGTGTAGAGAAGGTCAGCTGCATTAAGAGTGTCTCGCCTGTTGCAGAGCCCGCAGGTGAGACGCTAACAGAGAAGCAGCACCGGGGATTGTCGTCTGTTTTTTAAAGACTGCATCCTTTTGACGTTTTAACCTCGTGTTAAAGGATTGTTATTCTTGTGTATTTTAAACCTCCACTTCACAACTGTTTTAAGGATTATTTATTTAAACATTTATTGAATGCTCTACTGCACTTTGGACACCTGTTTTGATTCTTTTAATATTAAATCAGTTATATTATTTACCAGTGTTATTTATTAAAGGTAGACTACAGTATATATAATTTATCAGTGTTATTTGTTAGGAAAATTGATTTTTATGTTAATATATTTGGGGTGCGGAACGGATTAACTGGATTTCCATTATTTTCAATGGGGAAGTTTGTTCTAGATACGAGAAATTCGCTATACAAGCTCAGTGCTGGAACGAATTAAACTCGTATCTAGAGGTTCCACTGTACCATGTTTTACATATGATGTATGATAAGCAGTTTTTCTTTTCCATACTTTTCTTTCCAGCATTCTGGTTCCAAAGAATACTTTTCCAGAACTGTACAAGGATTTTAAAAAATGACTTATGCCAAAGTCTGATGTGTACCTATTATGCTTAAGGTTTACTAAGGACAGAATTCTGCAATCATCCAGCGTAACTATCTTCTGTGGTTTTTCCAGACCTTCCAGTGTTGCTAAATTCACCAGTGTATTTATTCATTCTTTTTAAAAATGTACGAAATGGTTGGCTTGACCACTGCTGGTCTCTAAAGCAGGGGTGGGCAAACTATGGCCCGTTGGTCTTTTTAATCCGGCCCGCCGAAGATTGGTACAGAATTGCCCAAATCAAATCATATCATAATTCTGACTGCATTCATTTGACCTTGTCCTGTAATGCCGGGCATTCCACCAGGTGGTGCATTAGGCACAGTGATACATTGACTTGATTTTGCAGAGCCCGGGCTACTCTCTGTTTTTACTCTGCTACTGCTCTGAACCCATCTGCAACAATGAGTGGGCCAAAGAAAAGAAAAGTCGACAGTGAGTGCCGAGTGTTTAATAAAGAATGGACAACTAACTACTTTTTCACTGTCCGGTCAAAGGCTGTATGTCTTATTTGCCAAGAAACCGTTGTGGTTATAAAGGAATACATGAGCCATCACTTTTCCACCAAGCAAGCTAATTACGCTAACAACCAGTCAATGCAAGAACGGACGGCTACCGCTCAGAGGTTGGCAGCTAGTTTGCAGGCTAAGCAAAACATCTTTATCCGACAAACTGCCATCCAAGAATCAAGCACAAAGGCAAGTTATGTGCTGGCATTCAAATTAGCAAAGACCAGCAAGCCTTTCTCTGAAGGGGAGTTTCTCAAAGAGTGCATGGTAGAGACAGCAGGTATCCTGTGTCCTGAGAGCAAGAACAAATTTGAAAAAATTAGCTTATCATGCAGGACAGTGACTCACCGTGTTGAGCTAATTGACGAAGACTTAGCTAGCAAGCTAAACAAAAAAAGCGGAGTCATTTACATTATATTCCTTGGCACTGGATGAAAGTAATGACATAAAGGTCACCGCTCAGCTTTTAATTATTATCAGAGGGATTAATGACAATTTTGAGATAACGGAGGAGTTTTTGGCCATGGAACCCCTAAAGAGGAAAACCCAGGGAGAGGACTCGTATGACGACAGTGTGTCGGGGGTCTTCAAAAGGCACAGGCTACCTTGGAGTACGCTTGCCAACATTACCACAGATGGATCGCCAAATCTGACTGGAAAAAATGTCGGGTTGCTCAAAAGAATCCAGGAGAGGGTGAAGGACAACTCTGAGCAGGAGGTAATTTTCTTACACTGCCTAATCAACCAGGAAGCACTGTGTAAATCCGTATTGCAGCTTGACTACGTAGTGAAGCCAGTTGTAAAACTTGTTAACTTTATTCTCAAACAGGAGATTCTCATTTTTGGGGCTACTTAAGAAAGCTGATGATTTTCCTGAGCTGAGTGACACAGATTGCCTTTGTGATTTAGCTTTTGCTGTGGACATACTGACACACATGAATGAGCTGAACATGAAGCTACAAGGGAAAGACCAGTTTGTGCATGAAATGTACACAAACGTCAGAGCCTTCATAACCAAGCTAGCTTTATTCTCAAAGCAGATGTCAAACAACTCATTTGCTCATTTCCCCATACTAGCTACGCTGAAAGAGGCCCCTCGACTTGTGAAAAAATACAGGAAATCACTGGACGACCTGCATGGAGAATTCTGCCGTCGGTGCTCTGATTTTGGAAAAATTTACAAGTCACTTCAGCTGGTGTCATGTCCCTTCACACAGGACCCTGAAACGGCGCCACAGGAGTTGCAGTTGGAACTGATTGATCTCCAATGTGACACCGTCTTAAAGCAGAAGTTCAACTGTCTTAAACTGGATGAATTTTATGCTTTATTAAGCGCAGCCAAATTTCCAAACATCCAAGATGGCACAGAGGATGCTGGTGGTGTTTGGCTCTACAAATGTGTGTGAACAGACTTTTAGTGTGATGAACACCAAAATGCACCCCACAGATCCCAGCTGAGTGATGAACACCTCAGATCTGTTCTGAGAATTGGCCACAACAAAACTTCACACCAGACTTTGATGCACTGGCAAAAAAGGGTGATCAACAACACTGTTCCCACTAGAATGTAAATATTAACACTGTAAATGCCTTTTTTATGTTTGATATGTATGCATCTAGTGCTGGCCCGACCCGTCTGTCAAATTTTAAAAGTCAGTGTGGCCCCTGAGCCAAAAGGTTTGCCCACCCCTGCTCTAAAGGGTTTGTTTTGCTTTCTCAGCCTAATGTTGGACTGTTTTCACTTGCATGGACAGCTTTTTGGACCTCATATTGAGAGTTCATAGTCACAGGTTCCAAATTAAAATTCCAGACTTGGAATCAATTCCTGACTTTTTACCTGTAAAATAGTTAATGAAATAATGAGGGAATTGTTCTCACCTGGCTGTGGAACAGCTTGTTAGTCAATTGTTCGAGTACTTTTGAGCCCCTCAAAGTGTGGGTGCTATGCAGAAAAATGGTTGTCATTCCTAAACGGCTCATACAATATTTTTGGTAAACCCCCTTAAATGAAAGCAGAAAGTCTACACTTCAGTCACATAATGAATGCTTTATTTCAAATCCATTGTGGTGGTGTACAGAGCCAAAATTATGAAAACTGTGTCACTGTCTGTTTTGTCTTGGTAGAGTAATATTTTACTGTACTTTCCCCTAGAACTGTCAGAACGCCTCAAATCTAACAGACTTGCCACTGTTTCTAAGGTACTGTACCATATAACTTCTCCCCACCTTCCCTTCTATATTTATAACCTCGGGCAATTAGGTGAAGTAAAAGACAAGCAGGAGCTAAGTTACAATTTAAACAATGTATTATTGATAATATTCATAAATAATAACAATATACAAATTACATTTGAATATTGGCAACCATACAAGCTGATTAAATGGTGATGTGTAGTCTCGGGCGGCACACAGACTTGTTAGTTACTTAAAAATGTCTCTAGTTAAGGCATCATTTGTGGTCAGTTTTCTTCAGAACAGGCCACATGCCTCTCTCAATATGGCTGCCGAGCTGTGCTCTTCATTGTGTTCTTTTCAGTTCATGGTGTGAGATGGTCATTCAGCAGTTTGGTAAGAGAGAGAGTGTGAGGTAAGCAAGCAAATTTATAGATTTTTTGTCCAACCCCTAGAGTCAATAGGATGTCATGGTACTTAAAAGCTTCTGATACAAGCCAGTTCCAAACAGCCATACTTCAGACCAATGGGGGCATAGAACACCTTCACACCTACCCTCCAAACCAGTTAGGCAGCCTGGCTTTCCTGCGGGGGGTTGAGACACACTTCAGCAGAGAAACACTTGCTAAACTGGTTTGAGGCACTTGCCCCAACTGTCGTAAAATTACAAAGAGACTCAGTGCTAAAGGGGGGAAGGGGTTCTTAAACCATCAAACCATTGCTGTTATTATCAATAATGTAACACTAATATTACATTGCTTTGTCTAAGTTACAAATAAAGACATACAAAGTATTTATCAACTTGTATGCAAAATCTCACATCACAGCACTGTCCAAATACTTATGGACATAACTGTATATACAATCAGCATATTAAATCAGTCCCCCCAGAACACCCTGAAAATTGTCATATCGTTGTGCCTTACCAGTCCTTTTTTTTTTTTCCCAGGATTTCTAACTAGCGCCGCAGTCCCTTCCCTAACAAGTCTGTCAGTGTGATTTCCTCCTCTCTAATCCTTTCTTGTACATGTCTTTGCTGTCAGTTATCGCAGTTTGAGTGTTTCACAAGATGGTATCATTATAAAGAAGGGGGCTTCGCTCGCCTACCCCCGGCGTTGGGTATCCTGAAATACATTAGTCGAGCTCGTTCGTTTTGGAGCCGTGCCCGCTTTGCCCGCGGCATTTCAGACGCGCGTTGTAGGCGCCTGCGTTCATTGATTTTATCCAGGCGGGCTCGTGTTTGTATATCCGTCAGTCGAGGTTGTTCGTTTTGAACCCGTGCCTGCTTTGCTTCCGCAGTTTCAGACGCGCGTTGTAGGAGCCTGCGTTCATTGATCTTATCCAGGTGGGCTCATGTTTGTATCGTTGAGCTGTATTGTGTTTGAATTTGGTGTAAAGTGTTCAGCGGTTTGTACAATCCCAAGCAGCACATTATTCCTAACTTCACTCTGCAGTAGTGCCACTCACAATATGGTGGTGACGCCTGCGCCTTCACTCCGCAGTAGTGCCACTCACAATATGGCGGTGACGCCTGCGCCTTTCATACTATCTTTGTGGACCTGTGGGGCCTCAGTAGCCTCTCATGTTTGACTCTGGGGTGCAGCGCAGAATCCTCTTTTCTGTGTGGTTGTGTCGTTAGTGGTAGCTATGGGCGCGTTGTTGCTTCATTTCTCATTCACGTTAGTTGAGCTCTTTCGTTCTTGGGCCGTGACTCCTTCGTTCGCGGTGGATACGACTTCGCTTGCGGTTTATGGAATGCGCGCCTGCGCAGAACATCTCATGTTCCCATCGCCGTGTCCCTGCGACCATATCCGGTGTATTCTCGGTTAGTAATATGGATATTAATTATGTTTTCATGCCATAAAAAGGAAAGCTCTTTTTGATGCACCAGTAGTTTTGTTTATAGGATATGTCTCCAATTGCATACTGCCACAATAAATAGTATGGCAAACTGAGGGCAGTATATGACTGAATTTGCAATGCCACTCACTTCAGAATTTGTGTTTAGACAACCTTGACTAAATGTACTATACAGTCATGTGGCAACCCATAGTTTGGAACACTGCTCTGATAACCCACACTACGGGGCAAAAGTTTAACAGTCAAATTATTGTAGTTTTTACTGAAATTTAAATAGTTCAAATCCAGCACATAACCTGAAATGGTGCAAAGGTAAGCGGTAACCTGCCAGAGGCTTAAAAATGTTTGGGTTATCAAAAACTGAAAAAATCATTTTTCAGTGTTATGCAATACTGCCTTCTTCAGGCAACGATTAGTGAGATGACAACAGCTTTTCTGCAGTAATGGAAGTTGTCCCCACCATTATTGATTACTTACAAACCTAATGTCTGTATTAAAGCAGTACTGGAACAAAATGTGTTGCTACACCCACTGAAGCATTATTTGGACAATGTTCTACTGTATATCACTATAATAATAGTGTGAAAAAGGTGGTCAAGAAGAGAGAGAGATCGTTATATGGCCCGTAAAAGTGTTGCTCTTCCCTTTATAGAAATAACAAAGAAAGCCAAGGTGTCAGTGAGTATATTTTCCTAAACCGTTGAACAAAACTCAGAAACTTGACTTCTAACTATGTGATGGCATTAGGTCTGCCAGACCTGTTCCTGTCAGTTTTCCCTCCATTTTCCAAGTTCAAAGTTTTTTATTTTTTTCTTAGATGCGGAGAATTTTCTTGCCAGATGCATTAACAACCGCACATTCAAGCAAAATGGAATGCACGCAAGATGTCTAGATGTTACTAAGAGTATAATAATTGAGAATTTGCCATCCACTGCCAATGATAACTGTCTTTATCTATATTTTGAACGATATGGTACCATCCAGGACCTGTCACTCACGGAAGGGAATGCTGTTATCACTTTTGTCAACCATAATGGTATGTATTTAAATATTTAAATTTGGGGTTAAATAGACAATTATTTTTGTTCATTTTAATAATGTGTGCTGTTTATATTTTTCTGTGCCAAGCTCATCAACGTATGCACCTTCCCCTTATTTCTATTCTTAAGGTCTTTGCTGTGACACCGTAGAGCAGTATTAATTGCACAGTGTGAACTTTAAGTGGGTGCCCTTGAAACACCTATGAACAGGTAGAATAAGGAAAGATTGTTTATTAACCCAAACTACACAATGTAGGAATATAGGAGAAATAGTAAAAATGATGCCAAAAATAACAAAGACTAGCTCTCCTCCGGGCCTACCTAAATAGCTGGTGTCCTTACATAGCTTTCTCCCTCTCCGTGAATTGGATGGTCCATTTCCAGCTATACATGACACCACCAAAGAACTCCTTCTCACATTCATTTTCTTCTCCACTAATTAGTGTTCCTCCCGAGTGAGGCCTTGTATTCCACTTTGCTCCTAAATCCAAGCTAAAAAAACAGAACTGTAAAAGCATTTAAACTTATTTTGGTATCACCTTTGGGTCAAAGCTGCAAACCATTTCCACGAATAGGGATGGCCCTGAAGAATGCCTGAGCTTAATGCTCCCTTTGTTGGCCATATAATCTCAAACTCACAGGGCACAATAAAAGAGGGGTTATCAGTCCTGTACAATCCTCCATAATAAATATAATAAAGTCGACCACTTTGCACAAGCTTTCCTGCTGATAGATATGATTTTCTGGAATAGTTATTTTTGGAAATCGTTCCATTGAATAAAGAACTGATGTCCTTGCCAGGACATAGTCATGTTGGTGTCCCTTCTGAGTATTTGTCCAAAGTGTTGTAATTATGGCCCCAAGTATCTGTCCAAGTATGTCTATGCCCCAGGTATGTCTTGCCTTTACAACAGTATGTATTGCATCAAATTATTTTTCTGTTCTGGAGTGCAAAAATAAATTCTTTAAACCTGTCTGCCTGAGTGTGTCAGCATTAACAAATCTACACACTTGGTAAAATTACTATAGATCAGTTTGCTATAATAAGTGCAAACAAAGACAAGGCGGATCAAAAAAGGGTTTTGGTACCATCCGGTGACACTGTTTAATAAGGTTTCTTTGTTGAAAAAAGAAAATGAACACTTGGGTGCAAAAAACTGTGTTGTGCTGTCAAAAAGACAGTTGCTTCTGAGTAGGAGCTCCATCTTCCTCCATTGTGGAACCTTAATGAACACTCACTTCCTGTAGCTTCTTGATCTTTATAGGGGTGGGGCAGAGCCAGAAACAAGATCACTCGTTCAGCTGAAGAGTCTTTGAATTGTGTCTGAAAAAGCAGATGATGCTAATGAGAGCATCTCCTCTTCTCAGGGTGGTATTGCCTAACTTTTCAGAGCCCTGAAGTTGAAGTTGTTACCTAAGCACTTGTGCTTGATACAAGACAAATGACAGGCCACCTTTTCACCTTAGAAATCTCTGTTACATAGTATAGTCCTTATTCCCTGGCATTGGATTGCTTTGAAGACTTGCATATTTGTTCTGGCTTTATTTACATTATTACAAATAGTTATATTTATCAAGACCCTGTCATTTTCATGTGATAAAGGCAAATATGCACTTTCCAAAGACATGTAATTGTCAAGAATTGCAGTCCATTATTAATTTTGCTAGGGCTTAATACTTTTTTCTGCATGACTTGCTGAATTTTTCTACAATTTTGAATCTCATACAATTTTTAGTTTCCTATTTTTAACTTTTTTTTTAATTGGTTAATACTGTTTTACTGTAATGTATTATTTAAGTCGGTGTCATTGTGTGAGTTTCTGGATACAAACCAGAACCTTTTTGTTTTTGCAAGTAACATTTGGTGTTCATATATTTGCTCAGATTCTATACTTTGACTTTTTGATGGCATATAGGCTTTGTCATATACTAGTTTGTTTCCCTAGTTTTAACCCTTGTTAGTTCTTTTAATGTACTGTACAAAGAGTGGATACATTTATAAAGCTTGCAATGTAAATAATCTTTAACTTTAAGTTTGGTGCTTACCCTTATTAATCATGTTTTCTGTTTTAGTATGTACTGTAATTTCTGAATTATGACTCGGATAAAATGAATTAAACTAAGATAATGCCTTTCACACTGTGGGAATACATTTACAGTATGTACAGCCCCATCCTACAATTATTTAGTGGCGTTTTTTAACTTCTCAGTCCCATCTCTTCTTGGATTCCTGAATTCATGTCACTGTGTAATCTACCACATTATCTTTATTTGGAGTTTTACAGTGCTGTGAAAAAGTATTTGCCCCTTTCCTGATTTGTTATTTTTTTTGCATGTCTGTCACACTTAAATGTTTCAGATCATGAAACATATTTAAATATTAGAGAAAGATAACCCAAGTAAACACAAAATGCAGTTTTTAAGTGATGATTTTATTTATTAAGGAAAGAAAACTAAACAAAAACAAAAAGGTTCTGATTTGTATCTAGAAACTCACACAATGACGCCAACTTAAATTACATTACAGTAAAATAGTATTAACAAGTTAAAAAAAAAAGTTAAAAATAGAAACTAAAAATTCTATGAGATTCAGAATCGTAGAAAAATTTAGCAAGTCATGCAGAAAAAAGTATTAAGCCCTAGCAAAATTAATAATGGACTGCAATTCTTGACAAAAGAAATACTTTGCTTTCTGGGCAAATACTTTTTCACAGCACTGTATCTAACATTCCATCAAAATTCTTGCCAATACTAATCTGATCAGGAGCCGTATGGTGCAGAAACAATTATGACAGTTCATGTTGGATTTACATACTTTGCAGAGTATAAGTGCGTCAGACTAGGTAATTTTGTATTACCTAAATTTGATCCCAAATTTGACGTTGAAGATGAAATGTAAAGGTGTATATGCAAATTATGCGTGTTGCAGAATGTAGATAAGCCTGAACCGCAAATGATGCAGCAATAATACTGATAGGTTACTTGTATTTAAATCTTATACTGTTAGTATAAGATTAGTGAATAGTATATTATGTAAAAGTACCAATTTACTGTTTATTAAAATGTCACAATTTTACATATCTCATGTAGGAATAGAAATACACATTTTACAATGGTTTCTCATTTTCTTGCAGTGTTTCAGACTGTTTTGAAGAAGACACACAGAATCTTTGAAACTGAATTTAAAGTGTATCCCTATTACTACTGTATGTCTACAGCTTTGTATGGAAAAGATGGGCCACAATTGAAGATGCCTGAACCAATTTTGATAAATATTAATTATTATATTTGGCAGCTTTTAAAAGTAAAGGGACAATACATTAAAGACATAAGTTTCAAAATGAATCAACATTTTTGTCATTTGACTTGGCCAGAGCTAAGTGAAACATATCCTGCTGTGACAATTACACCTACTGAAGATTTAATGAAGCAAAAACCACTAAAGAAATACATTAATGAATGGAAAAATGAGGCCCAACTTGCTTTTTCAGATGTTCTTTCTATGTATAAATCTTCAGAATTTAATTTTGTGCCATCTGTTTTAATAGAAGCCAAACAGGAAATGGAAAATGTTGTGGGAAATAGGGTGTACATGTTACTATCTGTAAATGTGGGCCGTGTTGTTATAGTAGGGCCACAAAAAGACGTGGATGTTATGCACCCGCAGGTAAAGGATGTTTATGATAGGACTGCAAAAAAAATTGAAAGGGACCAGAAAACAATCTCAGAAGAGATCACTGTGTCCTCCCCAATATACTCTATACTGAAGCGTGTTGGATTTGAGCATAATGCTATCAAGGAGTACCCAATGCTAAAACTCACTTATAATTCTGACCAGGGAAGGCTTGTACTGACAGGTTTGGCAGAAGAGGTGTACTCTGTCAAAAGTCAGTTTTTACAAGGATTAGTAGATTTGAAACGCAAGCAAATTAAACTTGATTCCCACCTGATTCGTTTTCTTGCCAGTGTGGATAATGAAGATGTATCAAGCAGAATATTTGCCTCTAAACAGATCAATGCTATATACGAAATTGAAAAGAATGTAAACAATGAGTTAACACTCACTGTTTGTAAAAACACAAATCTGGATGAAGCAGAGAAACAAATGACTAAAATCCTGGGTGTTTGTTATATTGAGTTAAGAGATCACAAAGTTACAGAAAAGCAAGAGTGGCTACAGTTGTTAAAGCATTTAGAAAAGACTATAAATTCCGCACAGCAAAGGATGATCATATTTCCGCAGAAAGCTCAAATTGTTGTGTCTGGTTTTCAAGAAACAGTAAGTACTGTATGTGAGCAGCTTTCTGCCTTCATTAACACAAATACTATTATCTGTGAGAAAATATGCATTAATTCAGCTGCTACGGTGAAGTTTCTGAAAGAAAGGAAAAATGATTTCTTAGAAAAGATGGGCAACGATGTGAAAATTGAATTTTCAACTTTGAAGAGCCAGCCTGGAGTTACCTTAAAAGGTCCACGGCTACAGGTTTTAGAAACTAAACAGTTACTTGAAAAGGAAATCCAGACTCTTTATGCTGATATCTACAGGATTAACAAACCAGGAGCAAAAAAAATGTGTAAAATGCAAGAGGAATTCTATTGTTCTTTTGCAAAAGAAAAATTTAGTTGTATAGTGATGCTTCAGGATGGTGAATTTGAAGCAGAAGTGTGGAACAGGACTGATCAGATTTTCTGCCAGGTACTGCTTTCAGGTGGGCAAGAAGTGGCAGTTTATAAGGCTGATATGTGCTCATTCCCAACAGATGTGGTTGTCAACACATCTAATGAAGATCTGAAACACATTGGTGGCCTTGCAGCAGCACTGCTACAGGCTGCAGGTCCTGAACTTCAAGTTCTGTGTGATAAATATACACAAAAGAATGGGAAGGTGAAACCAGGTGATGTAGTAAAGACAGCTGCAGGTAATCTCCCTTGTAAATATGTGCTTCATGCTGTAGGGCCAAGGTGGCACAGTAAATCTGAATCCGAGCCTGTTTTGAAGAATGTGGTAATGAAGACTTTGAAGTCTGCAGAGGACCTTGGCTGTAAATCTATTGCTATTCCAGCAATCAGTTCAAAAATATTTGGTTACCCAATGGACTTGTGTGCAGAGACAATTGTAAATTCTATTCGAGAATACTACAAAAATTCCCATGAAGGAAGTAGCTTAAGGAAGGTTAATCTGGTTGACAATGATGACGTAACAGTCCAAGCTATATCTGAAGCAGTCCAGCGAATATTTGCCAATGAGAAAGTGACTTTAAAAGCCCCACAGGTGAAAGCTGCTTGTAAAAGTATGATGGTGATGAAAAAGGGAATGGATTCATTTCAGACACAAGAAGGTGTGACCATTCGCTTAGAGAAAGGAAACATTCAGGATGCATCTGTAAGTGTTCCTTTGATTGCATATTTTATTTTTATTTTCACAATGGGATGAAATGAAACCATCATTGTTTCATTCTGATTTAGGTGTACTGTATCAGTCTTTATTTAGTGTTCATCCTTCATTTTTCTCTGAAGTAAGTCACTACTAGCAATCAGCATCCATTGTTAACAGTGTGACGCTTTGTCAGTAGGTCACATTGTTTGAACACCCTGGCAAAATATAAATATTTTATCACAAAGCTTTACATATATCTGACAAAATTGCTAGACATTAAAACTGTTAAATATGAGTAGTTTAAACTCATCTTTTTCTGGAAAATATTAAAATACACTTGCCCATGTTTCAGTTTACCTTGTAATTTGCTGGTCATATTTACATCCTTTTTTCCAGACTCTAGCGTATGTTTTTCTCAGTTAAGTTCTTTTTGCAGTATCAGAGTAATTTTTATGTGATTTCTTTTAGATTAAACATTTTGTTAAAACACATACTAGTGGGGTAAATCATGACAAAAGTCACTGATTAATCCATGAAAACAGAATTTTGCATTTTTGGACTGATTTTCATACTGCATCAACTGAAATAAACAACTGAAATTGGTATGTCTGTAGTCAGTGTAAATTCTTGACTTGTTAACTTATCATTGCATTAGAAAATGTTTTTGTTTTCTCTTTGATATGACTTATACAATGGGCAGTTTAACTCTTTTTATCATTGTTCAATAAATGCTGTTTCTTTAATGCCCATTTACAGCAGGATAAGCATACAGTCACCAGTCCAGTGAAAACTAAACAAACTAAACCTTATCAATAATGTAATTTGCCAAAAATTTAAATAAAGTTTAATTAGCAAGTTGTGCATACATGCATGTGAAGTATACAATTTATAGTCACAGACAAGTATAGAACAATACACAAAAACTAATAGGCAAAGCATTACAGACCTAGGGCTTTCACAGTGCCATACCCAAAGTACAATCAGAAGGAAAGGCCCCGCAGCAGAATAAGACCGTTAACATCTCACTGTGAAAATGGTGGCACCTAAAATATTTTAGATGGCTGTTCATTGCAGTAAAAATACTTCAGATAGCACAACAAAATTCACAAGTGTCAAAAATATTCTGCTGTATGGGCAAAACTTTGCCTTTACAAATATTTTATGTTCTCTCTAGAGAGAGCTGGGTTAAGTAATATCTTAAAAGTACACTTGCTCCAATTTGATGAGCACATTGGGTTGAATTTTCACTGAAGAGCAAAGATAATTGAAAGGTTTGTAAGATTATATACTAATCTGATTGAACAGGGAGGACTGAAATGCTTTATATTTAAAATTGCCCATAATGAGATGTCGATCATTGCAATATAAAGTGATTCTAATTAATAGAGTATAAGTTACATTTTTATTTTTTTGTATTTTGGAGCCTTGTGAACAGAACAATGACAAGGACCTTGCTGTTTCAAATTAATTTTTCTGGATTTTGTTAAATACTATTGATTTGTCTCCTGTACTATTTTTCAGACTGATGTCATAGTTAACACCATCCCTAGCAACCTAAACCTTAACAGTGGTGCAGTTTCAAAGGCAATTTTAGAGGCAGCTGGTTCAGAGCTCCAAGCTCTGATTAATGGAGAGGCACAGAACTCAGCAGTAGCTGCTGGAAGTGTGTTAAGCACCCAAGGATGTAATCTGAAATGTAGCTTTGTCTTGCATGCAGTTGCTCCTCACTGGTCTTCAGGTAGCGAATCAGCTACACAGGTAAATGATTAATTATTTGTTTTTTTGGTTTTCTTTTGGTATCCGTATTTCACTACAGACTTGTGGTACAGATGTTACATTTAAAAGTTGACAGTATATGTTGGCATTTCCAGCTGTTACTCTCAATATTCTAGTCTTCAATAGCATACATGGTGGCTGTTTTATGTACAGTGATCCCTCGCTATATCGCGCTTCGCCTTTCGCGGCTTCACTCCATCGCGGATTTTATATGTAAGCATATTTAAATATATATCGCGGATTTTTCGCTGCTTCGCGGGTTTCTGCGGACAATAGGTCTTTTAATTTCTGGTGCATGCTTCCTCAGTTGGTTTGCCCAGTTGATTTCATTGGCAGATGGCTGAGAAGCTATCCAGCTTACTTTCTCTCTTCCTCTCTCTCTCTCTCTCTCTCTTGCGCTGACGTAGGGGGGTGTGAGCAGGGGGGCTGTGTGCAGCTGCTTCCTGAAGGACAGGCTGCACGGAGCTTCGCATACTTAAAAGCTCAAAGGGCACGTATTGATTTTCTGTGGCTCTCTCTCTCTCTCTTCCTGCTCCTGACAGAGGGGGTGTGAGCTGCCGCCTTCAACAGCTTTGTACCGGCGGTGCTTCGCATACTTAAAAGCCAAAAAGCCCTATTGATTTTTTTTTTGACTGCTTGCTTTGCACTCCTTTGAAAAGGAAGATATGTTTGCATTCTTTTAATTGTGAGACAGAACTGTCATCTCTGTCTTGTCAAGGAGCACAGTTTAAACTTTTGAAAAAGAGACAAATGTTTGTTTGCAGTGTTTGAATAACGTTCCTGTCTCTCTACAACCTCCTGTGTTTCTGCGCAAATCTGTGACCCAAGCATGACAATATAAAAATAACCATATAAACATATGGTTTCTACTTCGCGGATTTTCCTATTTCGCGGGTGGCTCTGGAACGCAACCCCCGCGATGGAGGAGGGATTACTGTAGTACCCTTTTCTCAATAATTTAATGCATTCGTAAAATGTTTATCAGCAAACTCAGCTTAGTTGTCATAATCAATTTTTCTGGCACTTTCCATTATAAGGCTTAATGCAATTTCTTATCTAAAAAATATTTCTCTTTGGTGTTTGAGAATTTATTTTTGTTCCTGGTTCTGCTAATTTGTTTCCAATTGGCTTGGGCAGACCCTTCAATCCCACAATGTTTTGGCATACATTTTATGCATGTACACATGTACAGCCTGAACTTTAAGTTCTGCTTTGGGCTAGAAGGATAGAGCCCCTTTAAATGACATGATTTCCTATGACCTTTTAAATGCTATGTGAATTTGTACATCTGCATTGGAATGGAACATTATTGTGAATCATTTTGATTATGTAAATACAATGTGCTACTTTTCCCATTGAACAAAAAATGGAAATTTAAGCATTTGGGACTACATCAACGTGAATAATTAGTAATCATCCAAGCAAGAAATGGGAGAAAAAAGATAATTTAACCAAGAGTGGTTTAACATGAAAACATGGCTAACTGGTAGCCTTGTTCAACTTTCTATGTATTTTAATACTGTCCTTTGGTGGATGTACTGAAAGGCAAAATAATATGGTAATTGATTTTAATTTTGTTGTGATTTTTGTGATATTTTGTTAGGTCTACATTCTCTCCTTACAGTTTGTGGTAGGCTAATACAATGTGAAACACGCTGTTCCATGCAGCTCCAATGATATTTTTCTCTGCCTTATCCATTGCATGCACATTAACGGTGCTGGCTCCGCTTCACACCCCTCATCTGTGGTTTGAGGCAACACCATCTGTACTCACTATTTCCCTATTCTGTGAGTTAATCCAAGCCAGGGAATTTCCAGAGACTCCCTGGCCATCATATACTCCGGTCAATTGATTTAAACAGTGGTGTGGATCTCATAAGATCTAGGATTCCAGTACTTGTACACTTTTTAATTGTTGTGCCTGCCTCCCTCTTAAAAGTTGTTTGCAGACCCGTGCGCATGGTTTATTATTTAATTTATTTAGCGGAATTATCTATTATAGTAAAATTTGTAAATACAACTTTAATTGTCTATCATAATTGAAAAAGCAGAACTTCAAACATTAGATATTTCAGTTAAAAGAGTGTTAATTTTAAAAAAAAAGATTTAAATCAACATTAAATTTAATAGTAGCTATGCAAACTTTTTATTAGCTGAATTCATTGTGAGCAGTCTGGTATCTTCTAGTGAACGTTTTTTGACGGTTATAACTAAATATAGGCCGTAAAACTAGTAGAATAAAACCATAAATGAGTACAAAGACAAATGTGGTAGAACAGTTGTTCATATACTTGGTCCTGGAACTCAGTGTGGCTGCAGGTTTTTGTTTCAACCATATTTATAATCGGTGATAATAAATGATAATAGTTTATCTCATTTAATAAGTTGGTCTTTTTTTCCTCTTCTGTTAGTCTGCATTCAGAAAAACATAGATTTTTACATTTGTAAGACATTTAGAAATATTATTTTTACTGTAGCTTTAAATGCTTAACTGTCTTTTGTTGTTTTTCTAATAGTTGGCCCTTTTTCTGTGTAGTGTACTTCCTTCATTGTATTCTAATAATGACAGTTAAAAACAAGCAGAGCAGACCCTCTGGTACATAACACTGAAAGGCAACAACTACTTCAGGGTCAGACCCACTAATTAGTAAAAAATGGATTAAATACTGTTAAAAAGAAAAAAAAAATATTCCCCCTATAACTGCTTAGTACATTTTAATAAAAAACTACCAAACTTGGTTTTGTAATTTCTGCTTCAATTTCAAAACATAGAAACTGGTAAATGACAGCTCACTTAATTAGGCTAGGAGTTGATTTAAAAACAAAGTTGGTTGAAACAAAAACTTGCAGCCATAGGGGGTCCCCAGGACTGAATTTGGGAACCAGTACAGTAGACGGTACTGCAGAGGTAGAAATTGTGTCATTTGTTTATAGTGACTAAGAGTGTGGTAGAGAATAGTTTTTCTAGTTTAGTGTTTAGGTGCCAAAGCTGCACAATCCTAATAAATAAACAATAGATATCCCAATGATTCACAGAGGATGGTTTACTACAGACACCTGCAATAAAAATATAAATGCTGATTAAAATATCTAAACTTGATATTGGTATTGTCATGGTGCTGTCATCTTTTAAATACTGCTCTTTTGTTAAATACTACCCACCAAATCAATAAACACCAAGATTAAATTTTACTCTTTTGAGGAATTCTTTCAAATAAATATTCTGAAGTCAGTCCACAATATGTTTGTATATTTCTGTTATTTCTAATAGATCTCATTCTTCTTAAACCACTCTGGCTAACAAAAACCTTTCCTTTAGTTTTTATACATGAAAATAAGAACTGACAACCAGAGAGCAATTTATCATATTATAGACTGTGAAAAGTAAGAAACTTAAGGTAAACAGCAACATGGTGAGAATGTGAAGTATTTTTCTGTGATGTCAATATATATGAGGATACATATGTTTAAAAATAAATATATAAAATATAACAGTAAACTTCATTCACAGATCCCTTTATAGTTTGTGACATTATATTTCTCTACATTATTGGGGCTTTTGGATGTTTATACTAGTGTTTTGAAAAAAACAATACGTAAAAAGTCCTTGAAGTCATATCTACATCTACTGCTCAGTTTTTCCTTGAAGAGGTCATATTAGCTTACAAAATTGTAGCTCTTAACAAGGTGTCATTTCTTACCAGTAGGATATAACATTTTGTCAGTTGAACTTCCTAGCTGTCAACCATGCGCCCTTAGGCTTTTCTCATTCACAGTTTTTTTTTTTATACTTTATTTACTCATTACTTTCATTTATTCATTTAATTATTCATTACTCTGCTGTTGTTTGATCTTCAGTTATTTTAAAATAGGCCAGTGGAATAATTTAATTGTATTATGTACTCACAACAGTAAACTTGAACTTGAACATGAGAGTGGGAAACTGTAAAGAGACACTGGAAACTGTAATGGATTAAAAATGACATGGGGTATTACATATTTTATAATGTATCAGGCTCAGTTTTTACACCATCTGGCTAACCCATACAAACAGGTCTTGTACTATGCTGATATTATGAAGCTACACTACAGAATAGTAATTTCACAAGGTGATTATCACAGCATTCCCATTCCTTCACTCATCATACATTTTTAAATAAGGTTTAAACTACCACCTATTATAAATATGCATGAATTTACTATTTGCAATGAAATTTCTGTTTTCTTTTTTGATGACTTGCTAACCTAATGAACTCTACACATTAGTTAACATTTTCATTTAAACATATTGAACATTAATTAAGGTAAGTTTCAAGTTCATTTCAGTAGTTTTTATGTGCATCATTACCATATTGGTTATACTATTGGAGAGATGGCACAGTGGTGCAGCATTAAGCACTCCTGCCTCATAACTCTAGAAATCTGGGTTCAGTTTCCAGCCTGGTCAATGTCAAGTTGAAGTTTATATATACAATTCTCCTGTTATCAGCTTGGATTTTTTTCTGGGTTCTTTAGTTATCTCTTCCCACATCCCAAAGGCATGCATGCATGTTAAGTTAGTTGGCCAGTGATCCTTATACAACTGCCACCAGCTCCCTGCAAATTATATATTGTATAGATGGATTTAATATTAGTTTTTTTTTATATTTCTCCACAGCTTTTAAAACAAGTTATTTGGAATTGCCTCCGTGAAACTGAAAAGTTGCAGAAGAGATCTATAGCCTTCCCAGCCATCGGAACAGGCAATCTAGGCTTTCCTAAAGTATTAGTGGCCTCCTTAATGTTTGACGAGGTGGTGTCATTTAGCAGTAAGGAAAAACCAAAGAATCTGAAAGAAATTGTTTTTCTTTTACACCCTAGTGATGCACAGACAGTACAGGTAAAAACTGTTTATATTCAAACTTCTTATAATACTGATTGTTTTGTTTGGTGTTACTTTTTAAATCAAAACAGGCTTAGAATGAATGAAAGTATAATTTGTTATTTGCAGTATCCAAAAATGGTATTTTATCAGAGTCCTTTTGGCAACTCTTTGCTTAAAGACTAAACTGCTGCTTTAATACAGAATGAAGCTGGAAAACAAAACTACTTGAACATTGACAAATTGAAACAAGTGTTAAATAGATTATGATGAGGCTAAGGAAAATGTGCAGGCCCAAGATTTGGAGAGAAAGCAAGGAAGTGGAGAGGGACATATTTTGCTTCATGCAACTATACTTAAGTATGCCGTCAATCTATCATAGGGTTATTGGACTGGTCGAGGTCTTCCATGCTCCTGGTATAGTGCCAGTTAGTCAGAGCAGAGGATATTGATCAAACCAAGAAAATTGGCTTTGCTTGACAAATTATGATTTCTGGTTGTGTACAAACTCTGGCTTTTCAGGTTTCCTTTCCTTTACCTACAATAGGGCTATATAATTAGTGACATCAGTTTTGTTTTTACAGTTTATGGAAATCTTTGGAGTATTCCTCTAAGCTTTTGGGTATTTGAGTAATTATCATATTCCATTGCTAAAACATAGCCAGTTTATTTGCGATGGCCAGCATCTCCACACTATCATGCCCTCCATAATGTTTGCCTTGATTTACCCCCCAGTTCCACAATTTTAAAATTATAAATCATACAATTCAGACATGATTATAGTACACGTTGCAGACTTTAATTTACGAGTATTTGCATATTAATTTAAAGGTATTTGCATACACTACAGTCACACCTCGTAGAAATTACAACACTTTTTCTATATGGTCCCCCATTTCAGGGGCACCATGATGCTTGGAACAGTTGCTGTCACAGGTGTGTTTTATTGCTTCATTAGTGCAGGCATAAGATACCTCGGTTTGCTTCTGCCCTTTGGAGTCTGAAGTTTCCATTGTTTAACATGAGGACGAGAGCTGTGATAATGAAATTCAAAAAAGCCATTATGAGGCTGAAAACCAAGAATAAAAACACTAGAGACATTAGTAAAACCTTAGGATTACCTAATTCAAATGTCTTGAATATCGTTAAGAATAAAGGAATATAAGGAATTGCCCAAAATCCAAACCATACCACCTCATCTGCTAAACATGATGGTGGGAGCATCATGGCTTGGGCATGTACTAGCTTATCAACTTCAATGCATTAATTTTCTTAGCTTATACATTGTCATATTCATGCAATTTTTAATTGAATTCCTGAGTGTTAAAAGATAACTTTTATTCATATCACGTCTGTGTAAATCCCATATGAGCAGAGTGGGTCACATTTACAAAGGGGGCAGTGTAGAACTTACTGTTCTATATAAGTAGACTTCATTTATAAGTACATCTCAGTTCTTTATACAAGTTGATTCTGGAAAATTCTTACTTAGGTTAATCACAATTCCATTATGGGCATTCATCTGCTTCAAGTCCAATTATTACCATTTCCATTTTGACAAAATGAGTACTCGGCCATTTTTTTCTGATGGCTGTGACCTAAGCATTAGGAAATCTTGACATTGCAAGAATGCAGATACCTGAGACAGAGAACATTACTCTTTTGTCAGCACTGAAACACCTTTTGTAGACTTTCATCAGAAATTTGAGTGTGACTTGCCATGCCAAAGAAAAGAGAGAAATGAGAACCAAAGAATCTTAAATATTCTATGGCGTTTTTTCTTTAATGTAATTTTGTGTTCTATATATGCTGTTTTTGCAATAGATAATATTTTATATAGTGTAAGTTGGTACATTCCTTATGTATCTGATGCAGCAATTCCAATGTCAAATCCTTTAAATTAGCATTTGAGAGTAAAATTCTGCAGTTACCGAGGAAAACAAAAAGTTTTCTGTGTTAAATTTGTTTAGTGGAAAAGTATTTGCAGAAACGTCTGCTTTAAATAAAAGTTCAGGTCTTCAAAATATTATTTTCTTCTTATATATAATTTTTATTCTGTATGTTGTGTATGATTTTTATAGGCATTTTTTGAACAATTTAAAGTTAAATGTACTGGGAGTTCCTTGGAAGAAAATCCAGTTGTGACGACCTCGTCTATGATGTCTCCAGAAAAAGGAACAGGTAAACAATAGTTATATTATAGAAATAGCTTCAGGATGCTAAGTCACTTAGTTTGTAACACATACCTAAAGTTACTTACTTAATTAATGTAGTCTTTTAATTGTTTAATTGTTATGGGAAGCGCGCAGTGAATGAAGACAAAATGAGTGCAGTTTTGAACAATGCTACACATCCTCTTTGACATACTAACATTGAATACTTTCAGCAATTTTTCAGCAGAAGTGTGTGAAGAAATGCTACTGGGTCTCCTTTATACTAATGTTTCTCAGGCCACAGGTCACAACCCAAATGTGGGTCACTGAATGACCTACATGGCTTGTCAACTTAAGTTTAAACACAATTAATTACATAAACCATTGCTTTCATATTTTAATGTGCAATCCGTGAAATTGCTTTCATATTTTAATGAGCCTGCTTTGTGTCCCACCCCAGTAAATAACAAATTTTCGTCAATATACCAATAATCCAAATGCCTATCAATCACTCAGAATATGGAACCAGTGCAGGAAGCCCTTCAAGACAGAGACGTTTTTGTCTGTTGCACCTCTACATCACAATCACTTTTTTCTCCCCTCTCAGACCTACACAGTATTTAATGTTTGGAAAATGTCCAGGATTAAAACACTTAGAGAATTGTATAATTGTATAATATTTTTAATGTGGCTAATGATTGCAGATTTCACTTCTGCACCCAGTAAAAAGGACATTTTGCCCCCAGCCTTCTAGAGAATTGAAGTGACTGACAGAAGTCCAGTTACGAGCAGATGGCAACTTGTTATATACTGTACACTTCCTTAAGAAAGCCAAGGACCATTGTCAAGTTTCTTAAATGCCTCATAGCATCACCTACTCTAAACTCCTCCAAACAGCATCACAAGATTAATTAGGACTGTTGAAAGAACAAACAACCCAGATTTTCTGATGTATAGGTTTACTATTAATGTGAAGTATGGTGAGCAGTGTCCGTTGTGCATTATCTGGGGTGTGTTGCTACCAAATGAAAGCATGAAGCCTTCAGTTATAAAGACAATTAAACAAAGCATGCTACTTATGGAAATAAATCATTTGATTTTTTTAAATAAAAAACTGAAAATCTTGAGGCTTCACAAAATCAGGCAATCTGGGCATCATCCTGTTTTACATCAAATGGTCAAATATAAGAAAGGGCACATAATTGCAGAACAGCTTGTCTTACCTTGTGTAGTAGTTATGTGCATTGAAATTCTGGAAAGTCATATTTATCTCTACACTCTCTTCATTTACCCCTGATTTCAAAAAACTTGTGAAAATCTGACAAGCCCAGGTTATCCATTAATAAGACAGCTGGGGCCTCATGTATAAATGGTGTGTATGCACAAAAATATTACATACAAACGTTTCCACACTAAAAATCGCGTAAAGCCACGCACATTTCCACGGTAGCTCCAACCCTAACATACGCAAGTTCTCCGCTCGGTTTTGCAGACTGGCAGCACCCAGCATCAAAGCAGTGCTACTGTTCCTGTGTGGTTACCCTTTCTTTTTTAGATCCACTTCCTTGATGTGGCTTTATCATATACACTGAAACTAACTGCATTTGATTGTAATTAACCTTTAACAATATAATCCATCCATCCATTTTCCAACCCGCTGAATCCAAACACAAGGTCACGGGGGTCTGCTGGAGCCAATCCCAGCCAACACGGCACAAAGCAGGAACCAATCCTGGGCAGGGTGCCAACCCACCGCAGGACACACACAAACACACCCACACACCAAGCACACACTAGGGCCAATTTAGAATCGCCAATCCACCTAACCTGCATGTCTTTGGACTGTGGGAGGAAACCGGAGCACCCGGAGGAAACCCACGCAGACATGGGGAGAATATGCAAACTCCACGCAGAGAGGACCCGGGAAGCGAACCCAGGTCTCCCAACTGCGAGGCAGCAGCGCTACCCACTGCACCACCATGCCGCCCTAACAATATAATGTTCCATGGAATAACCAAAGTATTCCAAATACCATAGCTGCTTTAGCATTGTTACTCTCACTGCACTTTCTTTTTCTTCTTTCAGCTGGTCCCGTTAGGGGTTGCCACAGCAGATCATCTTTTTCCATATTACTCTCACTGCACCACTCGAAGTATTTATATCACTATATCTGAGTGGGGAATCGCAGATCTACAGCAGTGCATTATCGGTATACAGCATCAAGCACACGCTGCCTCAGCCATGCTGCCTATTTGAACTGTTCTCACATGGCAAACGCTTCAAAGCCTTTCCTGTACAGAGCTCGTGGTTCAGAAACAGTTTCATCCCAGGAACTATAAACGCACTCAGTCCATCAAGTGCTCCTTGTAGAACTGTTTGTACTTATAAGTACAATCACCTCACTGCAGACTTGCACTACAGTTAGAATATTGCACAACCTGAGCCACTTTATAAAGCACATATTTACATATAATGACGATATCATTTTTAAGATGAAATGCAGCAAAATATGTTTATTATATTATACAGATAAAACTTTAACTTCATTTAAATAATCTATATTGTTATTAATTTAACATGTGAGGACACGGTGTCGCTGCGCTAGCAAGGATCTGGCGCTCCGTTCATGGGTTTGTCCTGCCTCGTGCTGTACAGTATTCTTGCTGGGTCTGGCACGACACTGAATGTATAGAATAATTAAACACGTACTACAAAGATATTTCAATGTTCCTTAAACGTTTTGAAGAATCTGCGTTCTAAGCTTACAGATGGCTTAACATCTATTACAGAGCTGATTGTGTGGCGATTGGGTATTTGGAGAAAGAAAAGTAAGGACAGGAATTGGGGGTTAGTACGTTTGAAAGAGACAGTACTGCTACAATAAATTATTTCATCGAAGGTCGCGCAGTAAGCATCTTTTGTGAGACATGAACAATCACTGCGCTACCGTGTTCCCATGTTTAATAACATGCTTTAACTCCTATCATCATGAAAATGATGTCACGTATACATCTCAGTATTTTAATTATTCAGAGAGCTGTAATATTACGAATGTAATGTTCTGTATCCTGTCGGAGGAAGAGAAAGCCCGGAAGCACGTAGTGATTCACACACACAGAGCACATAGAAGATCAAATACAAAACAGAGCATTTAACGTGCTACTTTAGTTACGATGGGATTTGAGAAACTAGTAAATTAAATGATTTTTAGATGAAGTTTATGATGTTCTACTTTAATGACAAAATAAACTACGTAATTAAAGTGGAAATTTCGAGATTAAAGTTGACATTTCGTGCTTTTTTCCCACTGTGTGCCTTTTTTTTCTCTCTGTACCCTAATAAGCATTCATATGACTCTCAGACGGTGGGCTATGACTTGCCTTTTCACGGCGACTTTGATATGTGACAACTTCTTTTTTTATTTCGGCACTGTGCGACTTTGTGAACTTGAGTTTTCGAGTTTCTCCGACACGCTATGTCACTCGATCAACTTCCTTTTGTTGATTATATCACTTTTTATACCAACAAATAGTAAGTTTTTCCTTGCCTCCATTTGGTATTCGCTGAAATTCTTCTGTTTTCCCCTGTGCATTTACCATTGTCTTTTCACAGAAGGCTGAGCTTAAGGGCTATTTATATTGATTTGCATATTCAAAGAGGCGTAATTCTGGGAGGAGTTAGGGCGGGACAGAAGGCACATGCGTTTCTTTTCGCAGTGACCGGGATTTATGTAGCAGAAGAACGTGGAAGTTGGCGCTCACACAGATTTATGCATCTGGATTTTAGTGTGCGTAAACACACTTCCACTTTTGTCCGTATGCAGTGTGAATTCTACGCACTGCGTTATACATGAGTCCCGTGGACATTAAATTTGATTCAGTATTAAACACCCATATGCAGTGTTATATTTTGGACAAGTACTTTTAACTTCATCTATTATGTACAATGTCTTTAAATTTTCTGTTTACTGTTATTTTTAATGTGTGCCATTCAAGGGAAAAGATTAGCTACTTCAAAGTAAAACTACATCTAATAAAGGTTATCACTGAACAAAAAAAATAAGACTGGGTTCTAAGGTCAAAAAGGTTGAGAATCACTCCTTTACACCAACTGCAAAATGCAATTGTAATGCCTCACTGTGAATGTGACTTTTTGTCTTTAGCCAATCGTAAGTTTTCATGCTTTATAGATTGGTAATTTGTTGTGTTTTTGATTGTTATAATATTTATGTATGTATTTATTTATAAAGATCTATCTATCCATCATATGTAAAGTATCAATAACATATGAAAAACACTGTAAATAAACAGTTTTGTATAATACACATATCCCAGAAAGTACAGTATTTGTTACCCAACATGAATTGGAATGCAAAAGTGAAGAACATTTGTGTAACGCAGAAAATACAACAAAATACTATAGAGTCTAATATAATACATTTTACCAAATTATACACACAAATATTTTGCATGTAGTAGGTAGATAATCAGTATCATCACTACAAAAATATTTGGAATGTCTAGGCTTCTTGTGTAGCAATAACCATCAGAATTATTGTTGCTTTTATTTTCTTTTGTCTGCCAGGTTCTGGTAAAATTTCCTCACCAAACAAAGATGTTTATGAAATGTCTGTTGGTGGTGTTAGACTATGTATTGGCCCAGGAGACATTATAAAGGAGAAAACAGATGTGATTGTAAATTCCACAAATGAAAACTTCACTCTAAAAATAGGTAACCCATAAATGAATTTTGTGTAATTTTGTTTTTCTTTTTTTATGAATATTTTAATAATAAGATTTATTTCAGGTTTTTTTGGTTGGCTTATATTTTTAATCAAGTAATGGTAATGAATTACTATAGTTAATAGTAATAATGGCATTAAGTCAAAATTATTTGCTTCTATTCTATTAGTGCATTCACACTGTGCACTAATGATAACAGTTTGCTTGTGATCTGTGTTAAAATAGATGTGCTCTATGTAGACTCCCAAATTAAGTTTTTGTTTTAACGGTTTCTAACAGGCGTGTCCAAGGCAATTTTAGACGCAGCTGGCCAAGAAGTTGAAATAGAGTGTGCTCAGTTAGGTAAGTTACTGCTTAACCATGATATTGCCATCAGTAGATATTTTATTTATATAGATCTTAACTAATTCAGGGGTCTAAATTTATATGATAAAGTTGTTATTGTTTTTAACTTTTAATAGAAAACATAAATTGGGTTTCTTGGTCATAAATGAAAAGTTACTCTGGTTAATCAGTTTCTGCTCCTCTATGACATTTTGGACCGTACATCACAAAATTTGATGTATTCAGGCTGTATTTTTTCATCAGATTGTAAATTTAATAGGTTGTCTTTGTAAGAAGTCTTAATTTCCTACTTTGTTTGAACTGTGAGCACATGCACAATATCATGATTATCTTTTTTGTGTTTTTCACATTCTCTGAATGCCTTTAAGAATAAGTTACTAAAGCATATAGATATAGGACAAATAATTATTTTTTATTTCTGAATAAGTATGACAAAACTAACATGATAGGTGCAGCTGCTCAAAAGTAGATTTTTTTTAAACTCTTGCTACAACTGTGTTACTGAAGTAATTGTTTATTGGCACCATTTATTATAAAACTGGTGTGTTTACAAATAATTGAACAATTTAGTATGACTTACATTTCAGTGTCATTTTTGCGGTTGATCTGTTTGCAATAGAACATGATTTTTGTTTGCACCCAACTTTTTCCACCAACTTTTACTGCTGCCTTTGTTTATTGTTTGGCAGACAGAATAATTTTTTAGCCTTTTCTCACTTTAATGAATGCCATCTATCAAAAGGACCAACATTTGTTCTTCATCTGCCTTTATTTACTTAACTGGTCAAATGTAAATACACTACAAGCTAATATATTAGTGGCATTTATACACTTTGGTGCACCCCCAGAAGAAGAATATACACTCACTGGCCACTTTTATTAGGTATACCTGTTCAACTGCTTAACGCAAATATCTAATCTGCCAATCACATGTTCAAACCAAGCAACAGAATGGTGAAGAAACGTGATTTAAGTGACTTTGAACATGACATGGTAGTTGTCAGATGGGCTGGTCTGAGTATTTCAGAAACTGCTGATCTACTGGGATTTTCACACACAAAACATCTCTAGGTTTTATAGAGAACGGTATTCACTATTAGCCTACTGATTATAATTAAAAAGTATAAGAAATACTTCGTTTGATTTGGTTAAAATGTTTAATTACTGTCTTTGTGATTAGAATGTTTTATTTGTTAATTGATTAACCACCAAGAAAAATATTTAAAACAGATGAAAATCCTTACTATACAAATAAGAAAAGTTGTGTGACATTTAACTGAACTGTTGAACATTAAAAAATGTTAGCATTAGTGTTTTATGGTTATTTCTTAAAAATAAAATCAGAAATACAGTAATATATATATATGAATTCATACAAACATGAAAGCACTTATTGTCATGTCACTGTGTCCACATGGAACAACTTGACTCCCAGTGGACTGATTTAGTTTCTCTGTGACATTTGGTACACTGGCTTTTCCAACATATTTGTTTGGAACGTTCAATTTTATTGTTATCTCCAATGTAGCATGCTGTACAATTTTTTGAAATTTCAAAAACTCAAATTTCAAAATCATTGTACTAAAACAGAAAAACATTTTGCGCTACCTCAATTATGGAATGATTTTAAGGTTTCATATTTCCCATGAGAGAGATTATTTCAGCTTGGATAGTTTGTATATTTTTCTCTCTTAATCATCTGCCACGCCTGTCAGCAAAACAAGTTCTTAGTACAAATTATTAAAATGCAAATATACTCGACATCAGTGGCTTGTGTGAATTTCTTCAACACCTACAACCAACAATAGCTAATCAATCAGTACAGTTTTTTTTATTTGGAATCTGTTATCAGGGAAGCTATTTGGATTTTTTTTAGGTATTGAAGAAATAAAAATATTTTAGCAAAGCACAACTTAAACTTCATGAAAATCAACAATCCACTAACTGGTGTGGTGTTTACCTAAATAATATTGTAAAATGTTAAAAAAATATATATATTTTATGTACTCTGCTAAAACATGTTATTATATTCTATTTTCACTGCTGTTTTTTGAATATGACTGCTATCAAAAATTATTAAACAAAAATTGTGATATAATTTCCTTGTACGATTTTAAAAATGCTCCAACTTTGAAAACAATTAACTAAGTACCCCTCATGCACCTGTCTGTTAAGTCATGTGTACATTTTCTAACTTTATCATTTGTTACAGTAGAGCAATATGTAGTAGATATTCAGGTGTAACAAAAGCAATATAACCAATATCAGAATAGAAATGTATCTGAGTTTCTGGATTACCTTTTTTTCCAGCTGCACAGCCTCATAATGGGTTAATAATGACTAAAGCCGGAAATTTGGCAAATAAAAGCATTATTCATATTGTTGGAACAACTAATCCTCAGGAAATTAAGAAGGTTGTAAGAACAATTCTTGATCAATGTGAACAGTCAAAATTCTCATCAGTTGCATTTCCAGCCCTTGGGACAGGTTAGTCCTTTTTATTTTATAATATTTTGAATTACGCTATTTAAACTGTATTTCGGGCACGAGAAATAAAAAATTAAGTGAACAGATCACCATCTTATCACTTGAATAGATGCAAAGTATAAGAAGCAAGGAAAATCAACACAGATTGGGTTTACTATACTTCACTGAAGTAAAGATGAATTTTAGAAAAGCTATTATTACATTAAATAGCTTAGTAAGAATTCTCTTAAGAAAGCTGTGGTTTCCTTTGCTCAGTTTGGTATACACTTTTATCTTAAAATTACTCACTTAAGCACTCATGTAAACTATAGAATTATCCACAATTAATCTGAAGACATATTATTAACTCTCCAACATAACCAGATGTATGCCATTTGGTTGTCTCATAATATATATTCATATTTTTAATGCACTCCTATAGACAATTTAAGTTCTACAGAATAACATCTTCCCACACACACAAGTATTAACCCAACTTGCATTAATATTATACTGCAACTAGACATTAAGCCCGGTACAATAACGGGCGGTAGAACAGTAGTGCATAAACATTATTAGGAACAGTCTATATTAAATGGCAAGGGACCGTCTATTTTCTGTTACAGTAATACTGGCTTGTATGTGGCTGTAATATGTGTCACTGTATTGTGTACCTTTAATTTTCTCTCGCAGTAATACTGGTTTGCATTTCCGTAAAATGCCTAATTTTCTCTGACAGTAATACTGGCTTTGATGTCCGTAATAAGCGTTTCATTTTCTGTCATAACAGTGGGCAATAAGCAGAGTTTCCCCAGCAATATGTCTTAGGTCTTACCTCATCTACCCAAATCCGATTTGATCGGCCGCACAATATTTTATAGGTCCCGCCCTCTCTGTGTTGTGTGATGCGTCAGGCGGCATTTGAAGCATCGCACCATGCCCCGCGCCTGCGCACTTCACCAAAAGACACACACACACACGGACACATGGACGCACACAGGGGTTTTATTAAAGAGGATAATTCAGAACTAAGGAACTGATCATGGATTTCTGCAAGCAGACAAGAGAGCATCATCTTATTTACATCGGAGGGGAGGCTGTGGAGCAGGTTAGGAGCGTCAGGTTCCTTGGAGTGGTCAAGTCACATTTCAGGAGCCCAATGATGCCTTTACTTACTCAGGAAACTGAGGAAGGCCTGGAGGTCACCTACAACACTGTGCAGATTCTACAGGTGTGCTGTGGAATCAATCCTCGCAGGATGCGTTACATCCTAGTACAGCAGCTCCTCAGTTCAGGATCGCAGAGCTCTGCAGCATGTGGTGAAAACAGCACAGCAGTTCATAGGCACTCAGCTCCCTGCTATCCATGGCATCCAAACCACACACCTTAGGAAGGTAAACAGTATCAGGCAAGACTCCAGCCATCCTGCACTGCTACTTTTCTCCCTCCTCCCATCAGGGAAGCATCTAAAGTCCATCCACACCTACACCTCCAGATTCAGGAACAGTTTTTATGTCATCTGCAATTAGGCTCATGAATAATCGGTAATCTTGTATCCTCCACTGCTGCTACTACTACTGTTATCTTGCATATTCATTTGCTGTCACTTTTTGTATCCATATTACTAAACGAGAATGGTAAACCGGATATGGACGCAGGGACCTGCCCATGGACGCAAAAGACATAGTGCGCAGGCGCCACACAAAGCCCCCCTCCAACTAACAGAAATCGCAGGAGACATGGTGCGCAGGCGCCACACAAAGCCCATAGCACACAAAAAAGAGGAATCAGACCCACGCCCCAGAGTGAAACGGGACAGACTACGGAGTACACACACTAACATAAATAAGAAATGAGACACAAAGCCCCCCTCCACTAACAGAAATAAGAAATGAGGCAGCGCGCCCATAGCACACAAAAAAGAGGAGTCAGACCCACGCCCCCGAGTGAAACGGGACAGACTACAGAGTCCACAAAGGGTCACCCATCAAGCCCGAGATTATGGCTCAAAAACGAAAGAGCAACCGCAAGCAAACACCCGACATCATACAGAAACCCCACAAATACGGACAAAACAACATATTTGAATCACATTATCCCCGCCCCACAGTGAAACGGGACATACTACGGAGTCCACAAAGGTTCACAAATCAAGCCCGAGATGGTACGGAAAAAGAGGAGTTACCCCCACGCACCAGAGTAAAACGGGACAGACGACGGAGTCCACAAAGGGTCACACATCAACCCCGAGATATTACGGAAAGCGAATTGTGGTACGGAAAATGGCAGATACTACGATAGGAGCATTCGCCTACAACGCGCATCTGAAATCAACGTACACACTACACAGCATAATCCACGCATTTCTAAAAAACCACACGCGGACACCCGACGTCATACATAAACAACAACAAACCGGACTACACTACATATTGGAATCACATTACAGTGATACAATATTAACAGTACAACCACAGATAACACAGGCGCAACACCTGATGAGTAATAATAAGAAGAAACTAACGCTCCGTATTAAACATACGTCATCTGAACATGTACAAACTATACAGCATAGGTGAATCTCATTACAGTGATGCACTATTAACCGTACAACCACAGAAAACGCTCCATATTAACAGTAAGTGCGATCATCCTTATTACTTACCCATATTACTAACGATAAAGAACAGACAAGTCATGAATTCACGATCACGGGTGCAAAACGATACGGCTCGAGTAACGGGACCACAAAGACGAGCCCGCGTGAAAAAAAACAATAAACATAGGCGCCTACAACTCGCTTCTGAAACCGCGGAAGAAAAACTGTCTCGGCTCTAAAAACGAAAAGCTCGACTAACACAGGTACAGAAACGAGGCCAAATGGACAGATACAATGAACGTGGACGCATGCAGCGCGCATCTCAAACTGCGGAAGCGAAGCAGGCACGGATTCAAAAGGAAAGAGCTTGAGTGACAGGCATACAAAAACGGGACCAACGGGAAAAAATCAATAAACGCAGACGTCTACAACGCGCGTTTATAATGAGTCCACTATTAATGAAAATTCATTGGGATTAATGAATGTCATTTGCAATCATTGTCATTCACTTAACTTCCCTGAAGAAACAACTGGCAATACAACTAATGAGTTTACACGTTGTTGTCAAAAGGGTCAAGTTAGACTGCCTCCTTTACATGAATATCCTGAATATCTACAGAAGCTTCTAACTAACGATGTACCTGAAAGTAAAAACTTTATGAACTGCATTAGATCCTACACTAGTTCATTTGCTTTTGCATCTACCGGAGTAAATATCAGGCCACCAGCTGGCGATGGCCCATACTGCTTTCGCGTATGTGAACAAATACATCGCATTGGAACAGTGCACTCTCAAACAAATCACGAACGCAAATTTGCACAAATCTACATCTTACATCCAGATGACGCAATCTATCAATGAATGAACCTTCCTGAAAACAGACAATGCACGGAGCTTATACTGAGAAACGTCACTAAGATCATAAACAATCACCCATTAGCTAACATTCAACATGAGGTTGAAAGAGAGGCCAATACAAAAGCAACCTATGGCTGCCCAGCGGGCACAGGTTCAAAACGCCGGGGGTAGGCGAGCGAAGCGAGCAGGGGGTGGAGCCCCCTTGTTTATTTTATATTTAGTCTCTGGTGTTTTTTTTTCTGTCTGCGGAGGCACATGCAAGTAAGCATTTCATTGTATTTGGTACCTGTACTTGTACACCTGACAATAAAGAATTTAATCTTGAATCTTAATAAAATGTCCATTAGAAATTTTAGTCCGTGTTCTGCTGAAGAATGCTCTGGGCAAGTGTCGGTTCTGTTAAATTTAAGTGCTTTATCCTGAATTGCATAAAGGACTAATAAGTAGGACAGCTCAGAGAAAAGTGTAAGTTTACCAATGACTTTTACCGCCATGCTCACTCTAGCATTCCAGTAATTGCGCTTGTAAGAATTTGCCCAAATATCTAGTGTGTACAACATACAGATTTTGTTTGCACAATGTATAACTTCTGATCTCAAGATATTTTTGTGCCTACAAAATTTTGTTTGCACAAAATTAAAAAAAATGCATTTTGGGACTTCAGGAGGAGAAGTAAAAATAACACTTCAACACGTTTCTTTACATTTGAATGCAAATTCTTGAAAGCAGAGATTCCCGTAGATGTTATTTTCAAATCCATATGGAAAGTTCATGCTGGAGCTTACTTCATTCCATGACTGAGAATAGGAAGGCAGTGATTGACAGCATTGGCCTTCAAATGTGGAATTTCTAAGCTTACTTCTTCTCTTTTTTGTGAACCAGACCCCTTGACAGCATTGGCCTTCAAATGTGGAATTTCTAAGCTTACTTCTTCTCTTTTTTGTGAACCAGACCCCCGAGATGCTTAAACTTCTCTGCTTGAGACAGCACCTCATCCCCAACCTGGAGATGAAACACTGTAAATAAACTAGTCTGCTTAAGCAATTGGTTGAATCTAATAGTTGGAAAATAAATGTTTAAGTTTTCATCTTGCTCATTTTAAAAGACTTGAGACAGCACCTCATCCCCAACCTGGAGATGAAACACTGTAAATAAACTAGTCTGCTTAAGCAATTGGTTGAATCTAATAGTTGGAAAATAAATAATGTTTAAGTTTTCATCTTGCTCATTTTAAAAGACTACATTCATTACAAATTATTCATTGTATTATCCAATCAAAGTGCTAAACTAACTTTCATTGTGATGTGGTTCAAAATTTAAAAAAAAAAAAAAAAAGATTTTGAGCTGCTGATTGATTAGTGTTTCACTATTTATTCAAATTTTCTGTTACACAGAACCTTTCATTAAACTAACCGGAATAATTTAATATGCCTACACAAGTTATTAAAACAGTTTTCTATTAGAAAGTAATCAGTGAGTTATTTCTGCTTTATAGAAAAATATTATAATTCATGTAGGAAATACACAAAACAATTCATTAATATGCAGTTAATTTTGATCACAGATTTTAATCTGCCAGTGATATATTACAAGTGTTCATTTCTTTACATTTTGCTGATTATGGCTTATAGTTAATTAAACCCCAAAAGTCAGTATCTCAGAAAATTAGAATATTGTGAAAATGTTCAATATTGCAGACTCATGGTGTCACACTCCACTGCAAAGGTGTCCTGAGCCTTTAAGTGGTTTTTCAGTTTGGTTCAGTAGGCCAGTGGTCCTCAACCTTTTTGACAGCAAGGACCACTTTATTAGATGCAAATTTTTCCACGGACAGGTCGGTAGGGTGGGGGGGGGGCAGTTTTATACACAATTTACATAACATTTCTATTATTATTAAGCAGTTCGCATACGTTTGCAACCCAAGATTTTTCTTCTTTTTTTGCATATAACAAAGACATATGCTTTGCATTTGCCATTCCAACAGACTGCACATCACAAACATTAATACTGTTATCGTTTTTTTCGTGTCTGCCGTTTCTATAGGAGGGTGACAATGAGTTAAATTCCAATGGATGTTTTTCAGATGTTGACAAGCAATAAGCAAAAGGTATCACTGAAAACCACAGAAAACAAAAACATAAAAAAAAACAGTACGAGGAAAGTTCAAAGAAAGAATTTTTTTTTTTACAATGTTTCTGTTTGGGGATCGTTGTGTACCCTAAATGTGTACAACTGAGCTGCGGCCACAGATCGAACTGCTCTGTGGATGATTCATTCAAGCATTTCAAGGTCACCTCGTTGTAATGAAAGCCTCTGCTGAATGTACTTCGTAGTAACGCGATTTCTATAGTCTCGTGTCATATGGGGAAACTGTCGGGACCGTAAAAATACTTTGTTGTAATACTCTCTCACCTCGGTCTCTCTCCTCTCTCTGGGCCGCTGCAAAGCCCCACCCACCAAGCATTCTGAAAAGTCTGAGTGAGTCTCTGTTGCCGGCAGTTCTCTCGCGGCCCGGCTGTCAGACGGCTGCGGCCTGGTAGTGGGTCGCGGACCGGTGGTTGGGGACCCCTGCAGTAGGCCACACAAGGAGGGTAAGCCACAAAAGGTCATTCCTAAAGAAGCTGGCTGTTCCATATTAATGGAAAGTTGAGTGGAAGGAAAAAATGTGGCAGAAAAAGGTGCACAAGCAACAGGGATAACCACAGCCTTGGGAGGGTTGTAAAGCACAGCCCATTCAAGAATTTGGGGGAGATTCACAAAGAGTGGACTGTGGCTGGAGTCAGTGCTTCAAGAGCCACTACACACAAATGTATCCGGGGATATTAGCTACAACTGTTGCATTCCTTGTGTCAGGCCACTCCTGAACCAGAGACAACATCAGAAGCGTCTTACCTGGGCTAAGGAGAAAATGGACTGGAGAATGGAGAAAAATGGAGAAAAGTCCTCTTTTCAGATGAAAGTTAATTTTACATTTCATTTGGAAATCAAGGTCCCAGAATCTGGAGGAATAATGGAGAGACACAGTCCAAGTTGCTTGAGGTCCAGTGTGAAGTTTCCACAGTCCGTGATGATTTGGGGAGCAGTGTCATCCGCTGGTGTTGATCCACTGTGTTTTATCAAGTCCAAAGTCAGCACATCTAACAGGAAATTTTAGAGCACTTCATGCTTCCCACTGCTGACAAGCTTTATGGAGATGCTGATTTCATTTTCCAGCAGGACTTGGCACCGGCCCACACTGCTAAAAGTACCAGTACCTCGTTTAATGACCATGGTATCACTGTGCTTGATTGGCCAGCAAACGCGCCTGACCTAAACCCCATAGAGAATCTATGGGGTATTGTCAAGAGGAAGATGAGAGACACCAGACCCAACAATGCAGACGGGCTGAAGGCCGCTATCAAAGCACCCTGGGCTTCCATAACACTTCAGCACTGCCACAGGCTGAACGCCTCCATGCCATGCTGCATTGATGCAGTAATTCATGCAAAAGGAGCTCCGACCAAATATTGAGTGCATACATACATGGACGTACTTTTCAGTAGGCCAACATTTCTGTATTAAAATTTTTTTTTTTTTTTAATTGGTCTTGTGTAATATTCTAATTTTCTGAGATACTGAATTTTGAGTTTTCATTACCTGTAAACCATAATTAGCAAAATGAAAAGAAATAAACACTTGAAATATATCACTCTGTGTGATGAATCTATATAATACAGTATATGAGTTTCACTTTTTGAATTGAGTTACTGAAATAAATTAACTTTTCAATGATATTCTAATTTATTGTGATGCTCCTGTACACATACAATGGTGTGAACACACACAAGAAAGACTAAAAAGAAAGAAAAATAAAAGAAATAAAAGCTTCTGACTTGGCATTCAGTCTCAGTGTAGTGCCACTGGAACCCCAGTAGTGTTTCTTGATGTCTATAAATGTTCAGTGTTAGTGTGTCAGAAAAAGGATGTTCAGAATTGTTCATAATGGCACTCAGTTTTGTTTTAATTCTGTCCAGGCAGTCTATAGAGTGTGTTCCATAACTGAGCCTGCCCATTTTATTAGCTTGTTGATTCAGTGGACCTTTTATGAAGTGATGTTACCAACCCAGCACACCATGGCATAGAAGATTGCACTTGGCATCACAGAGTTGTAGAATATGTAAAGGATGTCACTACCTACAGTTCTAGTCTCCTAAGAAAAAAAGAGTCTGCTCTGCCCTTTCTTATATAGTTCCTGTGTGTTACGAGACCAGTCCAGCCTGTCATTTATGTTGAAGCCCAAATACTTGAGGCAGTGCACAACCTCTACATCTACCCCCTGAATAGTGAGTGATCAGGCTTAGAGGCGTTTTGGTGCAGCAAAAGTTAATAAATAGATCCTTAGTTTTACTAATTTTAAGTTGCAGACAATCCTTTCCACACCAAGAAACAAGTTCTCCTCCTGACTTCTATACTCTGTCTCATCCCCTTCAATGCACCCCATAAGTGCAGAATCAACTTGAGAATTTCTGCAAGTGAAATTACCTAGTGTTATTTTTATAGTCATGAGGTGTATAATGTGAAGAGAAAAGGAGACAGGACA